>NW_020884901.1:9312440-9365056 GCF_003945725.1 Corapipo altera | reverse complement strand
CTCTCCCCGTGGTGCTGAGTCTCTCTCCCCGTGGTGCTGAGTCTCTCCCCGTGGTGCTGAGCGGATCCATCTCCCACCTCAGGCCCCTCTGCTGTCCCTGGTGCAGCTCCGCCCTGGGAGAGCTGAGACTCGGCACAGCTCGGGGCTGGAGACAACAGCAAAAGAGGGGACCCGGTGCCGGGTTGGGATCCTTCCCCTGGGATTGCTTCCCTCCTACATCCCGACAGGGCGCTGGTGATTTTATTCTCACTGGGAGAATTGCAATCCAGCAGTAATTCATGTTTTGGACCTGTGTAGACACTCTAAATCAAACTTTTACAACCCATCACTTTATTTGCACTATGTGTTGAAGGCAAATGTTTCTGAAGGACAATTCAGCAGATGGTGCTCAGCTGTATAATCTATTCTGAGGCAGTTCAGCTTATCAGCCTCATTTTAAACCAATAATTATTAATAGGTTTTTGTTTCCTCTGGATCTTTTGCTTTCTTTCTCCCAAATTCCTTGAGCAGCTCTGACTCTGTGTAAAACTCTAACTCTTTCAAAGAAGAGAGCCAATTGCCTACTTTTCTTCCAAACACAACCCAGAAAGAACTGAGGAAGTCAGGGAGACTGAACGCCTTCAAAAATATGAGAAATCTTAGAATGCTCAATTAATGTGACTGTGGGGGTAGAAATGGGATTTGGGCGAGGTTCTCCTTCTGTTGTCCAGTGTCTTCTTTAACTTTTTGGTCCTCACTCCATTTGAATACATGATTTTAGCTACAATCATAGCCAATTGTATCGTGCTGGCTCTGGAACAACACTTGCCGGATGGAGACAAGACGCCGATGTCGGAGAGATTGGTGAGTTGCATTTATTTATGTGCAGTTTTTGTTCTGCTCTGATGCAGAAAACACTCAGCCCCCCAGTGCTGGGAGTGCTGGCATCTGTTTTAAAGATCCCCAGGTAAACAAACAGGCATTGATCTGCCAATCACAAAAAAAAATCGCTCAGTGCCAACAAGAAGAACTCTCCCCTCCTGATCCCATCTGCACAAATGCTTCATCACTCCAGCCAGTCCTGCCCAGCTGCAGGAGAAGAGATGGAGCTTCTGTTCTCATCAGAAGAGCTCCAAACTTAAGTTGTCTCTAAACCAAGACAAGAAAGGACTTATAAATGCTTAGAATTATCTCTAGAATCAAATAAACTTCTGTGATATTTTCCCAGGGAGTGGTAGAACAGAGTAACCTTTCAGGTTCAAGAGTCTCTTCCTGCCACTGTGCATATGAAGGATCCTACAGAGCAAACTTTGGGTTTAGATGATTGCACTTCCCTTTCAAAAAAAATGAAACCAACTTACAGAGGAAAATAATTTCCCTGCAGGCTTTATGGTAATGAGCTCAATTACCTTATTTCAAAAGAAAAGAGAAGAATAGCTTCAAAACAATTCTTCCATTTATCACGTAGGAAAAATGTGTAACACTTGGGTTGATTTTTCTCCGACTGTTAATGATCTGGAAAGTCTTGCATGCCCAAATGCATTAATCCTGGTGCATGTTCAAAGGCTGAATAAATATGGATGAATAAATATGGATCCATATGTGTTTGCCATGTAGATATTATGTTATGCAAACAAAAATAATATTAGGCTTGCTGCCAAAAACTAGGGGCCCTGTACACTGGTTGCTGCAGTTTCCAAGGGTGGGCAACTCTCACAATCTCATCCTTCAGAAGCAGGAAAAAGTGTGTTAGTGATGGATCCAGAAGGAGCATCAGGGTCACCTACTTGGTCCTAAATTGGAAATGGAGCTGCTGCTGCTGCCTGTCCACCTCCACGGGGTTTGCTTATTGTCCCTGAATTATTTCTGCCAAACAAGTGAGGAGGATAAGATGAATATATGCATTTCTGTTGATCTTTGTGCCATTTAACATTCTCTGTGTGCTTTAGGAGGGGTCAGCAAGGCCAGCCTGGGGCTGTGAGCAAAGCACAGGTTCAGACCCAGCGTAGTGACCGAGCTGGAAAATGCTTTCCGTGGTTATGAACATATGGACTAGTGAAGGGAAAAACAGTTTTGTGGGTGTTTTGGTCTGGTTACCCTTTGGTGATGTTTCAAGCAGCAGTAGGTGTGGTTAACAAGTTGGTTTTATGTTTCTCTGTGTCCCCAGACTTACAAGGGGATCCCACAGGCATTTTATTGTCCTTTTCCCTACTGTATTGATTCCATTTTATGGTACAAACACCTTCAGTTCCTGCTCAAATCATTCCAAAGAGAGCACTGGCTTTACCACCAAATACTGTAAGATAACTGTGTGTATTAAATGCACAATCTCTGCCTTGTTGGCTCTGCCTTGGTGAGGAAGAAAGAATTAACTCCTGATTTTTGTCCTTGTTGTGCACCATTGCCTTTGATCCAGGTATTCTTAAAACATTTTAGCTACAGCACATTCATAACTCTGAAGTATAAAGGGGTTTAGCATGGAATAACACTGAGAGTCTTTACAAGTCATGAAATATCTTTTATTTTCAACATATACTGGAAAGATTAAGCATTGTGAGTAAGAAAAAGTGTCTTCTGGTTTCAAAGTGAAGCTGCTTTAGAATGTTCCTGCTGCTTCCACAAACTGGAAGTTGCTTCATTGAAAATGTTACAAATCCATGTTAAACCAGAGTGGGTGAACATTCCCATACATTTACAGGTTTGTTGAGCCAAATTCTAAGCCTCTGCAGAACAGCAGGTGTTTTTGGGCTGTCTTTGGCAGGAGTGGAACTGGCCTTTTCTTGGTTAATGATTGATGGATCTATATTTCCATCTCTTGGGTTCATTGAAATATTCAAATTGGAGTGAGGTCTCATCACTGAAGAGTTAATCAGATGTTAAGGATGTGAGATGCACATCACGAGCCTTTGATGACTGGAGATGTAGGCAGAGCTGTTGAAATAAAACCAGAGCTGCCTGGGTACTTTATTCCACAGATACAAAGACAAAAATCTTAAGACCGTCTGTTTGTTAAAGCTGAGGAGAAGAGGGAGGAGCCCATACAAGCATTTTAATGATTTTTGTCTTCTAATCAACATTTTCTTCTATTTATCTCCCCTGAGACCCAAGAGATGAACCTGCAGTGCAATGTCACTTGGCTGTTTTCTGTGCTCCTCTTACTTTGACAAACAGGGCTAATGAAGCACAAGTGATGCCTCAGTACCTCCAATATTTCAGGATTTCGAATGGCTGAGTTAGGAGGGGTTTTTCTCTGTCCATTTCCTGTATGTAGTTTGTAGCACAGAAAAGCATCACTTGGTTCTGGGGTGGAAATTTTGGACAAAAGCTCCGAGAAACACCAGTTTGGTGGTCAGAGAATTTAGTGGTGAACCGGAGTATTGGTTTCATCTTCAGACAAGAGAAATCAGCTTGTTCTCCCAGCAGCAGCAGACTGACCTACCCCTGAGGTTCTTGCCTGCTCTGAGCTGGAACTCTCACGTGCTTTGGTTGCTGGAAGGGTTTAATTCACATCAGCAATTGTCCAGTGGACAGAGATGTTGCAGATTTGCTCCTGCCCATCTCAATGAGTGCCTCAGCCAGAGGTTGTAGAGTCAGGCTCCCTGTGCCCCAATAAATATTGCATTGTTTGTACACACTGGAGTGCTGCCAAGCTAAAAGATGCTGAGGGAGTTGTACTGAGTGGCCCAGAGCCTGGTGCTGAGAGCTCCAAATGTGGGACTGTGAACTTCCCCTCCCAGCCCTGAATGGCCTCGCTGGTGGATGCTCACGATGCTCTTGGCTGTGCAGGATGAGACACACTCCTTCCCTCCCTGCTTCCTTCCCAATGGCTCAGTTTTCCATGAGAAGCTTCAGGTGACTTTAGATTTGGCCCATCCTGGCAGAGATGATTTCAGACCTGCAGGACAGGAAATCTCTTTTCTGCCCCGCTCTGGTGCAGCCCCTGTTTGAAGACACCAGGGGGTCTGTAGGACGTTCCCTGCAGGGCTCCGGCTGTTTTTGATGTGAGGACAGATATGCCTTTTCTCAGATATTCACTGTGACAGCTCTTGCAATTTCCTAATGGATTTAATGCTTTATCCCATCCACAGGCACTTCCTGCAGCCATATGTGAGCTGTTCGTATTAACCTTTGCATGAACAAAACCCTTCACACCCAAACCCATCAAGGCTGTCACATCCAAAGGCCAAGGAAAGACACTGGGACGTGGACTAGGAATAGTAATGACTTTCCAGACTCAGAAGTTGTTTCTGATCTGAAACATATTGATTAAATGTGTGTTTGGCCCAGTCTCAAGCTTTGCTGTGTCCACAGCAAACAACTTGCTGGCACAGCTCTGGCTGCTGCCCAGATTCTCCGCCCTCCTTCCCCGCTCACACACTGACACTCATTATCACCTTCTCTCCTGCTCTTGAACCCAAGCAGGGCACAGGCTCCTGTCTGGAGGGTGCTGCAGGCCGTGCTGGCAGCAGGGATGCTGAGCCCATGGCAGTGCTATTCCAGTGCTGCCCAGGGCATCTTACCCGTGTCCTTGCCTTCCTTCCATCACACACAGTCCTGTGAATCCTTTTTTGGACCTCTACCCACGGGGGCACAAGTTTCTGTGTTCATCTCGTTGTGACTGCCCTGATTCTTAGGCTGAGTCAGTGCAAATTTAGGCAGGCTTTAGAAAAGACCCTCTTTCCATCCCTTCTTATTTCCCCAGCTACTCACTGCCAACCTGACTGGTTTTCTTTGTAATAAATACCCAAATCCATCTGTGAGCCCTCCTGCTTCCCTGGAAACTCAGAACTTCTTTGACTCGCTTCCTGAGTGCTTTGTGCAGTCCTAGCTTTGGGAAGAGCATATCCTATCAAACCCTGGAGTACCTGAAGCCTGGCTCTTTAAAGCTGGGAGCTGTAATCACAAAGCACCTGACCTAGATTGAGCAAAGACTGGGAGCAGAGTAGATATGAGGCTTCAAGGAAGTGAGGGAGTAATGTGGAGGAGTGGATGTGGGTAAAGGTAGCTTTTTTTGGGTGCGTTAGAAGAGTTATTTTTAGAGGCACGCTCGTAGTTGTGGGATGGAAATATGGGATGGGCTGGGAGGCCTTTGTTTCCACGGATTATCCATAGCTGTTGAACTAGGAGGGGTTGTGGGGTTGAAGAGCAGTCCCACTGTGCATGAGGGAAAGTAGAGGAGCAGTAAGGCAACTTCTGAAACCACACAGGATGATTGTGACCCCCTCTTCCTTATTCCCTCTTTTCTGTCTGGGTTGGAGCCCTGGGATCTCTCCAGCTCTTGCTGTGGAGCAACTGCTGGAAGAAGACGCTTGTTGTAGAATTTCTGTTGAAGGTTATAAAAGGTCTGATGGCCTTTGTTGCTGTTTCTCTGTGGGTAAACAGCACTGGGATGGGCAGCTGGAGGTCTGTCAGTGCTGGTTTGTGTCCTCTGAGCAGCACTGGGGAGGCTCTGTGGAGGCACAGAGGGCTTGGAGGTGCTGCTGCTTGTGGAAACATCTCCTTGACTGGAGGAGAAATTAATTTTGGATGTGGGTTTTTATTTTCTCCTCTCCATTTCAGCCAAAGGCCTACAGTGAGAGCTCAACTTTGCCTTGCTGTGTTTTTCTGTCTGACCAGTCAGTGCCTGTGTGTGTGACCTGCAGGTGACTGTCACCTTGCCAGGCCACAGGAGAGTGGGAGGGGGGTTTGCTGAGGTGGGAAAGGTGGAGGGAATGGAGATAATACAGGGTGAAGGATGAAGTGTGTGAAAGAGCTGGGCCCTCTGAGGTGTGTAGGGTTGTAGGGTGTTGATTTGTAGGAATAAAACCTTAATTCAGCCCCTGATGGAAAAGCCTGTCCAGGGGGAGTATTTTCCAGCAGCTTGGAGGTATCTGCAGTGATTAGTGCTCTCTGGTGGGCTTGCTGAGTTGGGATGTATCTCCAGCCAAGCCCCTCTGCGGGGGATGTCCTGTTGTGTTACACAATCACAGACCAGGTCAGGTGGAAGGGACCACAGTGTCCCAACTGGTGCCACCTCCCCGCTCCAGCAGGGCCGTCCCATGGCACAGGATTGCATCCAGGTTCTGGAACATCCTCAGTGAGGAGAATCCACCCCCCCTCTGGTCTCTCTTCAGTCACTGCACAGCAAAGAAGTTCTTCCTCATGTCCAGGTGGAACTTCCTGGGCATCAGTTCCTGCCCCTTCCTCCTGTCCCATTGCTGGGTCCCCCCGAGCAGAGCCTGCTCCATCCTCTACCCCCTCCCTGCAGACCCTGATGGACATTTGGGGGGTCCCCTCTCAGTCTTCTCTTCTTGAGGCTGAACAGGCCCAAATTCAGGGGTGAAAAACCCAGTTTTCTGTACCAAGTGCTGAGCCCAAAGCATGGGTCTGGGTCAGAGCTGAGCAGGAGCTGGTCAAACACATCCCTGTGTCAAACCTGCTCCTTCCTCCTGACCCCACGAGCCTTGACATTCCTGCTCCTTCTGTAGAAGAGAACAAACAATCCCCTTTTGTCATTAGTAGAATTGCAAAATGGAAGCAGCTGTCCATCAAAGAGCAGCTCAGCTCCATGGCTCTGATGGCCAGAAATGTCACTGGAAAAAAAAAAAAAAGATTTCTAATCTCTTAATTTGGAAGTTTGCTTCTCTTTGGGTAGGGTTGCTTTACTTCCATTGACTTCGGCTGAAAACAGGGATCTAAGGCACATTTGGAAATTGGTTACAGGTGCCAAAGCCAATTAACATGGGCTTGAAATCAATCTCCTTTGCTTTTACCTCTTTGTTCCCATTTTTTCCTCTGTCTTTGACTTCCAAATATACATGTTTTCATTTGGCACTGAATTTGTATTGAAACTCCTGTCAATAATTGAATACTAAATAATCTATAATAAAGAAATATACATATTATTATATATTATAAATATATATATTTTACATATAATACATATTATAAATTCTATATATTATAAATCGTATATATTGTATTTACAATATATAATATATGTATTATAAATACAATGTAATATAATAATGTATAATATAATATAATATAGTATAATACAATAATGTACAATATAATATAATAATATTGAGACATCTGTGGCCATTCAGTGTTTGTGATCTGCAGGTGACTGTCACCTTGCCGGGCCACAGGGGAATGGGAGGTGGAGTTGCTGAAATAAATGGTTTGGTTAAATAAATATATAACAGAAAAAATAACTGCAAATATATAATATATAAACTATAGAAACACATTTTAACATAAATATATCATTAATAAATATAAAATAAATAATGAATATGAAATAAATATATAAAATAGATGGAATAAATGGTTTAGTAAAACTGGGGAGACGAAGTTTAATTTCTCTGTAGGAGGTAAGACATGAAGCTGAGATCCCAAAATCTGCCCCATGGACCTGAGGCACAAATCTTATTGTTCCTGCTAAAAGGGAATGGGGTTTTCTCCCTTAATCAGACACACAGTGAAAGGAAAACAAATGAGACTGTGGCTGTGGAAATTGAGAAAATGGAGGAGAAAGAGTGAAGGAAGAACCGATGGAGTAAATGATAAATAAATAATTTCCTGTCAGTGTTCACAAGCTTTCTGTGCTGACTGTTAATCCCCAAGATATCCTCTTGTTTCAAGTTCCTGGATGAATGGTGAAGCACTTCTTTTTCCATGTCAGTAACCTCTGGAATATGTGATAGCAACTTTAAATATGCCCTTAGAGCAAAACTTCAGCTTTGAAATTCCTGCTGGAAAATTGCGTGAAAGAATGGGGTGAAAAAAATCAGAAGGAAGGCAAATAGAATTCCCAATTTACAAAAAAAAAAAAAATATAATTCCAGAGAAATAATAATGAAATTCCTATTTGTGCTCTAGCAAAGTTTCAGCTCGGGGAGTGGAAAAGGGTGTGAAGTTGGTGCCTGGAGCTGTTCATGTGACTTGATCCCCCTGATTTTTGTTCTCTTTCAGGACGACACTGAGCCCTACTTTATTGGAATATTTTGTTTCGAGGCTGGGATAAAAATCATCGCTCTGGGGTTTGTTTTTCACAAAGGCTCTTACCTGCGGAACGGCTGGAACGTGATGGATTTTGTCGTGGTCCTCACAGGGTAGGTGACGTCTCACCCCGACTTTAAGGGGGCCTCTCACTCTGATTTGCGTTGGTTTTTACCTCTGGGTTGGGGTGGGGTTGATTTGAGGGAAATATTATATCCCTACATTTCTGACTGTAGGATTTGTTGTGCTGAACGAGTCACTTTTAGAGTGTTGGAACCAACTACAAAGTGGTTTTCCTTAAGGATATTTATTTGTTGGTGTTCTGGTGTGTATCTTATCCAGAGTCTTTCTGACATTTCTCTGGCTTTGCATGTTTTGATTGCCACTGATACCTGATTTAAATCAATCTATTTTCTGGCATTACAGGATGACTTTAAAAGTCAACATGGAGCATGCTAACAAATTAAAAGCATCCCATTTTTAAGCTATTACAACTCTGAAATCATCAAAGTTTTTGCAGGAGTGGATTTGTTCTGCTATCGAATAACTTTTCTGAACAGAATTCAAAGATGCTTGAAAAGAATTCAAAATGTCTTATTAAGGCAAATGTCACCCATGTATTTTGTGCAGTGGTTTGAAATGATGTCGCTGGTTTCTTTCTTGGAAATGCTTACAATATTTTACATTAGAAACTGTTGTAATATATATTTATTTATATGAATGGAGAGTATAATGGAAACATGAATATTAAGTAGCACTTGTAGTCTACAAATTGGGCTTTAAAGCTCCAAAGAAAATGTTCCCTGAGGTCCTGAGCTTGCAGCCTTCAGCTTGGAAGGATTTCAGTCAGTTTTCCCCCAGCCTGGTATTCCCAAATCCTTCCTTTCCCACACCTTCTCTGCTCCTGTGTGTGAATGTGTCTATATTTTCTGGTTAGTGGTGGAGAGCAGGGAAATGCTTGCATACATATACAAATGTATTCATTAGCCACATTATCACTGGAATTCTCTTTGCATTCAGGGCACCATGTGATCCAGCAGCTGAGAGGCCAAAGGGAATCCTTTATGCATTGAGAGGAAGAGAATAAATGTGTGGGGTTTGATTCTCCTGCTGCTGGGCTGGGGATTTAATCAATGGGAACTTCAGTGGAGTCATGAGGAGAATCAGATTTACGTACTCAGGAGCACGGGGGGTACCAGGATGAGAAGAGAATTAGCACAGATGCTACAACTATTCACACCCATGGCATGTGCTGATTCCTAGTCAGTTCTACGCCCTTTTGTGAGTTAAAAAAAAAATAAATAATTAAAATCAAGTCCCTGATTCTGGAAGGCACTTTGGAATGTGTTTTCATTTATCCTTCAACAAAGCATTCAAGTACACCTTTGGATTCAGCTGACTCCAGCGGTTCTGTACTCAAAGCTAAGGTTCTACAGAAAAGCTTTTCTGAACTCCAGCCATATTGTTTAGACAGGGCTTTTTTATTTTCTCATAAACACATGCCAGGAATCAAGAGATGTTTGGTTTTCTCACAAGTGAGACGCTCAAAGTTTTGCAAGAGCAGCTGGAGCGTCGCTCGTGGAATCGCCGCGGGCCGTGAGATGCCGAGCGCCGGTGTCTGAGCGGAGCTGGGTTTACTGGGGGAGCTGTTTGCAGCTCTATTTGATCTGGGAGCATAATTGAGGACTATCAGCTCGATGAGGCAGCTGGACCGAGGAGCCCTGTTCCCTCTGCAAACAGGCGTGTTCCTCTCCAGCACAGTCCCGGCCACGTCAGAGCTGCTGGTTTCCAATGGTGACACCAACCCGGTTTCGGGGAAGCCGCCTCATACAGGGGCTTCCCACCAGGCAGGCAGTGCAGGGGTGGCAAAGGCTCAGCTCAGCAGCATTAAGTCCAAGAACTGTCTCCCCAGACCTCTAATCCTCTCATTGAAGGGCTGGATGTAACATTTTTGGTGCCTGGGGGAAGGCTCCCGAAAATCCCGGTGTTCCTCGTGTGCTGGGTTGGATTCCTTCCTGAGCGTGGGGCTGTAATTCCAGCCCAGGAACAAGCTGGAGGGACCTACAGTAGAGAAACAGCACTGCAAGATCTGCAGCCTCACACAGGGGACTGAATTAGTGTTTTCTCTGTAGCCTGTGGTGTTTTGCTCTGCATTTCCTAGATCCTTATTGTGTTCCTAGCTCGCTCCTGTGTTGCCATGGGGCTGTGCTGGAAAGCAGGAGCTCCTCTTCCTTGGGCTTCCTTCACTGCCCAGAAACCTTTTCATCCCTCTTCTGCTTGCTTGGGCTTGGGGCTTTGATTTAGGGGCTTGGAGAAGCCAGAGCAAGGTTGTTTATTCGAGACAAACATCCCCTTTTGTCTCATTTGAGACAAACCTCCTTGGTTCTGCCTCAAGACCAAAGGCAGGTTGTTGAGGAAGAACATTTGCTGCTGCCAAACCCAGCTGGTTCTCCAGGGAGGGACTGAGAGGTGGTGACATGAGTGGGAACTTAATTTTCACTTCTGTGGAAAGGAGACTCAGACCTGTGCATTTCAAAAAATGATCAGGCTGTAATTTATTAGCGAATAATAAAAGAGGACAGTGCTAAGCCAGTACTTAATGTGTTCTTATAAATACAGATAGGTAGGACATCAGTTTTTGAAATACCATTTTACTACTCCATCAAAAGCTTTCCTTTGCCATATGTGCAAGGTTTCTACTTGGAAATGTTACTTCATGTTTCCCAGGCAGTGATCAGCGTTCACATTAATCTTCAATATCACAGAGGGATTTTGATTTCTCTTTCTCCAATACTTTTTTTAATTTTAGTTCTGTGTAAGCATGAAAGATCATGAAAATGTGTTTCATGACACCACACACAGAGTTGTGTACCCGCTAATCCTGTTGAGTGCCCGTTTTTATTGAGGTAAATGCTGAATGTCAGAAAATCTGATCTCATTTTCAGCTTTTAGCTAAACCCCACAAAAGCAAAGAGCAGCTTTGCTCTCGTTATCTGTTTCCATAGGAAAAAGGGTAGAGTCTGGATGTGTTTTGGAGGAGGCTGTGGGGGAAGGCTCTGCATCGATTGCACTCACCCTTATGTAAATACTACAGTGATCATGCAGAAATCCTTCCCACCTGTTTCTCCCAACCCCCCCCCTTTTTTTTTTGCCTGCACCCTGGAATTATCAATAAATACATTTTTCATCTCCCTGCAACGATGGAGATTTTGTTTGTCAAAAACCAGGCAGCAGAAGCTGTTAATCAGAAAATACAGCAGGGCTGTGTTTTATGCAGCCAGGATCAATATCCACTGAGCTAAACCCAAGTCTAACAGACAGCGGCCCAAAATGCCTTGGTTGTCATTCCAGAAAACCCTCCCTCGGTTTCTTTCCACAGTGGGGCCTATTTCTCATTTGCTTCCAAGGAATCCTGCTGACTTGCTGTTAATAAATGCCTGGGAGAAGAATAGATTGCTGCTTCTTGAAAAGATTCCAGTCCCTTTGTTGTTTTTTTGGTGATTTCTGGTGGACTCCTCTGGCTGTAGACGAGCACCCAGGAGAGCTGCCCTGCTGGGATGTACCTGTTGCTGCTGTGGAGAGAAATACATGTATTTTATAGCTCCTGCTCACTTCATTTGCACATTTTTAGGGGATTGGGTTCACTCCAGTGATGACATCACCCATTAGCAGCTCTAAATCACCCCAAATTGCAGTTTCTCAGCTGGCCTGGGACTGTATGATCTTAATGCACTTTTTCCAAGGTAGAGGCAAAGGGATTTTTTAACTCTGTCACTGCAACGTGTTTTGGGTTGGAATCCTCAGAAATCCACAGTCATCTTGGGAACAAAGTTGTCCTATCCCCAAACTCCTCAGGTGGCAGTGGATGGAGATGTGAGCCTGGATAGGGGGCCTGGAGGGTCCAGGCCTGTTCCTCTTGGAGTTCATGGGAAGTTTTCTCCTGGGCTTTGGATACAACAACCCAAAGAACTGTTGTGCAGGGTTTACCTACAAACATCCTCTCCAGCTGGTGTCACAGGCTGACTGCTGAGGACCAAGGCATGGCTAAAATGATCCTGAGCTTTCTGGTTCCCAAAATTCAGATGTCTAGGGATTTTTGAGGTGGGAAAAAAAAGGGTCTTTTAACAAGGCTTTTAACCTGTGTGGTCCAAGGGGTCTGTCCTCCTTGGTTGTATTTTGGAGCTTGTTTATACTTTTGCTTTCATTGTATGGTGGGTAATAGGTCCTATGGTTTAATTACACATCACAACAAAGGTGCTGCTTATCCCTTTTTTTTTCCAGCACCAGCTACCTGAGATCTTCTTTGGTGCCTTCTAGATTTTGTACAGTAGAATCTGAATAATAGTCATTCAATTTTTTTCGTGTTTATGGTTTAAATAAACTCCAACATTTCTCCAGTCAGAGATTTATGCTGCCCGACCTCCCTTGACCTGAGTTTTCCGTGCTCCTTTGCTCTGGTCCTTTCCCAGTTCCATCACATCCCCTTGGAGTGCCCATAACCATGTCTGGTGTTTGTCCAATGCCAGGAGTTGCTAAAACTGCACCGCTTGAAAGGATCCTGCCCTGTCCTTTCTGAGCAGAATTAATTCCTTTTGGCTTCCAATCAGCCTGGATTAAACACTCTCGAAGAGTCCTGGTGGCTCCTTGAGCCAGTTGGATCAGCTGCCTGGATCTCTGGGTGGGACTGGCAGAGACAGTGTGTGCCAGGCCCGGAGCTGCCAAATGATGTGCCCAGAGTGTCGGGGCTCTTAAGGGTGTCTCAGCCTGTCTGGAACAAATTGCAAAAAGCTGGAATTATCCTGATTGTCTGAGCAATGTGCTCCCAGCTCCTGGTGACGCTGATGATTTGGAAGGTAACTCGTTTGGTAACCTGGTACTGCGTCCAGTCCTGGGCCCCTCAGTTCAGGAAGGACATTGAGGTCCTGGAGCAGGTTCAGAGGAGAGCAACAAGGCTGGGGAGGGGACTGGAGCACAAGTCCTATGAGGAGAGGCTGAGGGAGCTGGGGCTGTTCAACCTGGAGAAGAGGAGGCTCAGGGGAGACCTCCTCACTCTCTGCAACTCCCTGACAGGAGGGGGGAGCCAGGGGGGGGTTGGTCTCTTTTCCCAGGCAACCATCAGCAAGTCAAGAGAGCATGGTCTTAAGCTGTGCCAGGGGAGGTTTAGGTTGGAGATTAGAAAGAATTTCTTTGCAGAGAGAGTGATCAGGCATTGGAATGGGCTGCCCAGGGAAGTGGTGGATTCTCCGCCCCTGGAGGTTTATAAGATGAGACTGGATGTGGCATCAGTGCCATGGGCTGGGAACCACGGTGGGGTTGGATCAAGGGTTGGACTTGATGATCTCAGAGGTCCCTTCCAACCCAGCTGATTCTATGATTCTATGATTCTATGATAACAGAGACCTGTTCAGCCTTGATGTTCGCTCTGCTGGTTACCAGGATCATCCTGCTATGTGGGCAGTGGGAGCTGCTATTCCTGGTGCAGTGGATGAGGAGCAGCAGCCTGGGTTGCAGTGATGGCTGTCAAAGTGGGAGGCAGAGGAACCACCCAGCCTGCTCTGTGCAGCGGGTTGTGGACCTCTGATATTCCCATTTGAGGTGGATGGACCTCCCAGACAGGGTGTGGGAGGAGGTGTGACTGTGGAATTATTGGAGAAGTAAATGGCTGATTAAGGGCTGGGATTTTTGAAGCTGCCAAATATACACAGATGCTTAGGCTTCAGTTTTTTATTTCCATGTGCATGTTCCTGTGCATTAAGAAGCCCTTAAACTAAAATATCTAGTATGTAGTGACAGGACGAGAGGGAATAACCTCAAACTGAAAGAGAGTAGGTTTAGATGGGATATTGGGAAGGAATTCTTCCCTGTGAGGGTGGGGAGACCCTGGCACAGGTTGCCCAGAGAAGCTGTGGCTGCTCCAGCCTTGGAAGTGTCCAAGGCCAGGCTGGAGCAACCTGGGCTAGTGGGTGGTGTCCCTGCCCATGGCAGGGAGGTTGGAACAAGATGAGCTCTAAGGTCCTTCCAACCCAAACCATTCCAGGATTCTGTGCTTCCTTATTTCACCTGCAAAAAATCACAGAACATGCTAATTAAAAAATGAAATTCCAATGAAATAACCCCCTTGGATGCCCTGCAGCATCACTTTAGGCTGTATTCCTTGCTTTGTTTATAAGCTCTAGAGCTACAGACAAGGGGTTGGGAAGTGCAAGCTTCTTTCTGCTTTCCTGATGTGCAACTTTTGGCACCTCTGTGCTAGAAAGCAAAGCTGAGCAGCAACAGGAGTTGGGAAAAGGGATACTTTAAGAAGGGACAAGCTTCCTCTTGATTAATTATCACCAGGAAAAGGAGTAAATCTCTGCATGGTTGTGCAGTATGGGTGGTGATGGACTGAGGTGATTGCTGCTGGTGCTGTGCATGAGTCACGCTAAGAGCAAAGCATTTACGGATTTTAATGGAGCTGATCCTTGTTTTCAATTTCTTTTATGCTCCAGTGATGGATGGAGACTTTCTGGCTCAGAAAAGCCAAGGGTCCCTTCTGAAATTAAACCAGATAAAACTGGACAAGACAAAGGGAATTTACCCGTCTTCCTGAATGTCAACTGGTGATCTGGCTGGTGTGGGAGGGCAGGGAGGCATGAGGGCAAGTAACCAAGTTTTCTTTTTTTGAAGCAGAAAAAGTTTATAACTGGAAGGGAAGAGGGTTTGTGAGGTCCCAGTTTGAACAGCAAGTTCTTCTGTCTTCTGTCCCTTGGCTGTTTGGGCTCTTGAGGAGCTGGAGAAGCAGTTTCCTTCAGACCCAGGACAAAGAGGAAGGATTTGGGGCCTCCAAACCCATCTGGCCAATGTCCCTGTTTCCTTTTTTCCACTATCACAGAGAGGTTTGCCCAGTGGGGCTGCAGATCCTTTGGGACTGGAACATGTTTTCCCTCTGTGCTTGTTTCTCTTAGCCAAGGGGCACCCAGGCCATGCTGGGCCTGTTGGGGTGTTAATTAGGGCTCCTGACTTTTCTTTTTTTGTCACTTGAGAGTGGCTTTTCTGCACAGATTCGGGTGGGTAGAGGCAGGTGGAGTCAAGCAGGTGGGGGTGTAATTGTGTGGCTGCTGCTAAATTAAAAGGAGACTTTCCTGGGCAGAGGAGGACTCAGGGCTGTGCTTGGAGGATGCTGCAGATGGTCACAGTCCCCTCACAAGGGTGGGGACAGCCCTTCCCTGGCAGGAGTTATCCTTGGAATGTGGCTCTGCTCTGGTGAACGTTTCAGGTCACAGTACTTCTCAAGGGCAGACAGATAATGAGATTGATGTGCTTCTCCCTTGCTTTATTAGAAGTGACTGCAAGGTATTGAATACCTGGTATGTGAGCTGAGAAATGATGGAGCTGCACAATGGGAAGCAAGAAAGTTGAGGCAGGAACAAAGAGCCTTTCCCAAAGGGAGAGGAAACAAAATTATTTGGGTTTTTATCTTATGGTGCTTTCAATATTTTGTGCCTGTTTGTGCTTCTTTGAAGCTTTTTGCTCACAAAGAGGGGACTGTCAGACAATATTTGTGGGTGCCCAGATCTCCCTGTAAAGCAGAAGTGACCATCCCAAGTGAAAAGGAGAGGTGCTTTCTCATCTCATCACAGCCAGGGCTTCATCAAAGCCAGGCAGGATCATTAGTCCAGAGTCCAGACAGTATTTTTAGCTTTTTATGGCTCTCAAAGGGAGGTTGGTGGCAGGGAAATATTGGCTCTTGCAGGGAACCAGCTGTACTGATTGCAAAGGCAGCCGTGGGGACTGCAGGTGGGAAGAGGGCTCTGGACCTTGTGATCTGCTCCTAACGTGTGATCCTGCCCTGGGAATCATGTCGAGTGGGCATCTGCTTGGCTGCTCACTCTTCTCTAGAGGTGGAAAGCTGCTATTGGAGCTGGGTGTGAATACTGGCAGCTCAAAACCAAAACAGCAAATAAAATTGCAGCCATGAAGTGCTTTAATTTTTTTTTTTTTAATGCTTCTTAGTTTAAGAACAAGCAAAAAAAAATCCCTAAGCCCAAAATACCCAAATTCTGTGTGTGGTGTTGAGTGCTGTCCCATAATTAGATGAGGAGGAGTGTGCAGGTTATCTCAGACTCCTGTTTCTCAAATGTTGTTGCTGCTGCTGTGTCCCAGTTCCCAAGGGCCCAGTGTTTGATGGCAAAGTGCCTGCTCATCTGGGATGAGAAGAACCTGCCTGTGACTGTTGAAAAGGACGAGGATTTAGAAAACCAGCCTGGTTTATTTATTATCTAATCCTGAGTGCCATCAGTGTCGTGTTTGCACACACATCCTTGGATCTACATCTCACCCCAAAAGTTTGGGTGCTCTGGGGCCATTGACTTTCTCAGGGCTCTCTGTAAAGATCAGGAAAACTCGGTGGATTTGGGAAACTGATTTTCCATTTTGTTCTTGCTGAACCACTACCAAGGTGTGTGGGATGTTGTGGCCAGGGCAAGGTTTCAGTGCTGGGAGCTGCAACCAGGGGGATTTGGGACTCCAGGTCTCTCTATGGATAAGCCAAGCTCTGGGGTCAGCACCTGGTATTTGAGGGTACCTGGAGATGCTTTTCCACACCAAAGTCAGATTCTTTGCTTAACTTCAGCTGTCTTGGATCTTCTCTGCACTGAGGGATCTGACTGGATTGAGGTGGAGGGAAGGGATCCATTGTCAGTGAGGTCAGTGCTGCAGGATGACTCCATTGGATGGACCTCTGACTGCATGGAGAGGCCACTTTTCCTCCCTGGGGAAGCCTGGAAGCTCAGGCTGAGGAAGTCCTGCTTCCTACATGTGGCACACAGCAAACCTATTTGAGCTTAGAAGGTTTGGAAAGTTCCCTGATCCCCACAAAGGAGCTTGGCCCCCCATACAGTGCTCTTCAAAAACCCATGAGAGATCTTTCCTCCCTGGCATGGTTACCATCAGTTAAGTTGGTGGTTGAGACATGAAGTGTCTCCTCCCTCCTCCATTTTCCTGTATGTTGATGGCCAGGGAAATAATCACCTGATAGGTTTTTTGATTAATAAAGGAAACAAACTCCTTTTCTCAGGATGGAGCATTCAGGAAACAGGTCAGGCTTTTGGGGTGGATATTCTTGTTCTGTCAGAGCTGGAGCTGCCTTGGTTTCAGGAGCTGGCTCAGGGATGGGTGTGTGGGTGGGTGGTTCTCGTGATCAGCCGTGGATTTTAAAAGCATCCCTCTGGAGCGAGAAGTTCAGGTCACTCCTGAGCTAAACCCTGAGGTTTTAGACAATAATGGGTTTAGTGTTGGCTCAGTTCAAGTCGGTTCATGTGGGACTGACTGTGGGAGATTTAAGCACGGAAAGGATCAGGAGCAGCAACTGGGAGTAGAAATCGCACTTGGGGCTCTCAAAGCAGGAGAGGGCTCTCAGTGTGTCACACCTGGGCCATAAATCTCTTTGCTGAAGGTTTTTTCCTTGTGCATTTTTCTAGAGA
Source organism: Corapipo altera (assembly GCF_003945725.1). Classification (NCBI taxonomy): domain Eukaryota; kingdom Metazoa; phylum Chordata; class Aves; order Passeriformes; family Pipridae; genus Corapipo; species Corapipo altera. Next base: position 9,347,633 of record NW_020884901.1, on the reverse strand, counting down.
GAGGTTGAAGTTGGCTCACCCTCCTTTCCCTCATCACATGTGTAAAAATTCCCCGTAAGAGTCTGCAAAACAAGAAGCTCCCAGAGTCAAACTAAGGCTTCAGGAGCCCATTGATGGTCCATGGGATGATGTAGAAGTACAGAAGGGAAGGACAGAAATGTTTGGAGGGATACTGAGACTTTTTCAGCTGCAAAATGTCCCTGTCCTGAAGAACTCTCAAAGTAAACTGATAACCAGAAATACTCAGTTGGATGTAGCTTGCTTCTGGTTCAAAGAATACTTAAAAGAACTGAAATTGGAGCTCTCAGATTATTTTCCAATTAAAAAGAAGAGGGAAAAATGGAACTGTCTTTTGGCTTAGTTCCCCATCTCAAATGTCCTGAAGCAGTCTCCTTAAATAAAGTTTGGGAGCTTAGGACAAAGGCTGTGAAAATGATTAAAGGGTTGAAGAAATGTCCATTTAAGGAGAAATGAAAAGGCTGAGAGAGTTAAAATTAAGAGCAAGGTCTCATAAGGGCGAGATAGATAGAGAAAAGCAGAGAGGAAATCATGTTTCCCTATCTATTTTGGCAGGATTCAAAAAGCATCAGTGAAGAAATTGAAGTTTTAGAACTTCTTTACTAATGGAAATGTAATTAACTCATGGAAACCATCACAAGGATTTGCTTCAGCTGAAATGGTCTGGTTTGGGTCTTGAGACCAAAGGAGTCTTGAGATCATCTACACATCCACCAGAGAGGAAATGGGTTTCTGAAGGAGGATGATTAGGCCCTTTTCCTGGTGCTCCCTGCAATGAGTTGGGTGGAAATGTGAACAGGCTGTTTCATAATTGTCCTTTTCTTTATCTTGTAATTTGTCCTGGATCATGCTGGAGCCACGACTCGGGAGCAGGAATCCAGCCTGTTACAGCCTGACCTGTGAAACACAGCAGGAGGTGTCAGAGCTCAGCTTTGTGGGTTTATACATGAGACAATATCAATAGGAGTGGTGGTATTTCATTGCTTAATGTCTGATTTAAAGATCAAACATCTTCCTGCAAGCTCTGCTACAGCCTGGAGAGAAACTTCAGTACTCCAGTGCTAAGTGTGCCCTGAAAACCTGCAAGCCTAAGCTTCAGGAAAAGGTTTGGGTTTGAAAATTGTTGCTCATTTAAAGTGAACACAGAGTAGTTTCTTATATCATGGATAAAGGAGTCCTAGTTTTGTGGAGAAATGAGGTCTGGCACCGTCAGAGTAGGTGGAACATCACCTTGGCCTTGCTTTGGGAGGACAAGGCCCTCCTTAGCTGTGGTCTCCACCCTTTACAGTATTTGGAACAAGGAAGAAAGCTCTGGCAGGTGAAATTATCTTATCAGAGGGTGGCCCTGTCCTCAGCGAGGCTTCAGTCAGACCTGAAAGCACGCCCAGCTGCCAGAAGTCAGGCATGAAAGCTCTCCTGCCGGGCAGGAGGATTAACAAACCTCCCTCCCAATGCCAAAGACAAATCTCTGCTGCTTTCCTGGCCTCCAGCACTGGGGGAGGGATGGGAGCCAAAAGCTCTGGGAAGTTGCAGCAAGTTATTTGTGCACTGTGAAGAAACAGGCAGTGATGGCTGGGGGGTAGAAGGGGTAACACCTCTCTTGATGGTCATCAGAAGTAGAAAAGAGAAAAGAGGAGAGGAAGTCTTGGCTTGATTAAGACATGGACCATTGCACCCTGGCTGCTGTGGCTGCAGGACAGAGATTGAAGTCCAGCAAACTCCTCAAGTGTCCTTTTAATCCCATTCTTTTCAGAAGCTCATATCCAAGCAAGCAATGCTGTATATTTAGCTGACAGCATCTATAACCTCATCACAAATCTGTTCAGATTATCTCTACCCTGAAAAATGTGCTGAAATGAAGAATTTTACCTTTCTTGTCTTCTGATGCCAAGTCTCAGCCTGGACAGAAACACTACAGACTCCTGAAGTTCTGTGGTCAAACTTATCTCCTGGCCTGGACTGGCTGGGGGAATCCTGAGCTTGTTTAAATTTATTTTCCTATAATAGTCAATAAAATACTTAAATTGGTCGAGTACAATATAAGAGGAGTTGGAAATGCTCAACTTGGCTACCAGTTGTGGAAATGGGAAGATTACTCTGTGCTTCCCTAAATCTATTATTAAAAGAACACTATTTTTTTCACTCCCAGGTTACAACATTAAAGCTAATTACGACAGGTACAAAATTATGGTAACCCCTGACTTTGACAAGAGGTGAAGAGGACAAAGGGAGCTCAGCATGATCCAATTTTCTTGCTTTAATTGGAAGGTAGGGAAGAACACGAGACTATGGTGGAAGTTATTGCTCCAGGACAGAACCAGGATAATACAGTTCTGGTTCTCTTGTCCAGCACACTGAGCAATGGAGTGGGATTTTGAGGGTCCTGTTTTTAATTTCTGCCCATATCATTGGGTAATAAAGGATTTTAGGCCATTGTTTTTCTCCTTTGTGTCCACATTTCTACCTCTTCAAACAAGAAGGTGATACTGGTACCCGACTGTAACGTACTAGTGAAGGCTGGCTGACAGCATTGAAAAAAACGAGTTTAAAATGTCTCAAAAAAAGCAAAAATAAGTCTTTAAAAAAGTTGAAACGAAGCAGGAGAAGAATCTGAATCAGATGAAATAGATGGTAGAGGCATAATCCTTCTAGAAATGCAGCTGCTCACTCACAGTGAGTGGGAGACTCTTGCACGGAGCCTGTGTTCGTGTTCCATGGGGAAGGTGCCAAAGCTGCTCCGTGCCACACACGGGGAAGCTGCCACTGTGGGTGTCTGTCAGAGCTGAACCCCGGCAGGGAGGGGACCTTGGGGGGAGGTGACACACTCTGAGTCAAAATGTCCACAAGTCAAAATGTCCACAAGTCAGAATATCCACAAGTATGGCCCCGGCCTTGCTGGGGTATAAAAACGAGGAGCTCCACATTTGCTGGGGCAGAAGGGACTGAAAGGAGGAAGAGGGATGAGCTCCATGGTGAGGTTGGGCCTCAGGATGATGCCCTGGCTTTGAACTGCTGGGAACATGGGTAGATTTTGAAAAGCTGGTGCATGCAGGAAGGCAGAAGCTGGAAGTGTTTTCCTGGTGCCTCTTTGCCCCGTGATGGTTTGAGGCAGCAAAAGCCTCCCCAGGAGAGCAGCTCTGCTGAAGCCACTGATGGTAACCACAGGTCTGGTTTAGCTCTTTGAGTTCCAAAGGCCACATCTAAGCAATCACCTGATGCTTCCAGTGCCCACAGGAAAAAAGAAAATCAGTCAGGACTTGCATTTTATCTTTCTTGTTGAAACCTGGAAGATCCCCCAGCTCATGAAAGAGTTCTTCTGCTTCTGATCCCTCCAGGGCTGCCCTCTGGTCTTCCTTGTGTGGGAAGACCTTCCCTTGTAACCTCTGGTCTCTAGAAGGGTGGGAGCAGTGTGTGGGGTGGAAAATGGGGAATTAGTGCCCCTTTTCCCCAGGTCACTGTATTACCTCCTTGCCCTTCCTTGCAGGAAGGGAATTGCTCCCCTGGATCTTTTGACAACTTTTTTCCTTGGGGGGGAAGCTTTGGGTGAGGCTTAATTTCCACCTAATAGCCTGTTAAAATCTTCACATGGTTTCTTTGAGAATGCCATTAAAAATCAATTACATTAATGGGGCTCAGTTGGGGACTTGCTGAAATATGGATGGGATCAAGCAAAGTGACTTTGCAAAACAGGGGCCTTGGAGCTGCAGCCATTTCCTGCACTTGATCCTCCCAGTCATTTGTAGGGACCAAGCCTGACCTTTGATGTTTTCAGCTGTGCAGACACTGAGCTCCAGTGGATGATGTTAGGGATGAGTGGTGTGACATGCCATGGTGCAAACCCACTTCCAAGGGCTTTAGGAGGGAGTAATTCCCTTGCTCTGGTATGGATGATGTTCTCCTTGCCTAAATTTCCCCCAGCGCCACTGGCAGCTCTGGGAGCTCTTTCAGGCCTCCCTCACCCAGCTCTGGCTCCACAGCAGGTTCTACCACCTCAGGTGGTTGGCACTTCTGGCTGCTGGCATTGCAGTGTGTCCGTGAGCTTATTGGGGGGCAAATGCACTTCACACATCCCTTTCTACAAACATTCCTGCAAAAAGAGAGCCAACAGTCTCAAATCATGATGGAAAATGCCCAGTAGAGACACACCAAGGCCTTGTCTCTGCCCTGGAGGAGTTGCTCTGTGCCTCTCCTGTGCTTTCCTCACCCCAAGGCACCGTGGGCACTCCAGGCTCTTTCCCAATCCCCCCTCAATCCATCCATCCATCCTAATGCCATGAGGCTTCAGGTAGAGCTTTCCCAGTATGTTCACTGTTATCTCAGCTCCAGTCTGCAATCCCAGCTCCAGGCCTAGGGATAGCAGAGGATCAAGAGGAAGAACTTTCTGTCCATGACTGTTAAACTGTTAAACTTCTGTGAAAGAGGATCCTTATCCATGGGAAGAAGACAGTGACAGAGAGGCTTAGTGTCCTTGCAGGAGTGGTGCAGCAGTGGGAATGGCATGGAAAGGTGGCCCACCTTGTTGTGAGGCTGCTCAGGACCTTGTTTGATGGTGGGGCTGAGGGGATATTGCCCACAGCCCCTTCCATGGGGTGTGATCTGATGGGTGCCCACACTGCTCTGGGCTGTGCTGGGGGGCACAGAGCCACTTGCCTCCCCTTGTATCTCAGATCTGGCAGTGGTGGCATTGCTTTGGCCCTGCTGCTGGTGTAGGAAGCATGACTGGAGCTGGGATAGCAGTGAATGTGCTGGGAAAGCTCTACCAGAAGCCTCATGGCATCAGAAAGGATGGATGGATTGAGGTGGGGTTGGGAAGCAGCCTGTAGTGCCCACAGTGCCTTGGGGTGAGGAAAGCACAGGAAAAGGACAGAACAACTTCCCCAGGGCAGAGACAAGGCCTTGGTGTGTCTCTGCTGGGTACTTCCCACTGTACTTTGAGACTCCTGGCTCTCTTTTTGCAGGAATGTTTGTAGAGAGGGAAGAGCTGTGTGAAATGCAGCTGCCTTGTGCTGGTGTTTCCAAATGCTGTGTGGGCAGCTCAGCTGCAGGTGAGTGGCCTGAGGGACTCAGCCATGAGGTAGAACCCTGTGGTGATACATCCAAGTGCAAGGCAGTGTAGGGGTGTCTGGGAGGTGCAGGGAAAGCCTGCAAGTGTTGAGTTCTGCCCCTTGTCCATAAGAAATTTGTGACTGTTCTGAGTGCTCATCACCACTAGGAACCATGGGTCATACCTGGGGCTGCTTTCACTTTAAAAAAGAGTAAAACCAAACCCACAAATCTTTAAAACACCGGCAGAAATCACAGAATATGCTGAAGGGATCCACCAGGATCATCCAGTCCAACTCCTGGCCCTGCACAGGTCCATCCCCAAGGGTCACACCCTGTGCCCCAGAGGATCATCCAAACCCTCCCGGAGCTGTGGCAGCCTTGGTACTGTGCCCACTGCCCTGGGGAGCCTGGTCAGTGCCCAACCACCCTCTGGGGGAAGAATCTTTTTCCTGAGATCCAACCTGGCCCTGCCTTGGCACAGCTCCAGCCATTCCCTGGGTGCTGTCTCTGGTCCCCCCAGAGCAGAGCTCAGTCCCTGCCCCTCCTCTGCCCCTGCCCAGGAAGCTGGAACTGCCATGAGCTCTCCCCTAAGTCTCCTCCAGCTGAACACCCCAAGTGCCCTCAGTGTCCTCCCATGGCTTCAAACTAAGGCCCTTCCCCATCCTTGTTGTCTGCTTTGGACACTCCTGAAAGGCTCAATGTCTTCCTTACATCGTGGTGCCCCAAACTGCCCCAATATTCCAGGTGAGGCCACCCCAGGGCAGAGCACAGAGGGACAGTTTTTACTCTGTGTGCCTTGACTGAAGGACTTACAAAATGCAGCTGAAAGGAACCATCCCCTGGCCGAGCCATGGCCCTGGGGGAGGTGACAGGCACAAAACCTCCAGTGGAGCTGCCTCCTGGGTGAGGGCTTCACCAGCGTGTTGTCCTTAACAACCCAGGGCTGAAATCTAGGATGGCATGTGAGCTCCTGGGCTCGTTCCTCTCCCTTGGCACCAGCACCCCTCTCCTCGTGTAGCCTGGGGCTTGGCACACCTTGGCCACTGCAGCCCCCAGGAAGGTGACTCCATGGAAATCACCACGGGAACGCTCAGCCTTTGCCTTTTGCACCTGGAGGCTGGAGGGCTGTGCCTGTCCCGAGGTGTCTCTGGGCGTGAGGGGCATGAGCTGAGCCCGTGCCGGACGTGGATCCTCTTCCCTGTGCTTGGATTAACGCACGTTCAGCAGCACAAAACCCACCTCTTGCCCCTTCCCACCTCAGCCGGCCCCGAGCCGGGCCTGTGCGAGTGTTTGTGTGTGTGTGAGGAGGATCCCCAAACCCCCGAGCTCAGTGTGAGGGGTAACCTCGGGGCAGAGTGATGGGAAGGGCGTTGCTGGAGCCCAGCCCCAGCCAGACTTCCCAGTGCAGCATTCTTGGAAACGAGCTGTTTCAGGCAAATATCCGGGAGCTGGGGATTTTTTTAGCCTGTCTCTTGCTGTTCATTTTCTCCCTGGCACTGGGACTGCAATTCCAGGAACCCTGGCTATACTTGAAAGCGCCTCTCAGATAGGGATAAAAGTAATTAAACCTCTCAGCTTTCTCTCTTTTTTTTTATTTTTTTCCTTTTTTTTTTTTTTTTTTGACTTATTGTAGTTTTTCAAATGTAGATTTAAGACGGGGACAAAATGTACCAGCTGAGATCTGACATCCTGTTCCAGCAGGTGAATGAAAGGATGAAGGGACTGTTCAGAGCTACCAGTGCTGCTCCCAAAGCAAGGAGGGATGGTTGGTTGTTGCCAGGTGCAGCCCTTTTTATAGTTTCCCCCCTTCTCCCCACATCATTAGCTAGTTAAATTTAGCTGTCTTGATAGGTATGGAAATATATGTGGCACAACTGCTTTGCTTGTGCAAATAACTCTTCTTTCAGCTTGCTCATAGTGTTTAAAAATCAAGGAAATTGTTTCATGCCGTGTAGAAGCACTGAAAAGAATTGAGTTTCAGATGAAAAGTAGATTAAAAAGGCAAAACAATAGGGTAAAATGAGGAGTAACATTTTTGTCTAATCTGAATTAAGATAGTTCTGAGCTTTTAATGTTCTCAACTTCAATTTTTTAACTTCAATTTTATTTGGGAAATTAAGCTCTGACATCCTTCCAAGTAGAAAAAAACCCAGACTCTAAAGGTTTCAATTTAATAATGTTGGCATCTGAAACGTTCTCCATGTTCCCTTTCTTCAAGGAAAGGTTTAGGCAAATTGGCTTGAGTTACTGAAGTGTTGTGGTTGACTGAAATCTGGGGGGAATGTGTGTGGAGGGATTCAGTAAAAACTATCCAGCAAAAAAATATCTCTCATGCTGCTGAGCTCCTCAGTTCCTGGGCAGATGGGGACCAGCTGAGAGTCAGAGCATCCTTAGAGGCACAGTCTTTGGATGAAATGTCTTCTCTGTTGACGAGTCCCCCTGGTTGCTCTGTGCTTGCTGGTGTGGAGTGATGGCCCAGCCTGCAGAAGCTGGACTTGAACCTGCTCAGGCTAATTTTAGGGTTGCACCCAAAAGCTGTGGTCACTGGAGTTGTTTTGATATATCAGAGGATGATTTAGGTTGGAAAAGAGCTCCAAGACTGAGTCCAACCTTTGACTGACCCCCCCCTTGTCCCCCAGCCCAGAGCACTGAGTGCCACGTCCAGTCCTTCCTCCAGGGATGGGGACTCCATCACCTCCCTGGGCAGCCCCTGCTAACGTAAAGCAACCCTTTTTATGAAGAAATTCCTCCTGATGTCCAACCTGACCCTCCCCTGGCACAGCTTGAGGCCATTCCCTCTCCCCCTGTCCCTTGTTCCCTGGCAGCAGAGCCCAGGCCCTCCATGTCTTTCATGCCTTGAGGGGCCCAGAGCTGGACACAGCCCTTGGGGTGCCAAGTCCAGGGGGAATTCTCTAAGTCTCCATCTCCTGAGGAGCTGGGCTGCTCAGACTCACCCTGCCCTGCCCACCCCTGATGGAAAGCCCCTGCTTGTGCTCATCAGTGGAGAGACAGAACATCAGCTCAGGTGCCCGGTGGGATGGGACCTGCTGTGCTCCCAGGGTGCAGGTGGTCTCCTCCTTCTGTCAGATATTAACTTCACCTCTCTAGCACAGCTGTCCCTGGAGCCTTTTACAGCCTTTCCATTATGGATCCATGATGGGTCATGTCACAGCTCCCTTTGCTCCCAGGGCTTTGCTCCTGTGAGGTGCAGCAGGGCAGGGAGGAAGGTTTGTGTTCTGTCTCATCCTGTGCATGACTGGGGAGGAGATGACCTTCCTGGGAGCACAGAAATGCTCAGTGGGGATAATCCTTGGAGTAGGGCCATCCCATCAGGCACCTGGGACATCCTCAGACTGTCTTGTCGTGTTGCAAAGCAGACTTGCTGCCCCAAAACCATTTTCTGCTCAGCTGGAGATGTGGTTACATTGGCATCCCCCTGCCTGGCAGCAGGTCTGCACTGAGCTGCTCTTTGATCACCCCCACGCTTCTCCACTGGGCACCAGCTCTGTCTGAGGTGGCAGAAGGGATGGTGTTAATCTCATTTGCCACTGTTATTGTTCAGTGCACAGCCCCGAGTCTTATTTACAGTCCTGTTCGAGCCGTGGGCTGACGGTGGAATCTTCATTCCCTTCCAGGCCTCTCTTTTTTATGGACCTCATTGCCACAGTCTGAGATCTCCACACAAACATTAACTCAGCTTCACAGCACCCCTGTGAGAGACACTTCGATGGTTCTTATTTTCCAGGGCAAAGAGAGGTGTAGGAATATGAAAGACAGAAGTAATTGTGGATTTTCACTTAGTACTTTCAAAGCCTGGGTTTGGGAACGATGAGAGGCTCGTTTCTCCTGGATGGGTTCATTCCTGGTCGGGTTTCAGGGCACCAATCCGAAATTAAAGATTTCTAGGGCTTCTCATGAAGTCACTAGAGTTTTCTTACATTCTTGCACTTCTTACATTCCTTCTTGGTTTAGGAGGGGGCTCTGCCAATTCACCACTCAGACACCTAGAAACTGAAAACTGAAAACCTAGAAAACCTCACCTAAAAGTAGAAAACTCTGAACAACAAAAAGAGGTGGGAGTGCTTGCCTTTAAGTCTGTTGGCAACTTCATGTACTTCTCATCTCATGATGCACAGACACACACAGGAAGGAGAAACCACGTAGGTGATGGTGGGGAAGAACATCTTAGTGGACGTTTTAGCTTGAAGGTGACAGTTTATGCAACTTGCACTGAATGCTCATCTAAACCTTCCACCACCCCTCCCATCACTTAGCCCTGTTTGCCATCTGTCAGTGAAAAGGGCTGGTTAAAGCTGCTCCTGTGGAGGAAAGAAACTTGGTGGTATTATGTCTTTCCTTGGTATATATGTGCTTTAGGAGGAAAAACTCCAAGAATAATTAAGATGAATCAGATTTCTATATGTGGGTTTTTTTGAATATTTAACATCTGAGATCTTGCGAAGCGAAAGGGGCAAGGAACAAATGCTGTTTATTTTTAGGGCTTGGAAAGTGGATGAAGCTGCTGGCCTAGATCCTGCACTCCTTCCAGGAGGAGCAAGGGAGGGAACAATCACAAGCAGAGCGTGTCTTTGTGTGATGGGGAGGATTTCTCGTGTCTGTTTAAGCTGACAAAAGCCCGTTGGTGTTCATGTTGAGTTTGAGTTGTGGAGGGAAAAAGGAAGGACTAGTATGAAAACTTAGAATAAAACCTCTTCCCTCTTTGTGAAACTGGTTTTATTTCAGTTGCCCATTGAATAAAACCTCTTCCCTCTTTGTGAAACTGGTTTTATTTCAGCTGTCCAAAGTGAGAATTGTCCAAATACTCAACAAGGACAAAAGGCAGTAGGGTAAGGGAAGACCTTCTCCCTCTTTCCGTCTCCCTCTTTCAACCCTGGGGTTACACCCCTGGTCAGGAGCTCTGAACTGCCTAAAAAAAGGCCTCCCAGGGTCCATTTGGGTCAGATTTGGATTCAAAGGCCACTGTGGCCTTTTTTGTCTCAACAGGACCAAAGTGGCACCTGCGAGAGGAGATGGGCTGGGCTGGCAGTGCCTCCTCCCTGCTCTCTGCAATCCTGCCTGAGATGCTGATATTCAGCAGTGCTTTGCTTTCCCAGTATGGAAAGCTGGAAGTTTTGTGGGCTGTTCCTCTTCCCCTCCTCCTCCCTGTCACTGGTCACAGTGAAAGATGCACCTTAAAGCTTCTGCCCCGCTCCCAAAATTTCAACTGTTTGCCAGGTGGGTTAGAAACAGTCTCCAAATTAAGCCCCAGTTATAGATGGGGAAGAAGTCTCTGCTTTCACTGCATTTCTTTCTGGGAGATATTGCTGTTACTTTAAAATTAAAAATAAGGGCGAGATACACAGAAAAAGATAGAAATAAGTGGGGAGAAAAAGCGTTTTTCAGCCCAGACCTAGAATGGAAAATTTCTACCCAAAAAGAAGAATATTTCTGGAAATGACAACTCAATAGAAACGTGGTTCTCTAATGCATTCACTGTTAAGTGAACATTATTTATATTGCAGGGAGGCAACACAACGTGGCATAAATTATTTGGCTGGGAAAAAAAAAAAAAAAGCAAATCCATGAGCAGACACTCAAGTGGGGAGACTGGGATACAGATGAGATAAAGGATGAAGACTCCAGACTATTGCTCTTGTAATTTGCATTTTGTTGGTATATATAAAATGAAATTAGGTTTATATTTGTTTCAGGCTGAAGTGCTTAGCAGGCACAGGCAAAGCTGCCTGAAATGTTAAGTGTGTATTCAAACTCGTTTTCTTGGAATGAAATCGTTAGGAATAAATAGCTCCTCTTTTTCTATTCTTGCCGAGGTGGGATCATGTTCTCTACATTGTTTTAATAGCAAGTCTAATGCTGTTTTTGAGGCTTTTTTTTTTTTTTTTTTTTTTTTTTTGGAGAGGCAACACATTCTCAGCCATGTGATGCTGCAAACTGGGGTTGTTCTCTGTTAATACTTGGATGCTTCTTTCTCCAAAGGGGAGATGCAAACCCTGGATGACCTGCGTGGACCTGTGTGACTGGGAGATGAATTTAATTCTGGTGCAAATCTACACAGATATTTTATTCTCCCTTTCCCTCACTCAGCCCTTCTGAGGCTGTGATGGTTCAGGCTCTGTGCTGCACCCACAGCTCCCAGGACTTTGGGGTGTCCAGTTCTGCACGAAGATGAGAGACACGGGAAGGTGAGGGAGCTCCCAGGGATCCTCCTCTTTTCCATCTCCCAAAAGGAGGTTTTTTCCAGCACATCCACCCTCCCTGTAGTTTCTGTGATGATCCACTGGTGACCCCCCTTCCAACCCCCTGTGTAGATGCTTTTTCAGGTGTCCCATGAATCTTGGGAAAGAGCTTTTCCTTTGGTCAGTGGGAAGGGCAGAGGTTCAGTGTTTACACTTCAGCAGCTTGCTGGAGGTGGCAGACCCCAAACACTCTCATTGCTGACCTCAGATCAGCCCCAAAATCTTTTGCAGTCCACAATTCCCAGCTTGGGACTGGTTTGGCTGGTGCAGTTGTTGGCAGAGATCCCAATGGCTGCTCAGGGGTCCCACAGTTGGTTCAAGTGGTGAAAACAGAAAGAACATTGGGTATCTACAGTGCAAAGAGATGATCCCTCCTGTCCCATGGCTCATTGTGCTCACCTGGCCTTCCCCATTGTCCTTTCCCATTGTCACAGACTGATACCAGCCAGGGCAAGGCTGTTCCCTTCATACATTCCATGGATAGGAGTTGGGAAGACAACATTGCTGGTTATTGAGTGGAACTGTAGGGCTCCTGTACCCTGCAGAATTATTCCCTCAGCCATAAAGACTCCCAGATTGACAGCTGAAATGTTTGCTCTCTTTGTAATGACTTTGATTCCCCTCCAAATTTATGCATCTCTTTATGCTCATCAAACATACTAAGCATATTCTCTGCCCCATTCCAGCACCGCTCGGGAAAATTTGAATCCATCTCTTTGAAATGGTATCCTTGCAAATGGGGGGCAGGATGAATAATGAAATATCTTGAACCCTGGTAGCTTCAAATTAATGCCCTTTAATGCCAAGTAATTACTGTCCCATAACCTAATCCTTTGTACCTCTGGATAAGGCTTTCTAGTCCCTCATGCCCCAAAGTCCTTCAAACTGTCCCTTTCAAGCTGGTCTGAACCAAAAATACACCAGGACTCCAGACCCTGATGAGTTTTTAGGCTTTTAATTGGTTTTGGAGAACTGTTGGAGCCCGAGAGTGTGGCTGGAGCACATCTCTGGGTGACTTTGTCCTGGCCACCAGTGTGGTTTGGAAAAGCCACAGTTGCTTTTTAGGTCTCTGAACAGGCTCCCACTTGTGCAGCTCCTTCTTCTGGAGCAAATAACAGAATGTTGTGGTTGTCTTTTGTTGCAAATATGTTCCACCCCGTTCTTCTGGCTGTGAAAAGGTGCTTCTAGGAACATCTCATGGGAGGATTTGAGCTGAAGAAAGGAGAGGAAACACTCCAAACCCTGGGTATAGGCTGATGTACCTCTTTGTGTGCCAGGTTTGCTTCTGTTTCTCAGTGCCTGGGGCACAATGATGGAAAATCTGACCCCAGTTATTTCCTGTGCAACTGGAATTTTCGATCAACTCTCTTCCAGGAAAGGCTTTTCTTCTCTCTCTCCACCAGTGTTTTGTGATTGATCTTGCTGAATTCTAAAATTGCTCTCTTGGTTATAGATGAGGGGCTGACTCCAGTGTCTGAAAGGAGCCTTAGCAATGAGAATATATCTCCACAATTTTTAGGATGATCCCTCTGTCTTATAGCTAACAATTAGATTTTCTTCTTTTGTGGCTTGCACTGTTATATTTTCAATTCGTTGATTTTTATGGTACTATTCAATCTATTCTGTATAAATCTGAACTCCATCATGGGCCTTTTTACACCTTCTTATCATTTGAAACAGAAAGCTTGTGAGCAGAAGGTCATGCAGACAAGTTCTCTCTATCCCACCCCTTCCTTCGGCCCTCTTAGGAAGTGGAGGGATTTAGAAGGTATTTGGAGAGACCTGAACCTCTTTGTGTCCTAATGGATCTGCCCCATAATTACCTCATTTTATAATGACTAGTTGGTGCCAGAAGCTGCAAGACAAATCAACTCCAACCTGAATGACCATCAGTCTGTGTCATTAAACAGGGCCTGACCCAATCAACCAGAGCTGTTTAAAAATTTAAATATAATCTCTCTGTGTCTGTCTCTCCATGAATATCTGGAGGCTGTGAGCCTGTCTTAGTTCTTCTAAGAGAATTTTTTGGAAAGGGTTGAACTCCTCTCTCTCAGGCTTAGGATCACAAGCAAGATGATGATCCAAGTCAATGGATGTGCTGCTGTTGGGCCATTTCATCCTTGTAAGGGCCATTTAACACTCTTCTATTTTTTCCCACTGGTGCAAGGGAGGTCTTCAAAGTGAAGGGTCAAGGAACTTGGTGCAGGCAATCTCTGCCATCCCCTGAGCTGTCCTTGCCAGCTTTAAATATCTGGGATGACAGGGTGAAAGGCTCCCTGCAGGGCTGTGAGAGCCCAGGATGAATGAGGATCCTTGGATTAAACGATGATTAAGTGCCTGCTGGAATGGGATGAATGAGATGCTGCAGGGCAAGAACTCCTCCATTATCACAGCTGACCTGGGGCCAGACTGCCTCCCTTTCCCCAGCTGTAAAAATGGAAGGTCATTACGTCATGAGTTAAGGTTGGAGTTGGTGTCTTATAAACTCTTTTGCTCTGGAGGGCAGAGATCACCTTTCTGTTCACAGCACCGGCCCAAATAATCACAGAATCACAGAATGGCCTGGGCTGGGAGGGGCCTTAAAGGTCATCTCCTTCCACCCCCTGCCACAGGCAGGGACACTTTCCACTAGCCCAGGTTGCTCCAGCCTGGCCTTGGACACTTCCAGGGATGGGGCAGCCACAGCTTCTCTGGGCAACCTGTGCCAGGACCTCCCCACCCTCCCAGGGAACAATTCCTTCCCAATATCCCATCTAACCCTGCCCTCTGGCAGTTTGAAGCCATTCCCCCTTGTCCTGTCCCTCCAGATCCCGCTAAACCGTTTCCCTCCTTGTATCTTTAGGCTCCCTTCAGGTACTGGGAGGCTGCAATTAGATCACCCCAAAGCCTTTTCCAGGCTGAACAACCCCAAATCTCCCAACCTTTCCCCACAGGAGAGGTGCTCCATCCCTCTGATCATCTTGGGGCCCCTAATGCTGCACTGCTAATGATATTTAGTAGAAACTTTCCTATAATGGGCTAAGAGATGCAGGTTTATCCCTGGACTGAAATCCTTTGTACCAAGTCCAAATGGCTCTATAGGGGTGTCCCTCAGCAAGTCTTTGTGAGGTCTGATGGAGATGGTCTTCTTCCAGCTCCCTTTCATATCAAGGAGCTTGCAGCTGCTGGAAGACAGATGATTATTGAATATCTCCTGAAAGATGAGGGAGGAACACAACTGTTCCCCATCTCCAGGAGAGGAGATGGAGGAGGGAGGCAGTAGAATAGTAATAAAGCCACTAACAACATAAATGAAGTCATCTTGATGTTTGATTTAGGCAGCTGTCTGCTTTTGTAGGACCAGGGAGGGGAGGGGGTACAGAGAATGCTGAATTCCTCCTCCTCTGGTGCTTGGTGTGAAGTTCACTGCAGATCTTCCCAGTGCAGATCCAAAAGTGAGGCCCCAGCCCAACAGGGTCACTGAGCACTTGGAGCTGAGGTGGTTTTTTATAGTCCTGCCATCCTGGCAGTGACACATCTTGGCATCTGCCTCCCTAAGCCTTCCTTGCACCTTTAATTTCATGTGTTTTCCATTTCATGTGTTTTCCATTTCATGCGTTTTCCTCCTGTTTTTCCTGGCTGGATCCTCAAAGCCCCACTGCACGTTGTGGGATAGCTCCCTGCCATCCATCCCGGGGGTTGCATCCGTGTGCTCCATGAAGTGACTGTCACAGCCTGTAAAATATCCTGGGATCATTTCCTGTACAAATTTGGGATCATTACTGTTAAATCCAGGGTGTCTCATCTGCAGAGTTTGGTTTTACATCAAATCAATGAGTATCTGAATGAATGATGAGAAAAATGACCCGTTGCAGGCTGGATGAAGAATTCCTGGCTCTTGGAAAAGCTTGGCACTGTCACTGGGAGCTCCTTGTCATGGAAATCTGGAAATCTGACAGGTCAAGTCAAGAAAGCAGTTTCTCATGGAAAACAACTTTATTTCTTTGCTGTCACTGTGCATTTGAACCGTGGTGTTCTCTGGGGGTCTCAAACCCAGCAGGAAGCATCGCTGCTATTCCCTGGATGAGTTTGCTGATCCCCTCCCAGCTTGTCAAAAGGCAAAAAAAAAAAAAAGAAAAAAGGGGGACACAAAGAAGCATTTTTAAAATGGATCAATGACAATGACAAATACCAGTGGTGTTCTTGTGGAGATTTTACATTTGCCTTCCTGGAAGTGACTGTTTCTTGCACAGTCGGTTGATTCATGTTCTCTTCCTGAATGATGGTATTTTCTTGAGTCAGGCAGGAATATCAAATGTCATTCTGGTCTTGTTCCATAGTGGCAGTCATGGGCATCAAGAGAAACTTCTCGCCCACCTGGTTGAGGGTAGAACCCACCCAAGAGCTTGTTTTTTCTGCATTCCAATTTACTCTGGATGACTCTTCTCTTCAAAGAAAGTCAGAGATCTCCCCGAGCTTGTTCTGAATGAGCTCCACAAGCTTCTTCATCCGGGTTTTAGGTTGGGAGCAGTTCTTCTTGCAGCCTGGGTGGTACTTTCTGCCTCTTTGTGCACACAAGGCTGTAAAACAAACCCTCAGAAAAACCCTGGTGAGTGAAATGTTGACAGAAGGTAACTTGGCGTGTGGGGCAGGGAGGGATGCAGAGATGGGCAGGACGTGCTCTGAAGGGCTCAGGATGGTTGGGCCCAAGGTGATTCCCTCTGTCCTGGAACTCTGGTGGAGGTTCATCCAGACAGGCTGGAAGGGAAGGGAGGGAAACTGGATCTTTTAAAATTGCCTTGGTCAGAGGGATTGTTCACATGGTCCTGGTGACTGGAGATGACACGAGTGAAGACAACAGGACCTCTGCTGATGGGGAGTGCTGGATAACAGTGGGTGGGCAGGGCTGTCTGCTGAGCTTCTCAGCTCAATGTCTTGTAAAGACAGGGCCTGGCTGGAGAAAGAAAACATTGTCTTTGCCAACTTCAGGAATATTTAGTAGGAAATGAGCTGGTTTTGCGAGTTTATAGGGTTGGGTGCTTGCTGAGGTTGACAAGAGGTTGGCATGAGGGTGTTGGTCTCCTGGGCTCTTACCAAGAAGAGGCAAAAAGTCTCTTAGATGTGGTTTGACCACGATTCAAGGGCTGGGACACACCAGATCTTCTCCATCCTCATTTTCCAAACTGTTTCTGACATGTTGTAGCAGCTGTTCCCAGTTTGTTCCAGCGCAATCAATGTTCACCCCTTGTACTGAACAAAGGCCAAAGAGACTGTTACGAGCACACCCAGGGGAAAAAAGTAATTCCATGAAGGAAACATGAGATTTCTTTTTTAATCTGTTAATACATTTGCTGAAGGATGGATGTTTCAAGCCAAAAACGGGGAAGGAAGAAAATGTGAAGTGTTTCATTTTGGACGCCCTGAAATATATTGCTTTTATGTACTTGAAGGGATTCTTTTGACTTTATGCTTTGAAACAGGACTGATCTAAACTGTAAATAAAAATTAATTAAATGACTCAGACATCATAAATCTTCTACATTCTGCTCAAATGAAATGTTTGGTTGACCTAACACAGCTTCTCTCAGATGCCTTTTCCCAAGGAAAGTCCCTTGTCTTGCAAAGGATCCTTCACTGGTCTGGTGGAAGGTGTCCCTGCCCATGGCAGGGGGTTGGAATGAGATGATCTTTATGTTCCCTTCCAACACAGACCAATCTGTGATTCTGTAAAATTCTTTTCTTCAGTTCATTTGGATCATCAAATGTAGAAGTTCCCTTGTGGCAATCATTATTTTTCCTATTGTTTCTGCACTCAGAGATACGATTTTTCCCACCCTGAAGTGTCAGCAATCAGGATTTTCCATTGCCAGTCTCCTGTGGAATGCATTCCTCTGGAATTAGAAGGGACCTGCTGCTGGATTGGGAAATACTTAAACCTGACAGGGAAAGAGAACAAAGGAAATAGAGGAGAATAAAGAAATGAAGATTATGTGTCTGATGGGTCCCTTGCACCAAGGCCTCAAAGGGATTTCTGGGGGGAAAAAGAGTCTAGTATGTGAAAAAGAAGAATTTATCTGTTTGTCTGGACTGTTTTACAGCTTCTGGGGTCTGTAATGCCAGAAGAAATACATGGAAAAAAACCAGTGTAGCATTTGGGCACGGCTGGTGGCAGGTCTTGGCTGTTAAATTGAGTTTAAAACATCTGAAGGGTCCCCTGGAACAGTTCAGACCTCAGAAGGAAACAAAAAAAGAAATGCTGAAAGGTTATAAATCTCCCACCAGCGTTTTCCTGGAAAACGTGGAGCGTTACAGGAGCTTTTGTGCAACAAAGAGAAGGTCGAGCAGCCTTCAAACACAGGCCAGTAGGAAGGGCAGCAGCCAAAGAGGGGACAAACCCAAGGCAGACAAGAGTCAGAAAGGTGCAAAATTCCAAGCAAAATTCCCTGGAGATGGAAGCACAGGTGGCTCTTGCCCCGTAGGGACCAAAGCCTTTTATTTCCTCTGTTTTCATCGGGAAAACATTTAAAGAACTCTCAACCCTGCCCTGATTATCTCAAGTCTAAGAGGTTTAGAAAAAGGTTATGCCATCAGAGCCTCCTGTTCCTCCAAGGAGAGGTGAACTGCTGAACAGTTCCTTGAAGATTTCATTCTGTTTTGGTTTTCCCTCCTCATCTTCAACCTCTCTGTGGATGATGGGGGTTGAGGCATGGAAGTTTTCCCCACTTTTTTTTTTGGATTTTAAGGAAGTCATAAGGAAGCACCTTCATTTCATTCTTCACAAAATCCTTTGGAGGTTCAGTGCCCTTTGACCAGCTGTGGGCTTGTAAAGTGGGGTTTTGGTGGGCAAGGGGAGGAACAATCCTTGGGGCAAAAAACCACTCAATAACCACCTTCTCTCTCAAACTAAGCATCCCCTCTGCCTCTCCTGGAGAGAGAAAAGGAGCTGGAACTGAGTGAAGAAGGATCACAGAGTTTTCCAAGCAAATTCCTGGATGGAATTCACCAGCCAGTCACCGCCCCGAGTGCCGTGGGCTCCTCTCCTTTGGTCTGGGCTTTTTTAGGCTCCGAGTGTGCAGAGACAGGATTGTCTCCCAGCCTGTTTGGACACTCCTCCATAAAACACTTCACCTGAGATGGCCCTGGTCCAGCTGTGGGTCAGTCCTGGAAGACCTGAGGCAGGAGGGGAGCAGCTGGGCTGTCCCTGCTTCTCCAAACACTTCTCTCTCTGCCTGGGATTTCTCCTGCCCTCAGGTGTGTTCCTGCATACATTTACAGCATTGTTGTTGCTTTGAGCTGGGAGGTTTGATATGTTCAGACCCTTATTTCTCAGGGTCTTTTATGTCCTGGCTCTTGTTCCACCATCTCAGCACAGACCACAACAGGTTTTATCTGACTTAGGTGGAAGAACCCAAAATCTTGTTAAAATGATTTATTCAGTGGTTCTTTTGTATGGTGTACTCAGTTGTGTACTCCCTTCATGACCAAGTGCTTCTTTCCCTTCAAATTGGATCTTCCCAAGAGGAGCCATTTCAGGAGCTTTTAAGGTGAAAAAGTATGGTTTTAATATTTTTAGTATTTAGAATTATAGATGGTTTGGGTTGGAAGGGACCTTAAAGGACATCTCACCCCACCCCCTGCCATGGGGAGGGACACCTTCCACTAGCCCAACCTGGCCTTGGACACTTCCAGGGATTCAGGGGCATCCACAGCTTCTCTGGGCAACCTGTGCCATCCCCCTCTCCCTGCACACACCAACATCATTGACATGAAGTGATTTCTTCCAGTGTTCCTAAATTCAAAGCATCTGAAAAGTGGTTTTAATTTAATAGAATTTCTTGTCACAGTTCTTCAGTAGCAGCAGGGTTTGATCACAAGTGGTCTCACTTTCCAATCATCACATCCCAAACATTTTAACTTAAGAAATTATTATGTACCATTTCATTTTATTAACTTATTTATCTTCCTTTGCAAAGAGCCCAACAAATGATCCAGGACTGCATTACAGTAGGTCCTACACAAACAGGAATTGGATGTGAAACCAATTAAAGGCTCAATTTCCACATGTGGGTCAGTCATTAATCTCTGGTTTGCCAGACAATAGAGCTCCTTTCTCCAGTACAGCAGCCACACATCTGTATTTTGGGAATGGGATTCAGAAGGAATTAAGCTTGTGTGTGTAAGGCTGCAATTGTTGCATCTCCTCCAGCAGGAAACACTGGCAGCACCTGTTCCAGCACTGTTGGATAATGTGTTTGTTAATGGGCCAGAAAAGTGGGTTGTGAAGATGCAAAGGTCAAAGTCTCCTGTAATTAGGGGGATTAGTCAAGACTGAAGGATTTCGGGAGGCAGGGACAGAGCCATGGGATGGGCAGGGTGGTGGCAGGTGGAAATCAGGGCTGACAGCCATGGAAAGACAGCTCAGGGCATGGGAGGGATAATTTGAGCTTCTGGTGTTAAAACTGAACCCTGAGGGTGGGAACTGTTGGGAAAGGGGGAGAGGTAGATCTGGGTGACACTGTGGAAAGGGAGTGGAAAATCTACTCAGAGCCTGGTAGCAGTGAAAATAGTAATAAACCTGTTAGAATTGCAGGGGGATAAAAAAATAAGTGTGTCAATACATGAGCAAAGGACCCCTTCCTGAGCTGCTCTCTGATCCGTGTATCTAATGGAGTATATGGAATAGGAATTAAACTTGTCAAGATGAAAAACAGCAGCACTGAAACCATATTAATGGAAAGTCCAGGGTCACTTAATATAAAGAGATGACTAAATGGGGACATGAGACACGTAAAAAATAAGAAACAACAGGGCAGTGAATCAGTGGTTCCTTTTCTTACTTACGAAACAAGAGCAGAAATTGCAGGTAACTACTGAAAATAGTAACAATAAAGAAACCCCACATGAGGGGAAGCATCATGTTTGTACTCGGAGGACCACAGGACTTCTCATGAGCCCAGAGGAGGCCACAAAGCTGATTAAAGGGATGGAGCACCTCTCCTAAGAGGAAAGGCGGAGGAAATTGGATTTATTTATTTTAGATTTGAAAAAAGAAGGCTTTGGGGTGACCTAACTGTGGCCTTCCAGTGCCTGAAGGAGCCAGTCACCTCTCTCTCCAGAAAAGGCCTTGCTGTGCACAAGATTGTCTTCAGATGGGGGATGGATTTCGGTTGTGCTGTAGGTAGAATGTTCAGGGCTCTCTGCTCTGCTCCCAGGCTGTTCAACTCCTCTGCTGTTCAAATCAGAGAGTCATAGTCATGCTGTGTTAGAACAGACCCACCAGGATCATCCAGTCCAACCCCTGGCCCTGCACAGACACCCCAGCAATCCCACCCTGTCCCTCAGAGTGTTGTCCAAACCCTCCTGGAGCTCTGGAAGCCTTGGTGCTGTGCCCACTGCCCTGGGGAGCCTGGTCAGTGCCCAACCAACCACCCTCTGGAGGAAGAATCTTTTCCTGAGATCCAACCTGAGCCTGCCCTGACACAGCTCCAGCCATTCCCTGGGGTCCTGGCACTGGTCCCACAGAGCAGAGCTCAGTTCTTGCTCCTTTGCTACCCCTCATGAGGATGCTGAAGGCCCCAATGAGTCTCCCCTCAGTCTCACATGCAGGTGGAAAGGCAAAGGGCTGTTCTGTCCCTGTTCCATGCTCTGGGACCCTGGTAGGTGACCCTGGGGTGTGCAGGGCAGGGCAGCCCCACAGCACCATCCTGGGGGTCGCTGTCGCACAGGGGGTGGGTGGCTGGGGAGGAACCTGACTGTGGCTAAAAATTAAACCCAGGAGATTGGTGGGGGATCTCCCCACCTCACACATCTGCTCCCAGGGCTGGCACTGCTCCAGGAATCCTCCTCTCCCACCCCACCTCGGCCCAGAGTGGTTGGTCTCTCCGGTTGCTGTCTCGTTGAAACGAGCTGGGCAGAGACACCTCACCCATTTCCTTGCCTAGTTTCTATGGTGATATTCCACTCAACAGTTTTCAGCAGGTCTGGTTTTATTTCCCTGCAGATAAGGCAGCCTCTGCTGATATTCTGCAGCCTGGGCAGAGGGTTTGAGCCTGGCAAGGGGCCGAGGGTTTGAGCCACTCGAGTGAGATGGCCCTGGGTAGGACGTGTTTCACGCTGGCTTTGGCAATCACTGCCATTATCTCCTGAAATGATATTGTGATTGTTTATGGCTGCTGTTTGATGCCCTGAGCTGGGAGCCACGTGGAAATGTGCTTTCTCATGTTCTTCCTCCCCGTTCCCTGGTGCAGAAAGCTCAGGGACCGCCAGCTCGGGCTCGGGGAAGGAAGGCTGAAATCAGTGGGAGGAAAATGTGTGAGAGAAGGGTGTTGGAAGCAGTGGGAAAAGGGGCTGTGTGGGGATGTTCAGGCTGGCTGGGTCTGTGCTGACTCCAGGTGAGTAATTCACACCCTTTTCCCTTCATGAAGGAGATGTTGCAGTTCCCATCCCCACTCCACCCAGGAGGCCTCTGGGAGTAGATTCACCTGTGTTTTTCTCCAAGGTGGCCTGAAATTTTTGGATGCTGGAGAGGGATGGTGATGCATGTCTCCCTGTGTGCATGGGGGTGATGGGGATCACTTTCCTGCTGCTCTTGGGGCTGAACATCTTCCCTTATTTTGGCTCTCAGGGCTACGGTTCATCCATCCCCACAGAAACTGTCAGTCATGGAGATCCCAAAGGATCCTGTCCATCTCTCACACCTCAGAGAAGAAGGCTCAGTCCCACTTTGCTGCTCCAAGGGCTGCAGAGGGTTGTGAAGTGAAGCAGTTTAGCTTTGACTGGGTGCTATTTGGGAATGGAGATGTTTTCTCTAGCTTTCTCCAAAGAAAACAGGGTTCCAAACTTGCCTTCACCCCAGCAGAGTTGCTGTGACAGGGGTGGCCTCTCCCTTTCTCTGTATGCAGGGTTTGATCCTGCCATACAACTCAAAGTCTTTCCTGAGGCTCTCCAACCCACTTCGGTGTGTTTGGTGCAGAAGGAAAGCAAATAAACCTGGGGAGAAAATGGAACCCCCCAACCCAGCACACCAGGCTGTGACCTCTGAAAGGACCTGAAAAGTGCAGTTATTTTAATGGTTTAATAACTTTCCTGCAGGTGGGGGGGGAGGGGAAGGAAGATTGGGATTATTGCAGCAGAGCTCATGGCAAAGAGTCATATTATCAGCATGGTTTTGCTCTGAGCAGGAAAAAGAGGATGGGCAATCCCAAATCCCTGGGGACCAGGGACCCTGCAGTGCAGCTGAGACCTTGCAAAGTGGGAACATCTTGAGAGCCACCTCCCTTTTTTGCACCCTCAGCTCAGGTCTTTCTCATTGTCCCTGGGCTAAAGCCTGGCTCAAAGGCTGCCATGCTGAGAAGTGCTTGGCAGTGTGGTTGCAGTGTGACAGGCAGGAAAGCAGGAGAGCAGGAAAGTAGGGAAGCAGGAGAGCAGGGGAGCAGCTCTGCTGTGGGCTCACACGGCATCTGTGCCTGCGCAGGAAATGCGGTGGCACCGTCGAGTCTCCCGCGATGTGACGCAGGGACTTGGCTCCTTCCCTGCTCCACTTCACACCCCTCCCAGGCACCGCTGAGCTCACCCGTGGCATTTCAACAGACCCACCACCCAAGCTCTGGGCTGAGCCTTCCAGCAAATTCCAGCCCTTCCCAAAGGGCCGCAGCTCAGAGAAGACCTGCGAGAACAAAGGAGGCTCTTGCTCAGTGAGTTGTAAATTTAAGCTCATGCCAGGCCCCCTCTGAGGGTGTTGCCCCCACCTCCCACAGCTGGGGTGACTGAGGGTGGAGCATCATCAAACCATGGGCTCAGGTCCAACCAGCTGTGATCAACGCTCAGCTCCTTGGCCAGCTTTGCCTTTTGTGGAATGGGGGAGGTAATCCTGCCTTGGATTGGAGAAGGGATTGAGACAAACCCACCACTGTTTCTGAAGGGCTCAGAGCCCATGGATTTTATGGAGAAACCACAGCACACCTCCAGAAAGCACTTGGACCCAGAGCAGCTCCCTGGACGTCCTGGATGTTCTATGAGGAGTCCAGGCATGATGAGGGTGGTGGGACCCAGAGGAGATGTGGCTGCCCCATCCATGGAAGTGTCCAAGGCCAGGCTGGAGGGGGCTTGGAGCAACCTGGGATAATGGAAAGTGTCCCTGCCCATTTCAGGGGGTAGAATTAGATAATCCTTAAGGTCCCTTCAAACCCAAACCATTCTAGGATTCTCTGAACTCTATTTTTAAAAATAAAAATGTTTTCCTGTACCTACGTAGAAGATATTGATGTGGCAGGTGGTGTTGGACAGTTCAGGAAACCTCCCAAATTAACTGCAAGTCTCCAGGACACTTATGGATCCAGAGCAGTGTCCAACTCCATGTTTCACAAGGAAAGTTCAGTAAAGGTCTCAGTTACAGCCAGGAAGTAACTACAGACAAGTGACCTGTGGTGCAGCTAATTGTGCTGCTTCGGTTTATTTTCGTCCATCTCAGACTAACAGCTTGTATGTCTGACAGAAGCTTGCTTTTGCTTTTCCCCTTCCAGTCAAGGATTATTAATAGATGAGGCATCAACAAAGAAAAGACCATTTGAGAAATAAGATGGGACACTTGCTCTACAGTGGAAAAAAACAACAGCACACACCCACATGAAACATTCTTTTCTTTTTAAAGAGCATTGACAAGAAAGGCCTCTTTCCTTCGGGAGGCATTCGTATTCCCCAGAGTTCATGATTCAGCCAGCACTGCTGCTCTCTTCAAATAGATAAAAATCTGAAGGACTTTTTTTCTCCCTATTGTGCCTGAATGATTTTAACTCAGGTCAGATGCTGACTTGCAAAAGGCTGGGCTGGAGCATCATCTCCTTTTATCGCTCCTATCTGAGACTTCATGGTCTCTCTTCAGGCTCTAAATAAAATGGGACTAAACATAATAAAATCTCAGGCTGCAGGGTAAAATATAATTACCTGGAGGGATCAGGAAGAAATTGTTTTTCTTTGGTGAATAGCCCTGATTAGTGCCCTGTGGGTCGATGATGGAATTGCTGATGAGCAGTTCTGGGCTGACACTTCAAACAGGCTCCGTGTGCCAAAGGTCTTGGCTTGTGATGTGCTGATGTCTGGTTTCATGGGGCTTGGAATGGGGTTTTGAAAAGCAAAGAAACTTTATCTCTAGGTTCTGGAAGACTTTTGGATTCAGGGCTGAAGGAGGACTTCACAGCAGACCAGTGTGAAGGAGCTAAAAGTATTTTTGGAGAAAGAATGTGCTGCCTCCGTTCAGGCACTGAGCTGTTCCCAGGGAGCCACCACCCATGGGATGCTGCTGCCCTGGTGTGTGGCCTCCTGGGAAACCCAAGTGGTGTATTTGTCCTGAAATCTTGTCCCCTGTGGTACTTCTTTCAGCTCAACAAGCAGATTCCAAATGCAAAAATGGTTTCCAGGAAGAATTTATTTGGTCAATGCAGCACCTGCCCATCTCCCCAGGGATCCTGGTGAAAGATCCCATCCAGTAGGTAAATCCTTGAGAGTGTGGGGGGCACTGATGGGGAGAAAAATCACTGAGTTTAGCAGGAGAGGTTTTGTTTGAAGACACCTTTGGTCCAGCAACAGGTGAGTGATAACCTGGGGCTGATCTTTGCAGGGTGGCTCAAACCCTCATTTAATCCTGGGAGCAGGTGAGTGAGGGGAAGGCTGAAAAAGGCAGAAGATGAGCAGCCTCTTCCCTGGTGCCAGAGAGAGGCTGGTGCTGGCTGAGGCCCAGGCACAGAAGGCAGCTGAGCTGAAATTTGGGGTCTGGCATCACCTTTGGGGCTGAAGATGTTTGAATTCCTCCTCTCTGTGAAAAGCAGGCAACAGCATGTGCTTGGTCGAGGTCTTTGACTGTTGTGTCTCTTGAGAATGGAGGTTTCTTGGGGCAAGGTGTGTGTTGTTTGCATGGAAAACTGCCTGGATGAGGTGTGGTGGGTGTGGGTCAGGTTGGGTTTGCTGAGGCTGCTGTGGTGTCTCCTGATGTGCTTTTGGCCAGATTGGAACTTCGAGCTGCTGCTCCAGTGCTGTTGCATCACTTTGAAGGTGCCTGTTGTTTTCTCATGGTGACACAGATCACAGACTGTGCTGAGCTGGAAGGGACCCAAAAGGATCAGTGAGTCCAACCCTCAGCCCTGCACAGGCCCATCCCCAAGGGTCACACCCTGTGCCCCAGAGGATCATCCAAACCCTCCTGGAGCTCTGGCAGCCTTGGGGCTGTGCCCACTGCCCTGGGGAGCCTGGTCAGTGCCCAACCACCCTCTGGGGGAAGAAACTTTGCCTGAGATCCAACCTAACCCTGCCCTGACACAGCTCCAGCCATTCCCTGGGTGCTGTCCCTGGTGCCCCCAGAGCAGAGCTCAGTCCCTGACCCTCCTCTTCCTCTCATGTGACTGTTTGATAGATAAACCTTTGGAAAGAGAACAAGGGTTCTGCTCTTTTCTTTCAGTCCCATGCTCTGGGGTCCAGGCAAGGCAGCAGAAGTGCCAGTCCTGCCTTCAGAACAGGGTGGCTGCATCTGAGACCTTCTTAAAGACCTCCTCTGCTGGGTTAAACCAAACCAGAGCTGTATTTCCTCACAGAACCAGTTTTACTTCAGCCAGGCTGCTCTCTTCAAATAGATAAAAATCTGAAGGACTTTTTTTCTCCCTATTGTGCCCGAATGATTTTAACTCAGGTCAGATGCTGACTTGCAAAAGGTTGGGCTGGAGCATCATCTCCTTTTATCGCTCCTATCTGAGACTTCATGGTCTCTCTTCAGGCTCTAAATAAAATGGGACTAAACATAATAAAATCTCAGGCTGCAGGGCAAAATATTGCCTGGATTACCTGGAGGGTAATCCTCTGTAATTTCTAGTGCACGTCAGAGAAGCCAAAACCAAACTCACATCTGTGTCTTGTACTTCTTGCTGTCCACCAGAGCTGCATTTTCAGTGGTAACTCAGTGATCTGGGGTCGTCCAGCCCTAATTTTCCTGTTTGTCTGGTGCAAATGAAAATAAAGTTGCCACAGAGGCAGCATTTTTATATATCTCCTCTGGCCTGATGGGCTGTATTTCTTCTCTGTCCTGTTGGCTGCAGATAATTGGCGGCTCAGGTACCATTAAAATTTTAAAAAGCCTTTAACAGATTGATATAAAGTGTTATAGTCTTGGAACCGATCTCTGAATCACGCAGAAAATAAGAAATATTACATCTCCAGAGGTCCTGTTAGTTATCTACCTGAAATATGGAGATCTGCCGAGCCTCCAACTGCTTTGTCAGAAGTACAGACACAAAAATTAATAACCTGTGGGCTTTATGAGGACCTGCACAAACAAGAAGGACATGTAACAGGGACCATGCAATTCACAACTTGGCAAAGTGTGCTTTTTCTTGGAGTTAAATCCTTAATCTTATTAAAATTTTATTTATAAAGTACCTTCTTGGAGGCACTTAAGGTGTTGCACAAGCTATAAAAATGCCCTAATAAAGAAAATAGCCTCATAAAAAAGTACAGAAATGAAAAGAAGTACTAAAAAGGTGCCATCATGAAGACAGCAGCTATTACAAGTCATATATTGATGTCAAAATTGTCCCTCCTCATGCTGTAAAGATTAATAGTTTGCCACTGGGAGCTCAGATACCATGGTGACAGGACCAGGGTTAGACTTGGAGGAGAACAGAAGAGATGGAAAAGTCAAAGTAAAAAAAAATAGGCCTTGTGGACGTTGTAAAGTCGGGAATGTGGGAAATGTCAGTCTGGATCAGAGCAGGCCCTGGGAACAGGGAAGGAACTGGGGCTCTGGGCAGCACTTGGTTGGGTCCCTGCCATCCTCCCTGTGCTCTTTGGGGCTAAATTAGGACAATAACTGGTCTTTAGCTTGAATAATTAATGACCAGAGCCTGGTCTAGTGGAAGGTGTCCCTGCCCATGGTAAGGGGTGGAATGAGAAGGGCTTTAAGGTCCCTTCCAACCCAAACCATCCATGTTTGTCCAGCTCTGCCCAGTGAATGCAAAGGTGTCCTCTTGGTATTAGTGTTGAGCTGAGATTCTCATGGCTTTGTGCTTATTTAGAGGTAGAAAATCTGCGTCATCCCCTCATCTCTCCCTGTTCCCAATTGCTCCCATCCTGCAAAGTTTCTGGTCCAAGTATTTCCAGAGCTGTGGCTCCTGAGTACTGCTGTCTCTTAGGTTGGGATAAAGGCTGTGTTACCTTCCCTGTGTTCTGGGGGATGACTGGGGGGATTTGCTGGGAGTGTAAGAGCTTAGAGACTGTGGAGAGGCACAAAAAGTGGCTGATCCAGCTGGAGACAGCCCCCACTATTGTACAACACCGGTGGCACAGCAAACCGTGCCTTTTGTAAAAAAAAAAAAAATGGGGTTTTTAACAAGTGGCAATTGCTGTGTGAGCTCTCGGGAAGAGGAGCAAAACATACCCCCGCTCCCGGCCCCACCTCCGTCTGCAGCCCCCAGTTTGTTCTGCCTGCTCTATTTTTGCCTTCCCAGAGTTACTGGGAGAACGAGATTAGCAACCGATCGTTTATGCTGATTTCCTAAGCACCGAAGTGCCTTTCATTAAAGCTGTCAGTCACGGCAGAACGTTAAATGGGGCGTTCGCTTTCCCCACGTGCTGCAACTACGGATGCGGCTCCGGGATGGAGACGTTTGGATGCTGCTGGTTGTGAATTTGCCTCGTCCTGAAGAGAGAGGCCAGCAAAAGCAGCTGGAGGAGGCACTCAGTCCAAGCTGTGTCTTATTCTATCCCTCAGTTCTCCCTGGAAAGCTGCCGTGTGGCAGGATCAGCTGTGCGAGCAGGGGTGTGATCCCTGTTTTTAGGCAGCCACAGCTGAAGATGCTCTCACGGCCTGAAGGAAGCAAGGGCTTGTTTGTTGGCTGCATTGATAAGGAAAGTCTACTTTGACCTCCCAAGGCTGTGGAACATGCTTCTCAAGCTCTGATTTAGAGGCTGGAGGTGAGGGTGTGGCTCTCTCCAGGGTGGAAAAATGGCAGCCCCATAAAAGCTTTCAGCAGGGCTGGCTCTGGGCTGGGAGGCTGAGCTCTCATCCCGCTGTTAACCCCTCTGTGCCAGCTCAGGTGTCTGCTCCCACCCCCTGGCAATGAGGGGGTTTTCTGGAGGTGGTGGAGTCCCCGTCCCTGGAGGTGTTTAAGGACAGACTGGATGTGGCATCAGTGCCATGGTCTGGGTGACAAGGTGGGGTTGGGGCACAGGTTGGACTTGATGATCTCAGAGGTCTTTTCCAACCTAGTTGATTCTGGGATTCTCTGCTTGGCTCTGGAGCTGTGCATGGATTTTCTGACATCCCACCAGGCTCCCAGCCAGCTCCCCCTGCCCTTCCAGGCTCCAACAAGAGCTTTGGGGTTGTACACAGCAAATAATTGGGCCCAGCCTGTGATCCCCTCCTTTATTCCCCTTGTCACCACAGGCAGAATCCTCAGCCTTGAAAGGCTGCTGCAATTACCCACCTCACCCCCCATGGCTTCTCCACGAGCTCCATTTTGATCCACGATACTCCTGGCAACTTGTAGCGTTACCTACCAGCGCTTTGATGTTCAGAGACTGAAGTATGTCAGAGGCAGCATAAAAATTGCATGTAATTATCCCTGGCCTGGGTCCGTGGGAGCAGGCAAACATCAATATTGATGTGTGATAGCATTTCTGTTTTATGTGCCAGCACATCTCTCCTCTCGCCGTGTTCGGCGGGGGTTTTTGATCCCTGCCTGTGCTGCTGCACCATTAGAGCAGCTCTCGTGCTGTCTCCTCTCCCCGGGGGCTGTGCCTGGGGCTGGGGATCGAGGGCTGTGCTGGAGCCGCAGCTCATTACAGAGGATGGAGCCCGGCCCCGGGGAGCGGCGGCGGCTGCGCAGCCGGGAAAGGGGCGACAGCTCCCCAAAGGGTCTCTGCTCCGGGTTCCTTCCCTGGCTGCGCTTCTGCACCACTGCTGACATCCATGAATAATTGAGGGAGATGGAAGAGGGAGGATGAGTGCTCTCCTGGCTGGGAGGAGGAAGGTGCTGGGAAGAGGGGAATGGGAACAATCCTGTAACAGCCACGGGGACTGGGGGAAGGAGGGGATCAGGTGTGGGGTGTGTGTTGGGGGGCTTATCCAGAGAGGGAAGTGCTGTTCCTGGAGGAACTGGATCACTCTCCTCGCCCTGAGGATGCAGGGACACACTATAGAAGGGTGCAGAGAGGGGCTGGTGATGCTCGGCAGGGTTTGGACGCACAACACCCCCGTGGGACAGAAGCCTCAGCGACTCCGTTTCTCCCTGGCTCGACCTAAAATCCCAGCCACAAACAGGCATTTCCCACCTCGCTTTCCCCTCTGCACCCAGCCCGTGCTCCTGCTCTTCTTTTTCCAGTGTTGGTTGTGTCTGGACCGTGTTGCTGGACTTCAGGATTTTGTGTCCTGAACATCTTTAGAGGAGCGTGCTGGGCAAACCTCCCTGGGCAGGAGGGGGTGAGTGAGCACAG
Organism: Corapipo altera; assembly: GCF_003945725.1. NCBI lineage: Eukaryota > Metazoa > Chordata > Aves > Passeriformes > Pipridae > Corapipo > Corapipo altera. Next base: position 9,317,859 of record NW_020884901.1, on the reverse strand, counting down.
GGCAGTGTTTGGGCAGGAATGGGGTCATTGGGTGAGATGATCCAGCCCTGATGGACTGTGGGCTCTGCAGGGGGGTTCCCAGTGGGACCTTGCCATGCCCAGGTGGGGTTTGCTCTGAGCCAGAGCTCAGGAATGAGCCTGGATGAGGCTTTTAAGAGGGTTAAATAATAACAAAGAGTCACAACAGAGGGAAACTGTGGGATGATGATACCATCCCCTCTGGGACAGGGTGTGTGTGGGGGCAGAGAGCAGCAGGGATGGAGGGGTCTGTCTGTCTGCTCACAGCAGCATCAGGCACTTGGAGCACTGCAGGCTCAGCAGTGCCCAACCCTGCCCCAAAATAAGTGCACCTTCAGGCTTCCAAACTCCTGACCTTTGGAAGGTTTAACAAACCTGGATCAGGAATCTGTGCCCTGGAGTCTTGCTGACACCCCTCCAGCACATGGAGAACAATCTGGTGTTTCTGAATGGGGAGGAGAGAGGCACAAACTGATGTTGCTACAGGACATGAAACATGGACTGACAAAAGCTCTGGTGGCTGTGGGGTGGCTTTGTGGTGTGTGAGCCTGTGGGCTGAGCTCCTGATGGCATTTTATGATGCTCTGGGACAAAGAAAACATTTAATCCTCGCTGTAAAGATGTATTTCCCCGTGCAGATGTCACTCTTACACCTTATTTCTGCCCCTTGAGTATCCATCCTGATGATTCCAGATTTGCCCAAGCCTTCAGGGAGCTGTGCCCGTTCTGCATGGATGGACCTGGGAGCAGTGTCTGCCCTGAGCACGATCCATGCAGGAGGTTCCTCATTATTCCCGTTGCCAGCCCTTGGAGGAGTGATTTGATGGGAAATGTCACTGCTCTGGTATTTGTAGCTGTGAATGGTTCCTCCCAAGGGAAGCTGCCATTTTGCTGGGACTGCATCAAAATGGATTTCCTGCCCAGATATGGAGCAAACCACAGCAAGAGCAAAGAAAGGAAAATACTCCCTTCTCGTCACTGTGAAACGTCTAATCCTCCACACATACGGGAGAGGAATCACATTTTCTGTGCTGCTTTGCCCCTGTGGTCGCTTAAAAAATATCCTTTGCGTGAGGTGCCTTGATAACTTTTGCTCCTTTTAATAAATACTGTGTAGTGTAGAATTAAAGGATACCCTGAGTGGGAAGGATCATCCAGTCCAACTCCTGGCCCTGCACAGTACACCCCAACAATCCCAACATATCCCTGAGACCATTGTCCAAACATTCCTTGAGTTCTGGCAGCCTTGGGGTTGCCAATAGTAGATACTATTGTAGTATCTACTACCTAGATACCAATATTCTAATATCTATTATATAGTAAATATAGAGTACATTATATATAGTAGGTGTAGAACTCAAGCTATAGTACATTATCAGGTTGTCAGCGTCAGCTCCTCTTTAGTTTTAATTTTTTCTAATTACAATCAAGGCACCCAGAAACATTTTTTTTTTTAGCAGTTTGCTCCCCTTCCCTAAAATTAGTTGCTTTGATGAGGAGACTCTGTTATGCTTCAAAGTGAGGTTGGGTTGCTGTAAAGCTGTAAATTGAGTTCCGCAGGGGCTGCTCACGTCAAGGGGGAACTGAGGAGAGAAATTTTACTCTCCAGTTAAGCACCAGTGCAGCCTCTGAGGCTTTCCTGGATATGTTGGTTCACAGACATTTCCAAGAAAAATTGACTAGCTCCCAGTTGTTTTGAAAATATAAAACTTTCAAGGTTGTGCTTTGGTTCAGTGTCCCCCACTATTGTGCTGGGAGGTTGGAGTGAGTGATCTGGTTTGGTGGATTTATTCCAGTTTAATCTGATTGCAAAGAGGCTGGCATTAAATAAATATTGTTTTTGTTTTCAAAAAACCCCTTTCTTCACTAAAATGCTTATTTTAAAGAAGGTTACAGTTGATATTGGCCTGGATTGTTTAAATCCTTAAAAAAATTACTTTTTGCTTTAAGAACAAGACAGTTCCCAACAACTTTTATTTCCAGCATATTGTACCTTCTCAGTGCAATTAGAAGCAGCCTCTGTTGCAAGGCAGTAATTTAAACCCTGACCTAGGGCTGAGATTAAACAGTCCTTTTGCAGGTCTGTCCCTGTGTTGGCATATTTGATGTATTGCTGATCCAATTAAGTTTTCACACAGTGGCTGTATTGTTAGTGCAGGATTTCTTTGTTTATTAACCTTTCCTAGCGAGGAATTCCTTCCCTAACCCTCACCAGACTGGACAGATGTTCATCTCACCCAATGGAGAAGGGGAAATGTCAGAGGGAGGGGAAGGAGCTGCAGCTCAGGGGGTGGGAGGTGACCATGGCTCTACCGGGGCTCAGCTTGGGGGGTTCAGCAGTTTGTAGGTGGCAGCTGCTGGTACAAATTAAAGATTCCAGATGGTAATATTAAATATCCTTCATCCATCTACCCTTCCATTAAAGCTTTAGGTGGTTTGCTACCTTGAATCCCCCATGTTTTTGTGGAAATAATTTTGATTTCTGTGCTGTGGCTGCTGTGACTTTAACCCAGTTGTGTCTGGTCTCTGTTACTGTGGAGTTATGGAATCACAGACTGGTTTGGATGGGAAGGGACCTTAAAGCTCATCCAGTGCCACCCCCTGCCATGAGCAAGGACACCTTCCACCAGCCCAGGTTGCTCCAAGCCCCGTCCAACCTGGCCTTGGACACTTTCAGGTCTGGGACAGCCACAGCTTCTCTGGGCAACCTGTGCCAGGGCCTCACCACCCTCACAGCCATTAATGTGGCACTTCAGATCTGTGTTGTTGTTTCTGCTCCTTGACTGCCTTGTCTCTGATGTGTTGGAGAAACTGTCCAGTAAGAGGGCCCCTTGTCCCACCAGGACACCCTGGGGACAGACTCCCACCAGGCCTGGGCGTGGGTGCTGTGGTTCTCACTGCACAGAGCCAGCAAATTGATTCTGACTTGGCTCTGCTTCATGTGGTTATCAGGTGTGTGGTTAATAACACACGTGATCTCCTCCTCCCCGTGCCCAGACCCTCTGGCTCTTGGTGCACAAACCCCTGGGACTCAACCTGGGGAGCCATCAGTGGTTCCACGGAGGGAAAAACTCCCCAAATCCCTGTATCTTTTCCAGCCCCACTGGGGAAAGAAGTTTTCCCCACAGGAAAGTTTTCCCCATCAGCTGCTCCTCACCAAGCCTGGCTGTGAATTATTGGTCAGTCAATTAACCCTATTAATAAAAGACCCCAGACTGCAGGCTGGCATTCAAGTTATCTGGAATTATTGACCTAAATTGCATGTATAGGGTCTAATCTTTCCATGGAAATGAAACTCAATCTGCCATCAAATCAGACAGATATAATTTTACAATCACTTTGCAGGGATATAATGACAGTGTCACAAGGAGGAAAGAATGGGATGCAACTGTCTGGGAGACCAGGTCCAGACACCTTCCCAAGCCATTTCTGCTGGCAAGTTGTACCTGTGGGAGGACTGCAGGGGTGTGGATTTATAGCTAACAGTTTCCAAGCACATCCTGAGCCCCACTCCAAGCTTGAGAGATGATACCAGGACCTTGCCTGTGAGAGTTTGCAGCATCACCGTGTCTGTGTGTCCTTTTAGCATCCAGCAACACGATTATAATGGTCCCTGTAAGTCCAGGCATCAAATCCTCTGATTTTGGTTTCCTGCCACTGTTTTCCCCGTGCAAATTCTGGCAAAGGAAGAAGTAAACCTGTTGTAAAATATTAGCAGGGCAAACCTCCCTCTTCAGGTGCCACAGAAGCAGCAACAGGAGGGGACTTGAGGTAACCCAAGTGCCTCTTTATCATAATTCACTGTGCTCCACATCAGGTCTGTCACAAGTTCAAAGCTTGACTCCATTCCTAATCAGTGAAACATCAGTAACACACTTAAGCCAGCAGGATTTATTCCTGTGGTTAAATCCATGCTTACAGGCTTTGTTGGATCAGGGCCTGCACAAACATGGTCAGGGAGAGCTGTCCACGTAGTTTGCTTTCCATAATTTTAAACCAACCCCACGTTTATTCCCTCTCGGTTTTGTCTTGTAGCCAAAGTTTTCTGGCTCTTTTTTCTTTGTTCTCCTGCATCCACCCCGGAGCAACTCCCACCAGCCCAGACTCTGTGCAGCTGATTTCCCTGCTCAGACATTTACCACCCTGTAGGAATTCTTTATTTCAATAGCAGCCTGACTCTGAGCAGACTGTGGAAAGGAGGTGAAGGCTGTTTAACTCTGACAAAGAACAGGAGTCAAAGCTTATTTAGGCTTTACTCCAGTGTTTGTTCTGCTCTGGCTGCTCTCCTTTGGAAATGGCACCTATGGTGTCCACACCTTTGAGAGCTTGCTGGGAGACAAAAAACATTGGATGGGACTGGAAAAGAGCAAGGTTGGCTCCCAAACTCAACACAAAATTCTGTTACATCGGTTAAAGAGGATTTTCTTTCCTCTAGTTACCCCTAAAAATATGGATTATTCATTCCAACACACCAGCTACCTTGTTCATCAGTTTGGGAAGCTGAGTAGGAGGGAAAATGCTTCAAACACCTTGGGCATCCTTGGGAATTCAACAGTCTGGAGAGCAGACATGCAGCAGCTTCCCATTTCCTCCCCTTTGCCTGTCCAGCAGCAGCAGCTCCTCTGTGCCATCCCAGTCCTAAGGGCTGTGCAGCAACCTGGGCATTGCTGGGGCACAGTGAACCCCACCAAGGCTTGGAGGGCCTTTGTGCCTCTTAAGGACCTACAGTTCTCCCAGAACCGCCCTATTTTTTTTTTTTAATGCCTTAGATATTTTTAGATCTTGAGAGACAAATATAGTTAATGCATTCAGCACTGACGTCAAAGCCAGAGCCAGTGGGTAGCTGGAATAGCTAACATTTTATTTAATCATCTTGGTAAGCAATTTTTCTCCCCCCTTCTTTTCTTTTTTTGGTGAGAGAAAGAGGATCTAGAAAGGCAGTTCAAGCTGGGCCAGGCTGTGAGTATAGGGGAAGGTTGGTTTGTTTTGGTCTCTAAAGAGGAAACTCATTCTCCACCTTGTTGCTCTTCAGGCAATAGTTTATGCTGGAAAAGCGAGGCTGAGGTGCTCTGCTGGGAATTTGGCATCATCAAAAGATTGCTTTTGATAACTGGTCAGTTGTGTTTGTCCCTTTTTCTGCCTGGTATGTGGGGATGTGAATCCCAGAGCAACACAGAGCTCTTGTGTCCTGCCCTCTGGTTCAGACCCCGGGGTGTTGGGCACTGGTAAATCAGCCAGGGCTGGGTTAAACCATAAACTGTGACCTTTCCCTGGCATGAGACACAAGGAGAGCTAGTGTGGGAATTAATCCAGGGTATAACTGCACAAACCCCACCACCACAAGCACCAAAAGCTTATTATTATTATTATTATTATTATTATTATTATTATTATTATTATT
>NW_020884901.1:9310708-9312430 GCF_003945725.1 Corapipo altera | reverse complement strand
TTATTATTATTATTATTATTATTATTATTATTATTATTATTATTATTATTATTATTATATCTGTGTGCAGAGGTTCTGGCTGGTGTAACATTCTTGATAAAAAAGGTGGAATAAACAGATAAATAAACCAACAGGAATAAAGACCTCTAGCCATACAACTCCAGTGAGAGGATAAGCCCATCAGGTTAATGCTGGGAAATGTTGTGTCCATCTCTTTTTAGTAAGTTTTCCCTGTTAAACTCTCTCCTGGAGAAGGGCAGGTTTGGAGGAGCAGCGTGTTTGATCGGGCACTTCCACGGGCTGGGGGGGAGCAGCAGCAACCTGGGCTTTGGCATTTGGCACCACTGTTGCTGGGCTGAAGTGCTTCCTTTCTCTTCCCCAGCACATGCACTGGGAAAAGGGGAGTGTGAGCCTGCCTTTGTGGGAGGTTGGGGGATGGAGCAGCCGGGATGGAAAGGTGTGTATTGCTCAGGGCTAAATCCCAACTTGCCTCTCAACAGTCAGCCAAAGTCTGTGAGCATCTTAACACTGTGAGTTAAAACTTGAGGATAATGCAAAAGGGATGTTCCTACAGGTAGCTTTAGAGCTGTTTAATTGTTTCTCCTTAAAGCAGCCTGGGGACTTGCTAAAATTTGGCTGTGCTGAGCATACAAACCTGTAAGGTTCTTGTGAGTTGTGTAACATCATGAAATAACTGCAGAGCACTGAGGAATATCCGTGGGGCTCCCTGCCCCAGCTCTTCCCATGGAGCCAGATGGTGAGAAAAGCTCTCTGGTGGCTCAGGTATTAGTCTGGGCCTGGCTAGTCCTGGTCTCTGTGGTCCCCTTCGCTTCTGGTTGTGCCCAGTCTCTCTCTGTGACCCACCTTGTTCTGCTTCGTGACTTGAGGTTGTTTTACCTTCTGTGCCAGAGAATTCCTTCTGGGGCACCTGCAGGCTGGAGGTGAGGCTGCTGAGCATCCCCACACCCTCCTGGGAGCTGCCCCTTATTTCCCTGCTCTCTTTGCTTGGCTGCTGCAGGGCAAAGCCGAGACTTGCTGCACATGGCAGAGCCCACAAGGTTCTTTTATTGTCTAAGAATATTGGAAAAAGTGACTCCAGGGCTCCTCACAAGCAGGTTCTGCCTGTGCCTCAGACTGTTTTGCCTCCTGTGAGCCATCCAGCCTGTCCCTCCCCTCCCACTGCCAGCAGCTCCCATCATTCCAGCTCTTCCTCTGGCTCGTTCTCCAGGTAACAATGTTCTTTCTCTGCAACAGTAAACCCAAACGTGTTTCTAAGCAGGCAGATCTCTTTGTGCTATTATGTGATTTCATATCTTTTTGTTTTCCTAAACAATCCTCATTAGAGGAGATTTTTGGGGGAACTTACAGGAAATAAAGCCTTAGGGTCTGTCACACGGTGTGGTGGCCCAGAAATGAGCTGGTCTTGTGATTTATGTGCAGCTCAGACTAGGTTTGGGCCCTGACCAACTCTGATTCAGCCACAGAGCAATGACTTTCTACCCTAAATTGATTCTGTGAAGGGTTCTGCTGGGATTCCTCTTTTCTCTTTGCCTGGTGAGCACATCAGGTAGGTGATCTCAGCTGGAGCCTGCCAAATATTTTAATCTTGCCCTGCTCTAGCTGTTGCAAAGCTCAGCACGTTCTGAAGTGAAGGTCAGCACTACCTGCTCCAAACTTCTTCAGACCAGCTTAGATCCTGAATTCCTGGGGAAGGATTTTGGG
>NW_020884901.1:9274983-9310698 GCF_003945725.1 Corapipo altera | reverse complement strand
CTGGGCACAGCACTCCAGGGGTGGCCTCCCCAGTGCCCAGCACAGGGGCAGAATCCCCTCCCTGCTCCTGCTGCCACACTGTTCCTCAGAACCAGGTATGGAACAAGCCCCAGAGGTGGAGATGCATTTCCCAGACTCACCCTCACGTGGGTTTCAGTGACATCCTGCTCCAACCCGCAGCTGCTCAGCAACAACCTCCCGGGGCCGGAGGCACATTGGTTGTGTCTGTTGTGCCTTTCCTCGTCCCCGTGCGGATAATTGGGTTGGAGAGGAATCTGATGGGCTTGCAAGTGCTTCAAGTACAGATCACCCCCAGCACGGACCCGGGGAGGTCAAAATCTGTCTCTTTGCAAGTCCCTGCAGTTTTGTCGAGCGCTGCAGAACGACGGTGACCCAGAGCTACCCCGAGCTGGCGTGCTGCCTTTGCAGTTCTCTTTCATGCCGCTTTTTGTTGATGCAACAGAAAGCATTTCCATCTTCTCTTTATCCAAGTAACAGACATGATCCAATCAGGGCCGTGATGAGGCAAAACAAAAATACAAGGCACAAAACAGAAGCTCAAACGCTTTCCTTCCTCATTTCCTCCTTCTCCCTGGTGGCTCAGGGTTTTATGGCTTCAGAGGAAAACTTTCCCCGGCGTGTTTTTCTTGCCTTACCCGTTTACATTTTTCAGAGCTCGGCTGTGCAGGCAAAAAGCAGCTGTTTTGCAGGTGTCCTGATACATTTGCACTTTTCCAGAAGATCTTTTTTGACACGGCGTGTTCTCCTAGGCCATGGGAGTTGAAACGTCCCAGCTGCTCTGTGTTTGCTGCTGCCTGGATGGGAAAAATGGGGCCTAAAATGTGTGATCCCCTGGGGGGCTGATTTTTTTTTTCATTTTTAAAGCTTTCACATCTGTCCTTCGGGTTGGTGGTGTGGTGAGCTCTCGACACTGGGCCCATGCTGTTGCCTGCTGGCTGTAGAAGCCAGCTTGTCCCATTGCTCACTGGAGAATCACCACTGGGAAAATAAAGCCCATGTTTGGAGCCTGTTACTCAAATGCTGATCTGCTGCTTTGGCTGAATCATCACCCCCATGCACAAATCACTGTTTATTGTTTACCTTGCTTCCAAGTTAATCAGCCGCTTGCTTTACAGAGGAGAAAGGAAGAAGCAATTGTTTAACCTTGCTGGTGGCAAAATCTCTTTGGGTTCCTTATTACTGCAGAGTCACTTCTGCATCTCGGGCAAAATAATTTCCCTCACATTTCATACGCTGTTTGGAACACTGCTGGGAATATTGCTGGGCTGGAAAATGTCTAATTGTCCCTAATTTTTGTGTTGTGTGGTGATAGGCATCAGGAAAAATAAGCTTGAGCTCACTGTGTTATGTGATAGAGGAATGGGAGAGAACAACAACCATTGTCTGGGCGTCAGGTGGACAAAACAGAGCAGGGGAGGTTTGGTTAAGCTGCAGGTCAGGTTTAGCAGGGGATTAAAAAGCTAATGATACAAGTGCTGCCACAAATCAGCCCCTCTCAGGCAATGCCATCAATACCACAGTTCCTTTGGCAGCAGAGACACAAACTGCAATTACTTGCTGTTTATTAGCCAAAAGAGGATTTCGCTGCTGCCGGTTTTTTTTTCCCCTTGAACACAGACATCTGCAGAAGATCTACATCAGCCCACTTGTAGCTTGAATAGGAGAGCATTTTGAGCGTGATGGTGATGGAAAAAAACCACTGATGGTTAATACTTCCTAGCTTTAATTCTCTGCTGGGTACTTGTATTGGCAAAGGCTGTCCACCCTTGGAGGCAAGTGGGTGGTGATTTGCATGGAAAGAGAGAAACAAGATGAAGTTGGGATGCAAAGTAGAAAAAGAAATTGCCATTAATTGGAGAAAAGGCTGGATTCATCCCAGGAAACTTTAAGCACTTGAGTGATGTACCTGCACTAGAAGATTAGGGATCAGAGAGGAGTCTCCACAGGGCAGTTCCACATAGTGGAATTGCCTCAGGGGGCACCTCTGAGCATTGAGGAGAGAGAAATTAGAGTGTGTGTGGGCAGCTGGTGTGATTTTGGGTTTCTGTGCCCTGCTGTGTCTCTGTGCAAACCCTCCATTGCTCTTCATGCTTTGCTTTTCCCCAGCCCTTCAAGTGGGGTAAGAAAACTGCATGTGGCTGTAAAGGGAGAGCCCTGGGTGAGGTGGAGATCACAAAGCCATGTTGATTAACCATTGGAAATAGGCTTGTTCAGGTGGATTTTTGCAGTTTGAGCTGCAGACTTGTAGGGCTGGGGCTTTGCTACCACCCCTACAGTTCTCCAGCCTGGATTCTGGAATCTGAGGAGACAGCAGTGAGCAGCTCATGGCACAGAGCACGTGAGCCCAGGGCATATTGGTGGGGTGGGTTTGGCTTTCTCTGCCCTGATGGGACTCTGTGCAAACCCTCCATGGGGTTTGCTTCATGCTTTGCTTTCCCCCAGCCCTTCAGCTGGGGCAATAAAACCGCATGTGGCAGAGAGATTCGGGTGAGATGGAGATCACATTGCTTAACCATTGGAAATGGGCTTGTTCAGGTGGATTTCTGCAGTTTGTGGTGCAGCCAGTAAACCTCCACCATACGCAGAGAACTGCAGACTTGCAGGGTTGGGGCTTTGTTACCACCTCTCCACTTCTCCAGCCTGGATTCTGGAATCTGAGGAGCAGCTCCATGGCATAGAGCACGTGAGACCAGGACTTACTGGTGATGTGGTTTTGGGTTTTTCTGCCCTGCTGCGTCTGTGCAAACCCTCCGTGGGGTTTGCTTTGTGCTTTGCTTTCCCCCAGCCCTTCTAGAGGGGCAGTAAAACTGGATGTGGCTGTAGAGGGAGAGTCCTGGATGAGATGATCACAAAGCTACATTAATTAATCACTGGAAATAGCTTTAGCTTGTTCAGGTGGATTTTTGCAGTTAATGGTGCAGCCAGCAAAGCTCCACCATATGCAGAGAGCTGCAGACTTGCAGGGTTGGGGCTTTGTTACCACCCCTGCACTTCTCCAGCCTGGATTCTGGAATCTGAGGAGACAGCAGTGAGCAGCTCCATGGCACAGAGCCACGGAGCACGTGAGACCAGGGCAGATTTGCATTGCTTATGCAGAGCACATAAACCAGTTTTTACAGCCTGAGGTAAAACTTTAATAGTTGTTTGATGGGAAATTTCCATGTCAGCTGCTCTGGAATTTGGTTTGAGGGCCGAGCCAGAAGCAGCATATTGTAGCGGGGGGATTCCTGGTTATGTGAGAGCCACAAATGTGACCCAGGAAGGCAGAGATCCAAGAGAAGAATGCAAAGTTTGAATGATAACAGTTGCCTCATTCCAAGATGCAAATGAAACACCAAATGTTCAAGTTCAAGCTGGGGTGGCAGCTTTTTTTTTTTTTTTCTCTCCCCTCTTGAAAGATCTGGCCACCCCCAGACTGGGTCTGATGCAGTTTCTTTCTTGAACATATTGAAGGCAGAATTCATCATCTTGGTAACTTTTTCCATATGGCTGTTATTCCTCCTGGAAATAGTTCTGTGTTTGGCTTCCTGTTCCCTGGTCCTCCCTTCCCATGTCTGATTGCTTCTTTTTCTTTTTTTTTTATCCTTTTTTTTTTTTCCTCCTCTTTTTTTTTTTTTCTTTCTGATTGAGTGTGATTGTGGGTCCTTTTTGCAATTCTCAACTTGACGACCAGCCTTGAATTTGGGATGAGGGCTGAGCAGGGACCTGCTGGGAATGCTGAGCTCTGCTGTCGTAGCACGAACGTCTCCAGCCCACTTGTTCGCTCAGACGTACTCGCTCCTCCACACGCTCGCAGGCTCTGGGCTCAGTCAGCCCAGCCTGCATGAACACACACTCATCCCTGTCCTTTGCCAAGTCCTCAGCTCCCCCTTGGAGTCAAAAAGCAGGATGTTTCATCCTTCATAACTTTTGTGCCCCTCTGTGTCAGCTCACCCCCGTCTGGGTGTTGTTGCTGCTCAGCTCCTGGAAGGGAACGAGCTCAGTGGGACTTTGCTTCTCTAATAAAATCGTGTTTTAGCTCCTTTAGTAGAGCAGAGCTGCTGTCTTTGGGTGCTGGGCCTGGGCAGGGAGCTTAGATTCAGAATCCTCATTCTTTGCAGGGAATGCTGATCACCTGATATTCCAGGTGTGTAAGGGTAGAAGACCTTCAGGTGGAATTGTGGTGAGGAGATCAGAGCTTGTTTCACTCAGGGAAGCTCTCCTGCCTGAAAGAGGCATCTTTACCCGGAGAGAGTTTTTGGTGTTTTCTCCTCCTGCATTCCAGAGAAACACTCCCTTGTATGAGAAAAAGATAAATCCTGCAGGTTTGTCAAAGGCCCCCAAAGAGTGGGGGCAGAAATTATAGAAGACCTGAGGAGAGCAGGGGTTGTGTCGTCCTCAGGCCCAATGAAGCACCATTAGGATTAATGTTCTTTTAAATCCAGTGTTCTCAAATTTGGAAATTAATTTCCCTCCAGTCCTTCCACTGCCTGGCATTCTGGGGGTACCTGTGTGTTGTTTCACTCAAGCAGGCAAAGGAGGGCAGGGTTTGTTGCCAGTGGTGCCTCCACAGCCATCTCCTTCCCTTGATATCCTCGGAGACAAACACTTGATGTGGAAGCAGATTTGCTGGAACAACCTTGAGCTGTTCTAGTGCTGGTGAGAACCCTGTGGGAGTGCCAAGGACTGACTCTCCCAGAGAACCACTCAGGGCCGAATCTTTGGGCTCTGCTCAGCCTGAGGGATTGAAAAATGACCTTTAGCAGCAGGAACTGGCTGCCCATGAATGTTAGGAGTGGTACTAACCCTGGAGAGAAAGGAGCAGAGCACAGGCTGCTCTGCCCCACCCCTGGATCCCATTCTATATTCCTCTTGGAGAGAGGAGGATGAGCAGACTGGGAATACCCACCTGAAAGCTCTGGTGCCTGTTTGGTTTGCACTGTCCTGCTCCTCAGCAGCCCCTTCTCCAGCAGTGCCAGGCAGTGGCAGCACCCTGTTGGTGCCAAGCACTGACTTCATGGGGACGTCTGGCATTGGGCAGGTCAAGCTCTGAGTGTCCAGATGGCAGCAAATTGCCCATTAGGTGAATAATTGAGTTTTCTGGAAGGGAACAGGACCTGAATATGACCTGTGTTCCCAAGAGATGCTGCTCAGTAACCTCAGATGTTGGTCCTGGAGACTTTGGGGCACACAGATAACCCTGGATAACCCTGGTACCCTCCGTGCATGTGCAGTCACAGAAAAGGCACTGAAGGATGTTTTTCTCTCCTGGGTGGCATTAGATGGGACATGGAGAGCAAGAAAAGCTCTGCTTTGGGAGCTGAAGCTTTCCTGAGTTCCTGGCTGGTGGAGCCCTGAGGTTCATGGGGGTTGTTCCAGGTAGAAGGAAATCAGGAGGGTGTTTGTGATGGTGAGCTCATGCCCCACGTAGCAAATGATGGTGAACAAAGCCCCTGAGAGCAGGCAGGAAGTGATCTGAGGGAGTTCAAAGTGCCTGAAACAAAGAGGGAAGAGTCACAGACTGAGTTGTCTTGGCCAGAAGCCGGTTCATGTGGTGGATCCCACGCAGGGGAGGCTGAGGAACAGCCTAATTATTGGCACAGGCTTCCTGGCAGATGCTCACCCCCAAAGCCGTGGCTGTGGGCTGCCAGGGATGTGCCAGGACAGAGCTGGTGTGCAGAAACCACTTGTCTGGCCTGGTAAAGCTGGGTTTGGTTTACATGTGTAGTGGTTTTAACAGGAATCAAATGCCTTCAGAGCTTCAGGGAACCCTAAATATTGGCTGGGTGTCCCTTGGTGCCATCCCCTGTGAGGACTGGAGCCACACTCACTGTGCTGCTGTGATGGAGGCCATGAACTGCCAAATACCCAAATTTGACCAGTGACCCCTGTGTTTGCAGACAAGGCTCCTCATTTTCTTTCCAGCCTTTCCCTGGTTCATTAGAGCTTCCCCTGGCTTTTGGCTTGAGACAGGCTCTGCTCTCACCCAGCTTTGTTAGACAAAGGTGATACCTCAGGAACCTGGTGAGATCCTCATTCCTCCCTGCAGTGTCAGTCTCAGCCATCTGTGCCCCTTCCCACACCCAGGGCTTGTGCTTTTGTTTCCTTGGAATCTCCACTCCCAAAGCTGGGGCAAAGGCATCCATGTTCCAGTTGGGCCCCTGCAGCAGCCTCACACTTTTCACAGAATCAGTGAGGTTGGAAAAGCCCCCTGAGATCCTCGAGTCCAACCTGTGACCCAACCCCACCTTGTCACCCAGACCATGGCACTGATGCCACATCCAGGCTCTGCTCAAACACCTCCAGGGATTTGTGCATGGACAATTCCCAGGTGTCCTCTACATTCCATTGCATTCCCCAGCCTGCCTGTGGGTTTACTCTGAGGATGTGGAATGTTGGTCTGAGGCAGCTCCTCAAAACCCAGACCACCTCTTCCCTTTGGAGCAGCCCCAGATCCCAACCAGGGCCTCTTCAGCCTTGGCCTTCAGCAAGGACTAAAAGCTGGTCTCCCTGTCTCTAGGAACCATTGGAAGGTTGATTTTATGAGGAACAGTGAAGAGATGAGCTAATTGCTGGTTCCATTTCATCCTGCCACTCTCTGGGTGCCTTCAATACAGTTTTCAAATAACCCCATTTTTCTGCCTTTTTTTTGCTTGCAGTTCCACACGCTCCCCAGTTGAGGGGTTTAGGGAAAGCTGGAGCTCCCAGTTTTCTGCACTGTGTTGCTTTTCCAGGCCCAGTTTATGCCAGTGGAGAGAAGAGGGATGTTGTGCTCGAGTCTTTCCGAGCGTGGTGGCTGCACTGGGGGGTTGGATGTGCCACCCCCGTGCTGGATGGGAACTCCTGCCCTGTGTGGGGCACCTCCTGCCCCCTGGAGCCACCCCCTCCCGTGGAGCTGCTGGACCAGCCTGGCTCTGGAGCACTTGCATAACATGCAGAGCACCCAAGTGGGCTCTGCTGAGCTGCAGCAGGGCTCAAATGCTGCCTCTCCTCTATAAATAGAGTGAGTAGGCCAGTTTGCCTTGAGACAAGAATCTTCCCTCCCCCGAGAGCATCCTAAACTTTCATGCCTGATGGAGCTGGATCTGCTAAAGAAGTGAATTCCTGCCTATGAATTGCCCCCTGGTCTTTCCCTCTGTCTGGGTTTGCAGCCTCAGCTGTGGTTTCAGTGTTTGTGTTCCAGCTGGTTCTCTCCAGGTGAGGATGAGGGGGATGGATACTGGAGGACCTGGTGGTGGATACTGCAGGACTTGGTGGTGGATACTGGAGGACTCTTCCACAGGTTGTTCCCTAGGAGAGAGGAGAAGCTGAGGGCTCACTTAAAGAACACTTTTGCAGAGGTAGCTGTGGGCAGTTTCCTTCTGCTGAAGGCAGATAAAGTGGTTGAAGGACTGATGGCTTTGGGGAACTGCTGGAAGTGTTTCCAAAATGAGTTTGAGCTTTGCACGACGCTGGGTGTGAACCCCGTGGGAGCAGCAGGATGCTCTGCTGTTGCTCTGCTTGTCTGTCTGTCTGTCCCTCACAGACCTGACCCCTTTGTCTGTGAGGTTTGGAGCATCTGACCCCCTGAGCAGGGCTGAGTGAGTCCAGCAGAGCCTCTGCTCAGCCCTGACCTCCCTCCTCACCTCCAGCCCTGCTCTGACCTCACGGGGTATTTTTCATCATGAAGGTTAAAGCCAGAAGCAAAAATAACCTCCCTGCACTTCCCACTGCTGGAACAAAAACTGAGCTGCACCTTAAATGAGTTCCCATAAATTCTCTGGATTTGGTGTTCCAAGTTCAACCCTTTTTTTTTTCTTTTTTTGAATTTATTTTATTTTTACTGCTCTGTTCATCCAGCCCCTGAGAACTTGGCTGAAATTTAGAGCTACACCCCCCATTCCTCTTCCCAGCTTGGAAATATTTCTGCATTAAAGCCTCCAAGCTGCTGGTTAAACACCAATTCGTTTTCCTTCATTCCTGCTGAAAGGGGTAAACAAACTATGTGGAGGAGCTGATTATTTTGGGACGTTTTAGGCCATTCCTGCAGCCAGGTGTTCTGGTTCTTATTTTGTACTTGGCCCCCACTCTGCCTCCTGCCAGCTTCTCCCATCAGTGCTCTGTTCTCATGGATGGAGAAAATGGTTTGGATTATCAAAGCCAATCTGCTGTGGTTTCCTTGATAAAATGTGTTTGGTCTCATTTGCTCAGTCCATGGATTTCCCCACCATCCTCCAGCTGCCCTGGCCCTTCTCTGCCTTTCTGATGATCATGGCTCTCTTGCTGTGACCTCAAATTTCCTTTTTCTTCAGCAAATGATTCTTTTTTAGGACTTTCTAAATGGGTTTTAGGGAGGAGGAGGCTCCTGCAGACGAAGAGCTGCCTGTGAGGAGCTCGGCATCTCTGGCAAAGCTCAGGTCTAGCTGAGCTTCCTCTTGTGCTGAAGAGAGAAAGGGAAATAAGAAACCTCCTGGGTTTTTTCCCCGGGAGATGAATATGAGGGGCTGATGTAAAAAATGGTGTGTCTGTGAGATATATATATATATATACATATATACATTGATATATATACATACACATATAAAAAATGATGAACTCGAATTATGCCTCTTGGAATTAGAAAGTAGTGGGCATGTTGCTGAGCACTGGAGGTGGAATCAGCATCACTGGCGGACTGGCAGAGCAGCCTCCCCCCTTTGGGTCCATTTTCAATAAAGCTCCAGTCAAGAAAAACTGGTTTTCCAATTTTTTCCCCTCCTAAAAGCCGTGACACAGGGTTTTGTATTTGTTTAACTTGTCATGCTGCTTTCTTTTTGTCATCCCTATTTCTTATCTGTCTGGGAACAGAGTCTGGTTGCCCTTTAGGAGTTATTGCTTTTAGTTTCCAGCACAGTGCTCAGTGTCTTCCAGACAGAGTATTTAGGGATTAGAGGGTATATGTATTTATTTCTCTCTGGCTTACTGACTTTAACGCCTTTCAATCCCACTGAAACATGTTTCTTGTCCCAAGATTTGGAACTGATTCTGCTTCCTCCTTTTTTGGTGGCTTTCCTCCCTGGCTCATAAATTCCTCCAATAAATCCACGGGCGTTGTCAGCTGAGAACAGGTTTAAAAAAAACCCCTCTCTGCGTAAGGAGCCAGCTCGTCCTGAGCTGTGACTGTGACACCTCAGTCCTCAAATCGTGGCTTTTCGGGGGGAGGGAGGGAAAAATAGAAGTGACAAGATTGGTTTTCTGCTGGTTTTGCTCTGTCATCCCAAGGTGGATCTGCAGCAGCTCCCAGAAAAATCCTCCAGAGATGGAGATGGAGATGAATCATTTCCCAGCTGGGGCGGTGCTGGTGCAGCCTGGGGAGCCGGGGGAAGCCGGGCTGGCTTCAGGCTCCTCAGTAATAGGAACCTGTGGCATTTGTGCCACTTCACACAGGAGAGGCAGTTGCAACCCACTCAGGACACAAATGATCCAAGGAAAGATCTGTTTGTCTTGGAGCTCCAGGAGCTGTGGCCCTTTCGCTTCCTCTAAAAAACAGATGGGAATTTGTGGGGCTGGGAACTGCTCAGGGACAGTCAGGGGCACTTGGGTGGAGGTTTATAGAATCATGGAATGGTTTGGGTTGGAAAGGAACATGAAATCATCCAGTTTTATCCCCTGCCATGGGTAGGGACACCTCCCACTAGCCCAGGTTGCTCCAAGCCCTGTCCAACCTGGCCTTGGACACTTCCAGGGATGGGGCAGCCACAGCTTCTCCGGGAAACCTGTGCCAGGGCCTCCCCACCCTCACAGCCAACAATTCCTTCCCAATATCCCATCTAACCCTGCTCTCTTGCAGTGGGAAGCCATTCCCCCTTGTCCTGTCACTCCAGACCCTTGGAAATAGTCTCTCTCCATCTTTTTTGTCAGCTCCCTTGAGGCACTGGAAGGCCACAATCAGGTCACCCCAAATCTCCTCCAGGCTGAACAATCCCAATTCCCTCAGCCTTTCCTCACAGCAGAGCTGCTCCATCCTGGTTTGCATGAAATCACAGAATCATGTTTGGAAGGGACCCACAAGGATCACCAAAGATCATCTCCAAACAGTCTGGAAAACCACAGCAGCTGAGGAATTGAGGCTATTCTGCTATGACTCATTTTCTGCCGAGTTTTGGCTTCAACACACCTTGGAGGGTTAGTGCTGCTCCTGGTATTGGTCAGGCTGGACTCTGCTGCCCTGCTGGGGTGTGTGTGGGGGTCTTCCCCCGTGACCAGGAGGAAGCTGAGTGGGGCTGTGCTCTGTGGTGTGCAGGGCAGGGGCAGGCTGGGAGCACTGCCTGTTATGGGGGACACCCACAGAAGTGGGATCACCCTGCTGTGCTGGGCTTTGAGACAGGTTTGAGACCAAAGCTCTGCAGGAGAAGAACCAGAGCTCATGGCAACCCTGAGAGATGCCCTGGGCATGGCAGCATTCCTGCTAAAGTGAGAAGGACATGGCAGCACCTCGGGAGAAGCAGAGACAGAGGAACCCTGAATGGGACATTTATTTAATGTGGCTGCTTTCCCTGCTTTCCAGCAGAACATCCTGTCCCTTTGCAGCAGGGGGATTTCCTCCTCCTCCTCCTCCCTTTGCTTCACCCCAAGACTTTCTGCTTTCTCCCCTTCCATCGCCTCCATCCCAGATGAAGCCTCCAAAGGCACTTGCTGCTCTGTCCCTGCTCCTGCTGCAGCTGCCTCTGGTCCTGCTGATGGACCCACCGAGGTGGAAGCACCTTTTGGTGGGAGCAGGACCTCATTTCTGCTGTGGTCTCACCGCGGGTGAGGACCAGAGGATCCAGGGAATGTAACACGCGCTTGGGAACAGCAGAGGGAGCTTGGAGATGGGTGCGGGATCCAGCCCAGGGGGGTTTTGGTCTTCCCTGGTTTGAAGGCTCTGGTTGCAGCCCGGGAGCTCTGCCCTGCCCAGAACTTCACCCACGTGCCCAGGAAGGGAGGGAATAGGGCAGCTGAGCAGGCCTTGATGGTTTTTAGGGTGTGTGAGAGCTCACGGGCTCTGCGTGGTTACACACAGCATTAACCTCCATCTCCTCCTTCTGGGAAGCTCTTGCACTGGAACGAGTCCTTCAGTCCCTCCTTGTTAAGCCCTTGAGCACAAGCTCAGCTCTGGGCATGTGTTTAAGTGCTTTGCAGAGCTGAGCTCCTCTCCCAGGTCCCTCCTGGGGGGGCAGAGGGAGCCCAGGGGGACACAAGTGATGCAGCATGGGCTGAGAGTGACTGGGACACTCTGATCCAGTGGGAAAAACACATGGAAAGTCACCAAGAGTCCCTGGGCTCTTTCTCCCAAGTTGCCAGTGGCTTTAAGTGACCCTGGACAAGGCAGTGAATGCCTCTCCAGGTTGTCTGCCTGGTTGGGAGGGAGGAGCTGACCCTGATCCACCAGCAGTGATGGGAAGAGCTGAGGGAGCTGTTGGTGAAACCACAACCATGTGCTTGGGTGGGCACAGGGGGCATGTGGAGCTGCCCCCGAGGCCCTGGCAGCACCTTCTGCCCTCCACCCAGCCCATGTCAACCTTAGATTACCCTGCTTTATTTTTAATGATAGAAGCTTGTTGGTTGTTGTTGGAAATAAACCTTCCACGGGGTGTTTTGAGTGTCAGACAAGGGGAAGGATGGATCAGAGGGATGGCTCAGTGCCACGCTGAGCCTGATGAAAAGCTTTCTTTTCAAAGAGCTCCCCTATATTGTTCCCAGCTCGTGTGTTTTGGGACTTCATTTGTTGTTTGCTCTTTGTTAATCACCACTGATGGTTCTCACTCTCATGATTCTGGGGCTTGTGTTTTTTTTTTTTTTTTTTTTTGGTTGGGTACTTTTCTGCTTTAGGAAAAAAGGCTTAAAAAAGGCTCTGAATCCTAATCGACCTGGCAAACTGCTGGGATAAGTGAGGCCCAAAGGGGCTGAGCAGCTCATGAGTGTGAGTGCTCACACAGTGCTGAGCAATCCCAATAGCTATATGGATAACAGAGGTGCTGGATGCCTCCCTGCAGCCCTGCTGAGTCGAATCTTACTCACTCTGAGTGTGGAATTCACACTCAGCAGTGGGGAACAAAGCGAGGAGGACCCTGGGGGTTTGATGTGGGGCTGTTCACACTGCCCAGGTTACAAAGTGCTGAGGGTGCTCTGTGGGTGAGCTCTGAGGAGTGGGGGGAGAGCCAGCCCTGGCACAGCTCTGTGGGATTTAGGCTGGATCTGTGGCATGAGCTTATCAAGGTGGTGGTGGGTGTGTTTGTTGTGCAAGGTGGGCTGAGCTGCTGGGGCTGCCCGAGTTGTGCAAAGTGCTGCAGGTGTGGCTTTGCTCATGGGGCAGGCTGGCATGAGAAGTCACTGCCCTCAGCTGCAGCATCCTATTCCCTCTTAGGAGGAAATTGTTAGAGAAAATCTTGGGAAAAAGCTCCCCCTCTTTAAATGGAAATCATAGATCTGTTTGTGTTGGAAAGGACCTCAAAACTCATCTCATTCCACCCCTGCCATGGGCAGGGACAACTTCCACTAGCCCAGATTGCTCCAAGCCCTGTCCAAGCTGGCCTTGGACACTTCCAGGGATTCAGAGGCAGCCACAGCTTCTCTGGGCAACCTGTGCCAGGACCTCCCCACCCTCACAGGAATGGAGAGAAGGCCACGTCTCTTCCAAGGAAATGAGGCTGTGACTCTGCTCCACCTGGTCAAGGTATGGGGGCACCCCCACCCCCTCTGCTCTGGGTGTCCCCGGCTCCATCTTTGTAAGAAAGATCTAAAGCTGTTGGAGAGTGTCCACAGGAGGGACACAGGAATGGTCAAAGATCTGGAGGGACCATGTGAAGTGTGGTTGAGGTCATTTGGCATGTTCACCTGGAGGACACTGAGGTCAGACCCCATCAGGGTCTGCAGCTCCTCCCGAGGGGCAGCTCCAATCTCTGCTCCCTGTGAGCAGGGACAGGACCCAGGGAATGGCTGGAACTGTGTCAGGGCAGGGTCAGGTTGGATCTCAGGCAAAGGTTCTTCCCCCAGAGGGTGGTTGGCACTGACCAGGCTCCCCAGGGCAGTGGGCACAGCACCAAGGCTGCCAGAGCTCCAGGAGGGTTTGGACAACGCTCTGAGGGACAGGGTGGGATTGTTGGGGTGTCTGTGCAGGGCCAGGAGTTGGACTGGATGGTCCTGGTGGGTCCCTTCCAACTCAGCATATTCTGTGATTGTATGATTTTGTATCAATCACACAATGGCCACTTTTAAAATGCACTCCTAGAAAAATTCAGTGCAGGGTCCATCCTCCTGTCCACCCCTGAAACGTGGAGAGCAGCAGGGATGCAGCGGGAGCAACAAGGCTTGAAGCCACCTGGGCTAGTGGAGGGTGTCCCTGCCCATGGCAGGGGAGTGGAATGAGGTGGTTTTTAAGGTCCTTTCCAACATAAACCAGCAGGACCCAGTGCTGGGTCCTCTGCAGTCAGCGTTTGGATGTGGAGCGTGGTTAATGCAGGGGGGTTGGAAAGGCAAGGAGGGTTTGAAAGGCAGCTGGTTCCCCCTCTCCCTCAATGCTGGCTGAGGAACAGGCGTGTAACGAGATCAGCCTGGTGGTTTTTAAGTGCAGCTGAGGCCGATTTCACGTGCTGAAGGCACCACAATTCCAAAGAGATGCTTTTAATGTCTGAAAAATGGAAATGAAGTGAATGCCTGCAGAGTACCAGAGGGAATGAGGTGCTGGTGAATGAAATAAACTGTGTGATGACAGGAGAAGGAGAATGAAAAACAGGGAAAAGAATGGAGAGGAGCAGGGAAATAATATCCCCAGCTGGATCCATGAAAGGTTTGGCTCCTGGCTTGCTCTGAAATTAGTTAGTTAGATACACAAATGCTGTTGTGACTCTGCTCCTCAGTTTTTTTCCTCATTTTGGTTGATTTAACACCGCAGTTTTTTGCTCTAGTTTTGGCAAGATCTGGAAGATTGAGCCCCCAGTGCTCCCATGGTGTTCCAGCTCAGAAAAAACAGGGGACATGTGCCACCCATCCTCAGGGACAGGTCACACTCTGCATCCCAGGTGGCTCTGCTGGAGATGGAATGATTTTTCCAGTCTTCTGGAAAATCAAGGATCTTGCCTTGATTTATAGCAAATAACTTAAAAAACCTCTCCCAACAAACTAAAAACCCACAAGACTCCCCAATGAGATAAGGTTCCAAGAAAAGCCCATCCCATCTACACTCACCTCATCGAGAGGTGTGATTACAGTTGGTATCAGTTTAAGAATTAAAACAAGTATTACAAAGGTATTCAACAAAATTAGTTCATTCACCTTCTTTGGGAAAAACTACTCACCAGCTCAAAGTCAAGGCAGAACCTGGAGTTTCCAGCGTGCCAAAGCTATTTTGCACTGTCAAAATCCACATTTGGAAACCTTAAATATGAATTTTCCAAGGAAAATGGCTTGTTTAGTTGGGGATAAAAATATTTTAATTTTGGTTTTAGGATGTATTTGTGGTGTCAATCTCAATAAAATGAAAGTAAATTTGTTTTCAAAACAAAACCAAACATGTTGAACCCAATAAGACAGATTTTGCCTGTTTTCCTAAATGAAGTTTTTACAAGCCTGAACTCTCCAAGCAGAAAGTTTTGATATGATCAGATTGTCGTTTTCTGTCAGAAAACTGTTCTTCCAGAAAATCTGCAGCCAGTTCCAATCAATATTTTCCTTCCTGGTGCTCTGGGCAACCTTGGAAATCAATGTCCCAGTGCAGTTCGTTGTAAGGTTTTTCCTACTCTTTGTGACATAATTCAGCTAAATTGGAGCCAGAGGAGTGTTTATACCCCCAGCAAACCTCCCAGGCCCCCCCTCCTCAGCCTGCTGAGCTCAGCACAACCTGCCTCTCTTCCTGAAGCTGCCAGAGGGCTCCAGTTGTTCCACACATTCCTCCTGTGCCAAACCCCTGGAGCAGCTCAGGGCAGAAATGCCCATTCCAGGCCACACATCCCTGGAAGTGTCCAAGGCCAGGTTGGACAGGGCTTGGAGCAACCTGGGCTGGTGGGAGGTGTCCCTGCCCATGGCAGGGGGGAGTCTGGATGAGCTTTCAGGTCCCTTCCAACCCAAACCAGTCTGGGATTCTATTTGCATCGTGCCGGGGCAGCTCTCGATGTCCGAGTTACACAGGGCAGGATTTCTTTTGTGTTTTATTCTGCTTTTTCTCTGACCTGGGTTGTGCTCAGACCCCTCAGACCTGAGGCAGTGACCTCCTGGTGGGCTCTGGAGAGCTGCAGAGGGACCACTGGAGGTCACCAAATAAAATCTGAAAGAAGGGAAATTTCTGGAAATCAGGAAGAAATCCTTCCCTCTGAGGGTGGGGAGGCCCTGGCACAGGTTGCCCAGAGAAGCTGTGGCTGCCCCATCCCTGGAAGTGTCCAAGGCCAGGCTGGAGCAACCTGGGATAATGGAAGGTGTCCCTGCCCATGGCAGGGGTGGAACTGGGTGAATTTTAAGGTCTATCCCAAGCCCTTCACATTCTCTGACTCGTTAACATGCACAGGGGACTTTGTTCCCTGCACAAGGAGCTGGGCACTGAGGTGGTTTGAGCTGCTCCCAGGGGTAGGTGACACCCTCCCCCTGTGCCAGGCTCAGCCAGGCTGCCCCAGCTTGAGCAGTGAGGACGGGGGAGGAAGGCACTGGGGTCACCCTCGGGCTGTGCAGCTCCTCCTGGGAATTCCCAGCTCGGCCCCCATCCGGAGCAGGGTTCCAGATGCCTGTAACTCAGCCAAGGTGTTCATGTGCCAGTCCAGCATGAAAAACCCTCCCAGGAATGAAGGATCAAAGACAGGAAGGGAATTTAGCCAGCACTGAAATTCCCACTTACCCCTGTGACTGCTTCCACATGCAAAGACAATCCTGGATGCTGCTTGGAACCTCTGCTCCACAGCAAAGCTGTAGCTCTTCAGCACATCCCAAGTGTCCAGCTGCACACCAGTGCCCAAACAGCTGCCCTGGGATCAGAGGGATCACTGGGATCACAGGGAAACGAGATGAGCATCAGCACAGCACTGATGCACCTTCCCACCTCACGGCAGGGGGGCACATCCAGACTGGGAGTGCTGCTCCTGGACTGGGTGTCCTGGGAAAGGCACATCCCAGGGCTTGGAAAGGCAACATCCCAAGGGTTGGAAAGACATATCCCAGAAGTTTGAAAGGCACATCCCATGAAAGGCACAGCCCAGAGGTTTGAAAGGCACATCCCAGAGGTTGGAAAGGCACAGCCCAGAGGTTGGAAAGGCACATTCCAGGGGTTGGAAAGACACATCCCAGGGTTTCAGAGGTACATCCCAGGGATTGGAAAGACGCATCCCAGGGGTTTCAAAGGCACATCCCAGGAGTTGGAAAAGGACAGCCCAGAGGCTGGAAAGACACATCCCAGAGGTTGGAAAGACACATCCCAGGGGTTTCAAAGGCCCATGCCAGGGGTTTCTAAGGCACATCCCATGAAAGGCTCATCCCAGGGGTTTGAGAGGCATGTCCCATGACAGGCACATCCCAGGGATTGGGAAGACACATCCCAGGGGTTGGAAAGGCACATCCCAGGGGTTCCCAGGGGTTGGAAAGGCAACATCCCAGGGTTTTGAAAGTCACATCCTGGAGGTTTCCCGCCTGTTGGAAGCTCTGCCTGTGTGAGGTGCAGTCGGTGCTGTCACCCAGCAGGTGACCTGGCTTTGCTGTCCTGGATAATGACACTGCTGCCCTCAGACAGCCCAGTTCCCTCTGGCACATCCATAATTCCCCAGGGTGTGTTTTATACTCCCCTAAATGCCTGTACTGCCTGTTAAGGTCACAATTAAAACATCAAACTCGTGTATTTGCCATGTTAGAGAGGAACTCCTGAATTCCTGACAGAAACAGGAGCAGCAGTGCTGCTGGGAGAGGTGATGTTTCCTACAAGGCCCTCTGGGAACACAGAGCAGCTTTTAGGAATTCATTCACCATTTCATGGTTGCTTTAAGGAAAAATAAAATATTCCAGGTGTGTTTTCTTGCAGCTTTATCATCTGTTCTAAGAGCAGACTACTCCTCCCAAAACACCTTCCCCACTGCTCAGCTCCAGCCCTGGACACTCCTGCTTTCAGC
This sequence comes from Corapipo altera, assembly GCF_003945725.1. NCBI lineage: Eukaryota > Metazoa > Chordata > Aves > Passeriformes > Pipridae > Corapipo > Corapipo altera. The sequence continues at coordinate 9,293,620 of NW_020884901.1, read as the reverse complement.
TCAGGAGGTGAACCAAGCTCAGGTTTTGTATTTTAGACAAAAACGGAGACCTCAAATAAGAATTGCTCGAAGCTCATCCTCTTTCCTGGTAACTTTGCACCCAAAGAGGTGCTCCCCCAGCCCCAGCACCCTATGGAGGCAGAGAGCATTTGGGACTTGTTTCATGGAATTATTAAGGTTGGAAAAGCTCTCCAAGACCATCGAGTCTGACCATTCCCCCAGCACTGCCAAGGCCAGTGGGAATTGGGCAGCATTGTGGGTTCTGCAGGATGTACCTGCAGGATGCACCTTCTGACTGTCTCCAGGGTGGGATTAACTCTGGAGCAGAACAACCTCTCCCCATTTTGGGACCAAGTTGAAGTTGAGGTGTAAATTCTGCTTTGGGCAACCAGCTGAAGGGTTTGTGTCTTGATGGAACAAAATAAGAACATCTTGTCCTGTTTTAAGGCCCTTCCTGACCTAATTTTAAGCAGACAGGAGCAGAGGTGTCCTGCTGGAGGGGTGGGACTGGAACTGCTCCCTTTGATAACCTGCCCGAGGGTTTAGGGGGGTTTGTGACACAGGGAACAGCTCCAGGGGACAGGCACAACTTACTGGGGAGCTTCTGGCAGTGCCACCTCCGAGCTTTTGGGTTCAGGAGAGCAAACTTCAGAGGGAAGCTCTGCTTGGTTTTGGGATGATGTTGCAGGTTTAAGGGGTGCTCTAATCCTTAGGCTGCCAGGGTTTTGAGGCCCTCCTGGTGGAGCAGCTCTTCTACTCCCCAGCAGTGACCTGAGTAGCTGTTGAGGCAGCGTGGGGAAGGTCCTTTGGTGACATCCCACCTGACCTTGGCCATCTGCCCCCCCAGCCCAGGTTCATCTGCACAGAGAGAAGCAGTTTCAAGAGGACAGATGAAGAACCACTTCTCTGCTCTTCTCTTTCTGTTCTCTCTGTACTCGACTTTTCTTCTCTATTCAACAAAGACCCTGTTTTGGCAGAAGTGAGCCCAGATCTGCTCGCTGGGATGGGCAGTGCCAACCTGGAGATCCTGGGAGAGGAGGGGTGGAATTAGTACTTTGCTCTTCTCTGGTGTGGTTCTGAATTTAACCTTCCTCTTCCTGATCCCATTTTTTCCTCTGGCACCAAAATATCTGACCTGAGGTCCAGCAAACACAGCTGAACCTAACTGGGAAGTTATTAGGGATGTATTTCTGTAGGGAATGGTGCTCCAAAAACACCACCCAAGCCAGCTGAAGGCTTGCTCTGAACACACATTTCTCCTGTTAAAGCACCAGCTCCTGATGAGCTGCAGCCACACAACAGGTGAGAGGAACCAGGTCCATGAAGAACAAGTGAAAAGGGATGGATGGGGTGTGGCTGGTAATTCCTGAGACTACCTTTCCTTTCTCTGAGCCTTCCCAGCTCTGCTCATCCTTGGGAAGAGCAGAACTGCCAGGACAGGCTGGTTGCCTGTGGGGTGGGAGGGCTGGGATTTGGGAGAGGTGGAGAGAAGTGTTGGTCACAAAGCACCTGGTAAGGGAGGAGTGACTTTGCAGACTGACCCTGTTGCTGTGGCCGTGGGGAAGCTCTGCCCCCTGAGGTCAGACCAGCTCCTGATCCAGGGTATCCCTGCCTTGGATCCCTGTCCCTGTGGTGCAGCTCACCCAGCTGGGCTGGCACAGGCCTGGCCTGAGCACTCCGGGGGCTTCCAGGCACCCGTTTGATCCTGAGTTCTAATCCTTGGTCTGACATTTTCCATTTCTGTTGAATAAACTGAGGAAAATCAGCTGCAAGGTGCTTGGTGAACCCAGGTAGTTGCTCATTATTTTTTCTCATGAGGTGTGAAAGTCAGACGTTGCTCCTTTGTACTGTTTTGATATATAAATTTTAAAGCTTGTTTCTGCTGACTTGTGGAGAATTACCAAAGTTAAAAGACCATTTTGAGCCACCTAATTTAGCAAACACCGAAAGGAAATGTTTGATTACTCCTTCAGCTCCTTATTTTTCCTGGCTGAGCCTATTTACTGTATTCAGCCCAAATGAACCAGCACTTTTGGTTTCACTCCACGTGCATTTTCCTTTGAGAAAGTGTTTTCCAGAAGGAGTTTGCTCAGCTTTCTTCCATTCCCAGTGTTTAGAATGAGAATGAAAATCGCATTTCTCATCCTCAGAGGGTGTTGAATGGGAATCTTGTGTTATTTAGGATGCACACCAGTGCTTTTGTAAGGGATATTCTGTGTGTGGATGGAAGCTGCTGTAAAATATTATAGAGAGGTTTTATTTTCCTCAAATGATGGTTGTAGTCACACACAGGCTGGGAATGTGCACGTGGATGTGCTGGAAGCATATTTTTGTGTGCCCCAAATGACCTTTTGTATGAAGGAGACCTGTCTGAGGGTCTGGATGTTGGTAATTGCCTCTTAAATTTCTCTTGGGCAGCTGTAGAAGACGAGTTTCTGTTGCAAATGTCGAGGCTAAACCTTACCAAGTTGGCTTCTGTGTGTTTAAATTTTCATGAGGGTAATTACTGGAGAATAATTGAGAGTCTTGCTCTGGTCTGACCTGTATCAATTAATTTGTTTTGCCCCTCAGTGGAAGAGGATGGTGCTCTTCACCAGCTGAGCTCTAGGGTTTAAAAATAAATGTTCTGCTCCTTCCGATGTGCTGCTGGGATGGAGATGGAAAGAGAGGCCCTGTCTCTTTATGATGGTTTTTATTGAATTCCACTCACCCCAGAAATGCTACAGATCCCCAAAGATGCTGCCAGGGACTGTGCAGATTGGATATATGGCATGGAATGGTTTGGCTTGGAAAGGACCTTAAAGATCATCTTGTTACAACCCCTCACCATGGGCAGGGACACCTTCCACTATTCCAGGTTGCTCTAAGCCCATCCAACCTGGCCTTGGACACTTCCAGGGATCCAGGGGCAGCCACAGCTTCTCTGGGCAACCTGGGCCAAGGCCTCCCCACCCTCACAGCCAACAATTCCTTCCCAATATCCCATCTATCCCTGCCCTCTGGCAGAGGGAAGCCATTCCCTGTGTCCTGTCCCTCCATGCCTTGTCCCCAGTCCCTCTCCCGCTCTCCTGGAGCCCCTTTAGGCCCTGGAAGGGGCTCTCAGCTCTCCCTGGATCCTTCTCTTCCTCGGGTGAACCCCCCCAGCTGTCCCAGCCTGGCTGCAGAGCAGAGGGGCTCCAGCCCTTGGAGCATCTTTTGTGGTTTCCTCTGGATTTGCTCCAACAGCTCCACATCCTTCCCACCATCACCAACCCATCTGACCTCATTGCTGGTTGTTGCTGGCAGGACCAAATGAAAAGGGAAACTGAGGCCCAGAGCAGGAGAGGGACTTCAGAGGGAGTTCTCCCCAACCCTCCCCCATGCTCAGCTCCACCCCAAGGGTCTCTCTGGGGGACTTTGGCCCTGGAGCCCTCCTTGTTCCTGTCTCGAAATGTGGAAGTCACACAAAGGCTCTTTTCCTGTCATCAGTTATCCAGAGCTGAATGATCTAAATAGAACCTTAAACCAGCAGCTCCAAGTCTTTCCTGTGCTGGGTCCCCTGAGCTGGACACACAGATATCTGTGTTTTTTGGGTGCAAGAAAGCTCTGTGCTGAGCCATCACCTGTCTCTGGGTGGGCAGAGCTGAGCAGGGGTTTTGCTCTTGGCAGGATCTCTTGGCAGCCAGAACCACCCTGCTGCCTGAATATTCAGCAGAAATATTCTTCTTGTTTAACCCCACTAAAGAATCGATCTGTGACTTGTCAGTGCTCACAAATGGCTGAGGTGGGTGCAGACAATTTTAGCATCTTCTCTGCTCCTCTCAGGGCAGCACAACCTCATCCCCTGCACCTTGAGGTGGGTGAGCAGCCTGTTACAGGACCCTGTGGTGTCACCAGCCCTCCCTGCAGTGGTTTCTGCCACCAGGGAGAGGTGCTGAGGAGGGTGATCGTGCACTTGCACCCCCGAGGATGGCTGGGGCTCCCCCTACTCAGAGCACATCCCACCAGCCTGTGGAATGTTTTCCAGACCGTCCCCTTGTGCTCTGTAACCCCCTGTGTCCCTCAGCCCGGGGAGTTTCTTTACAGATCAGCCCCAGGTGCTGCACATGAATCCAGCTGCTCCCAAAACCTTCCAACTTACTGTGCCCAGTTGTGGCCCCTCAGCTCAGGAAGGACATGGAGGGGCTGGAGCAGGTCCAGAGAAGGGCAACGAGGCTGGGGAAGGGTCTGGAGCACAAGTGCTGTGAGGAGAGGCTGAGGGAGCTGCTCAGGGGGGCTCAGCCTGGACAGGAGGAGGCTCAGGGGAGACCTTCTCACTCTCTGCAACTCCCTGACAGGAGGAGGGAGCCGGGGGGGGTCGGGCTCTGCTGCCAGGAACCAGCAGCAGGACAAGAGGGCACAGCCTTGAGCTGCCCCAGGGCAGGTTTAGGTGGGCCATTGGGCAGAAGTTGTTTGCAGAGAGAGGGATCAGCCCTTGGAATGGGCTGCCCAGGGAGGGGGTGGAGTCCCCTGGACTGGAGCAGAGCCTGGATGTGGCATCAGTGCCATGGTCTGGGTGACAAGGTGGGGTTGGGTCACAGGTTGGACTCGATGATCTCAGAGGTCTTTCCCAACCCGGTTGATTCTGGGATTCTCTGACATTCAGGGATAAGGAGTTTCAGAGGGATGCAGGGATGCTGTGCTGGCCCGCAAGCCCGGGAGCGGCAGTTCCCCCAGCCCCGTTCCAGCCGTGTGTGCCGGGTGCTGATCGCTGCCTTTTGTTCTCCTTCACGCCTTTTAAAGATGAGAAGCTCCCTGAGATCCGGGCAGCTCTTTGCCAAGCTGCTGTTGGGGAGCTGTGTGATGGTGCTGCCTTGATGTGCACGGTTTGAGGGCATGTCTTGAAAGCCTTTCACCCCCTGGGTTTGCCAGTGCTCTCCTGGCTTTGGCAGGTGGGTTTGGAGGGGCTCAGGGTGGTGGGATGTGAGGCTGGGCTGTGGTTGGGGGTGGTGCAGCGGGAAGAACAACATGGCTTGGAGACTGGAGAGGAGAAAAAAGCAATTTCTTTAGGGTTTCTCCCAAATAAAGCAAAGAAATGGCATCTCTGGGGCAATCCTAGAAATGCTTGTGGTTGACTAGGAGAGCTGGAACACCCACCTCCCTCTTCCCAGCTGGTTTCGTGTCTCCTCCTGACCTCCACACTGGCACATGGGGTCACCTTTCCGTGCTCACAACCTCCTCATGGTGGCCAGGCCCTCCTCTGTGGGGAGGGGAACTTGGCTCCTTCAGGGCTCCAGAATCAGAGCCCTTTTTGCCACGTGCTGCTTGGAGGTGAAACATGAACAGGCATCAGCAGCTCCTCGTTAAACACCATTTCTGTGGGGAGCTGGAAGCTTTGGAACAAAGGAAACTGCTCCAACTGGGGAAATAAAATTTATGAGGGATATTGGCACTCCCAGCCTGGAGGGGGGAGGCCAGCAGATGGCTCCTGGTGGGAATGCCAGGCATGGATGTCACCTCAGTCAGCCCTTCACACCACCCCCTTTCTGGGTGCTCCTCTTCTTGCTGTGTGGCCTTTGGGGGGTGTTCACAGAGGGACCCTAAAGGATTAACTTGAATTTGGTCAGTTTTGAGGATCTTTAGGGCTGGTTGAAATAAATCCTGTGGACAGGGAGTGACAGTCTCTGTAACCCTGTAACCCTGAGCAGCCCTGGTGCAGAGTGATGGCTCTGAGCTCGGCTTGGTTCTTGTGCCTGAGGCTCCTCAAACCTTTGGTAGCACCATTATTGTTTATTTCTGGATCCATTCTAGGGGGAAAATGAGATCCCTTGAGGCCAGGAGGAGTCAGTGGAGAGCTGGTCTCTCCAATTCTCACTGGAGTGAGAGAGGGGGTGGCTCCAGCCCCATGGAATTGGGACACTGGACCTGGGAGTTATCAACACGTGGTGCCCAGGGATGGCACAGCTCTCACCTTCTACCAGCAACTTGACTCAATCTTAGAGGTCTTTTCCAACCTGAATGTTTCTGTGATTCTATAATTCTACATTTGGAGGGTTATAATTCTATATTTGGAGGTTTATACTGTCTTTAGTTACTGATATTTTTTTGTCAGTGGTGATCACCACAGGTTGTGGTTATGAGGGGCTGATCTCAGTAAGAAGTAAATGTTAGGCTCAGCTTATTTATCCCAGATGTCAGAGCACTGTAGGAATGGCAGGTTATGATTTCAGGATTAAAAGATAAAAAGGAGATACCCGATGTGGAGCAAGCTGGGAATACCTTGGTGTGTGGAATGAAGGCTTCTGTTCCATGGAGATGTGGGGTATGGGCAGATGTGTGTGCTTTGGGATGGCTGGTTTTGTGCTCAGGAGTGTTTTTTGGGGGTCAGGTCACACCCAGTGTCAGGCTGGGGATGTGCAGGGCCTGTGGGGAAGGTGTGAGTAGCTCAAGAGCTGGCACTGGTGACCTGGGGCACGAGGAGAAGCTGGAGGATTTAAGCAGCAGGCTGGCCTGTGGTGGAGGGGTGAAAGGCTCCAGGTCAGCCAAAAGCTCTAGGGAAGAAGATGAAAAAAGCCATTAAAGGGTTGGACCTGAAAGAATATGATGAGAGTTTTGCTAGTGATACAAATGGGGCTCTGGCTTCCCTGGGTGATCCAGGGGACATGCATCAGGAAGCGAAGATGGAACCTGGAGAAATTACTGAAACGCTCATGATTTGGGGATCTTCTAGTTGGTGATGTTCTTGATAACAAAATCTCTAGAAAACCTATTAAATGAGCCTTTTTTAATAATCCCATGGCTTCTTGTTTTCATAAGCTGCAGACACGTGGGCAAGATTTGATGCTGAAGAAAGGGATATAATTCTTGGCTCAATTTCACAGCGTGAAAGCCTTTAATTGAACTAATATTTGTCAAAAGAGATCCCTTGGGACAGAATTCTTCTTGATCAAGGTGCTGCCTTGCTCTCCCTGTGTTCTCCTGCCTGGTGGGAGTGTGGGGCCAGTGGAGCCTCAACTTCTGAGGCTCCCACAGCAGCACAACCTGCAGCCTTTTCTTTTAGGGAGAAGGAGAGGGGAAGGCCAGAGTAAAAAGCTGGTTAAAAAGCTGCTCCTGCCAAATATTTCCTGCCCCTAATTGCTGGCACAGGCTGGCCAGGGATGTTTTTCTCTCTCTCTTCTTTCCTGTTGAAATAAATAAGTAAAAGCAGGTTAAAGGGTGCTCATGTTTCAGAGTGAGCTGGGTGACACATGAGAGGGGCCAGTGCCACAAGTGCTTGGGCCTGATCTTCTCAGAGCCCTAAAACCCATGGGGTGAGGGTGGGAGGGGGTTGTTGAGTGGCAAGGGTGGCATGAGGCGGCTTGAATTTTGGAGGTGTAGTTGGAATTGATCTCCCCAGCCCGGAGAGGAGATGAAAGCCTGTGGATGGGTCAGTTGTCTGGGCTGCAGGGGAACACAGGCTGAGCTGAGGAGGAGGATCTGCTGCCCTTGCACCCCATTGACAGGTTGGATGTTGTGATGGAAGACAATCCTTCACTGAGGTGGGAACAAGGGCTTTGGGAGACCTGAGAGCCCCTCCCAATGCCTAAAGGGGCTCCAGGAGAGCTGGAGAGGGACTGGGGACAAGGGATGGAGGGACAGGACATAGGGAATGGCTTCCCACTGCCAGAGGGCAGGGATAGATGGGATATTGGGAAGGAATTGTTGGCTGTGAGGGTGGTGAGGCCTTGGCCCAGGTTGCCCAGAGAAGCTGTGGCTGCCCCTGGATCCCTGGAAGTGTCCAAGGCCAGGTTGGACAGGGCTTGGAGCAACCTGGGCTAGTGGAAGGTGTCCCTGCCCATGGCAGGGTGGTTGGAATTAGATGACCTTTAATGTCCCTTCCACCCAAGCCACTCCAGGTTTCTCTGCTGGGATGGCCCTCTCCTTCCTGCATTATTCAGCAAGATCAGAAAGTAAAACTGCCTTTTTATTTTACCATCCCTTCAGCCTTCCTGGTGGTTGGGAAGCAGCCTTGAAGACCAGGATCCACGGGGCAGCTGCCCTGAAACAAAAGTGCATTTGAGAGTGTACCACTGTGGTTTGGGCTGCTGAGGGCCCGGGGGTGCCTTGGGACCAGCTCTGTGCTGGGACACTGGCAGCAGCAGCAGCCAAGAGCTCTGTTTTCCTCTCCTCCCAGGGCTTCCCTGTTCCTTTGTTCTCCTCCACAGCCTCCCCTCTGAGCAGACAATTAACTTTCATGTTTCCCAGCCAGTCGGTGGTGGTGGGTCCTGTCGCTGCAAACACGAGCTGGAAACTTCATTATGTTAAGAAAGCACAAAGTCAGGTGGAAGAAGAGATAATTACCTTTCTAATATAATTATGGCTGGGCTGGTGAGCCTTTTATCTCAATCCTTGTTCTTCTGTACAACAACAGCAAGGATTAAAATTTACCAGGTTCTGGCTCGCCCGCGGCAGCCGGAGCTGTTCCCTCCCCACAGCAGTGAGGGGTTTGTTGGGGGGGATTTCAGGTTAAACCTTTGGGGAAGAGGATGATTGTGGAAGAGAAAGGAGCAGGGGGAGAAACCCTTTGTGCTGGTGAAGCAGCTCGGAGGGAGGAGCAGCAGCCTGTGAGTGAGGTGGTGTTTTGAGGTGATCCTGTCCCACGGGAATTGGGCGGTGGAGTGGGAGCACAGGAGGGGCTGCTCTGATTTGGGCTGGGAGGGATCCCCCCAGCCGGGCTCCTGGGTGTCCCTGCTGCCGGAGCTCTGTGGGCTGTCCCCTCTGTCCCTGCTGAGGGGCAGGGATGGGGTGGCAGGTCCCTGCTCGGGTGGGGAGGGAGCACAGGCAGGAGGCAAAGCCCTGGGTTAGGGGAGCAAAGAGGGAAAAGGTCCCTGTCCCCACCCCAGCCAGGGGACAGCACCTGCTTTACAGTGCAGGAAGTAGTTCAAGGTGGGCTTTGAGTCTTGGCTGGTCTCAGTGGTGCTTTTTAAGGCTCAAGACTTCACTGCATCTCCATTTCCCAGCTGGGGAGACCAAGGGAACCTGTTCTCTGTGCTGTGGGAAGAGCTGACAGCCCTCTCCTCTCGTGCAGCACGGAGGGGTTTTCCATTGCTTTCTTCCTCAGGCTTTTAAAGCACAAAACTCTATCCCTAGGACCCTCCTGGGGCACTGTGTCCTCCTCTTCCCCACCTGGTAAGGGATGTGTGGCAGGGACTGGTGTCATCCTCCTGCATCCCACCCTCTGCCCCTTGGCTGATCCCTACAGAGGGTTGATGCTCTGGGAAGCAGCTCCTTGGTCCTCTGCCACCAGAAAAGCCCTGAACAAAGTGCTCTTCCCAGCTACCCCCTGATCCTTCTCTCTCTGGGCAAGGAAGAGGGTCTGGAGAGCTGCTGGAATTACAGAGCTGAAAAGGTCAGTGTGGTACCATTTGCTGAGATCCCTCACAGAACACAAAAGGCTTTAATATTCTGCTGCCTCATCTGTGTAACAAGGGGAGAAAACAGTGGTGAGAGGAAAATGGAAAGGGGAATAAAGTCTTCCCTCCTGCAACTGGGTCAGGGAAAGGGAAGTGGTGTAAGGTTAACTCTTGTTTAAACAAAGTTTAACTCACTTATCTGTGACTCCAGAGGTTGATGCAGCTGTGTGTGCAGCTCCAGCCTCTCCCTATGTGTAAGGGAGTTAAAAGTCTTGCTCTGGGTCAGTCACTGGTGTGATGAATTTGGTGCTCTCCCAAAATGAGCTTTCCCCTCATTTTGGGTTCATCAGTTTGGTCTCTTGCCAGAACTTGCTGTCAGAGTCTTGGAGATGCTGGGGATGGGGAGACATCAATCCTGGCAGGTCCGTTTGATGTGGTTTAAGCTGGAAAAGCAGGATGTGAGGATGAGTTGGGGGGTTCAGGTGAAGGTGACAGCAATGTCCAGGTTCCATCTGCACTGGAAGGGTGATGGGGCCATGTGGGACCTGCTGGGACAGCACTGCCATGAGACACCTGCAGTGGGAGCAGGGGTTGAACCAGGGCTGAGCTGGGCTTTGCAAGAGCTGCAGGGGATGAGATCAGGCTTGGGTGTCTGTACATCCACCCTCAAAGCACAGGGAGAAACCACCCCCAGCAGTGAGCAGACCTACCCAAGCAGAGCCCTGCTGCCCTTTCTAAAGCAGGATGCAGAAGGGAAGGGGTGTAGCCATGTCCCTGAAATCCTGGTGGTTCCATCCCAGCAACTCCATAGTGCATTTGGGGAACTTCCAGGTTAAAATGCTCATTTTTTTTTCCTGAAGAAAAGCAGGGTCTGAGATAAATGGCAAATCCTGACTCTCCTCCAGCCTGTAAATTTTGTCATCTGTGAAATGTAAACTTTATCACTTCAGCTCCATCCTGTACTCTTGGCAAAACCACATAATTGATGTTGCTTGGCACCCTCCAGTCTCCCTCTCTGCTCCCCTCCTTTTCTCCTCCTCCCACAGCCTGGTTTTCCTCATTTGCTGGGAACTTTGCTGCAGATCTGTGTCCTGCACAGCCCCAGAACCTCCAGGACAAGGATGTGCCTTGCCAAGTTTGCTCCTTCTGAGGTGGATCCTGCTTGGCCCCAACACTGATTCACTCCCCACCTCATCCTTGGTTTCATAAATGTATTTGAAGTGAATCTGAAGTCCCAGAATCACAGAATGTGCTGAGTTGGAAGAGACCCACAAGGATCATCGAGTCCAACCCTCAGCCCTGCACAGGCCCATCCCCAACAGTCACCCCCTGTGCCCCAGAGGATCAGCCAAACCCTCCTGGAGCTCTGGCAGCCTTGGGGCTGTGCCCACTGCCCTGGGGAGCCTGGTCAGTGCCCAGCCCCGTTCTGAGGGAAGAACCTTTTCCTGAGATCCAACCTGAGCCTGCCCTGGCACAGCTCCAGCCATTCCCTGGGTGCTGTCCCTGGTCCCCCCAGAGCAGAGCTCAGTCCCTGCTCCTCCTCTGCCCCTCCCCAGGAGGCTGGAACTGCCATGAGCTCTGCCCTCAGTCTCCTGTTCTCCAGGATCTGATGGTACAAACCCCACCTCAAATCTCTCAGCAGCCTGGGGTTGTGTCTGGCTGAGCTTCCCTTGCCAGGCTCCTGGGGAATGTGACAACAAAGGGGAAAAGCCAACATAAATCCAGTGCTTCTCCATGAGCTGCAAAGAACTGAGGGAGTTTCCCTGCCTGCCAAAAATGTGATCTGTTGGAGGTTGCTGTGACAAGCAGCATAAATCTCAAAGTGCCATCAGTCATCTGAGCTGTGGCAGCTGCAGGGGTGAGTGGGATTCCCTGTGCCAGGAGAGTGGAGCTGGGAATGGTGGCTGTGGACACAGGAGGACCTGATGTCGCCAGCTCTTCTGGGTCCTCATGGCTCTGAAGGTGGAAATGCAGCCAAACTGTTTCCATCTCAAACACTTGGATCCCACCCCATGTCCCAGTGGGAAAGGGGGATGAGCTGACTCAGGGGGAGGGTTCCCTCCCTCCAGGTTTGAAGGATGGCCACCCAGAAATCCGCATTTTCCCGAATAAGATTAAAAATCCTGCTTCCAAAAGGTTTTGATTCAAAAGGCAGTTTCCCTCTGGGAGGTTTCAACCTGATTTTAAGTGGAAATGCCTGCTTTCAGCCGGCTTTCCAACAGCACTGACAGTTAAAAGCAACCAAATAAAAATAAAATCTCAAGTCCTATTTGAAGGCAAAGTGAAACCAAAATGTTTTGTTATTTCCCACCGGAAAACTGAAATGGATGTTTCCCTGAAAACAAACATTTTTTGGTGGGGGTAAAAAGGCTTTGTCCAGCACAAAACCCTTCTCTGCTGGGTGCTTTTTCTAAGAACTAGCAACACTTCTTGGTTTGCTGGAGTTATTTCCACGGAGATGCCACTTAATCCGAGCAACCTGGGCTAGTGGAAGGTGTCCCTGCCCGTGGCAGGAGGGTGAGATGAACTTTAAGGTCCCTTCCAACTCAAACTATTTTATGAAAGAGAGGAAGGTTAGGTTAGATGTAGGGAAGAAATTCTTCCCTGTGAGGGTGGGGAGGCCCTGGCACAGGTTGCCCAGAGAAGCTGTGGCTGCCCCTGGATCCCTGGGAGTGTCCAAGGCCAGGTTGGACGGGGCTTGGAGCAACCTGGGCTAGTGGAAGGTGTCCCTGCCCATGGCAGGGTGTGGAACCAGATGATCTTTGAGGTCCCTCTCAACCCAAACCCTGCATTTTGCCAGGGCAGCTCTTGATGTCAGAGTTACCCAGGGCAGTATTTTTGTTTTGTGCTTTATTCTGCTCTTTCTCTGAGCTGGGTGATGCTCAGAATCCTTGGAACTGATGGCAGTGGCCTTCTGGTGGGCACTGGAGAGCTGCAGAAGTGTCTGACCTGGGCTATGGACTGCCCCAGGAAGCTGGGGAAAGCACAATGGGAGCAGGAACTAAGAAGAACAAGCTGCTGAAGGCCCCAAAACGAGCTGGAGCACTGATGAAAGGAGGGCTGGAATTTTTTTAGATGCTTCTCATTGCTGGTGTCTCCCCATTTAGGGCTTTAATAGAACGATTTCAAACACAAAAGAAAGGCAGTTAAGGTCTTCTGAACTGGAACTGCTATAAACTACTATTTAGTTACAATATTCTTAAAGTCCCATTCACAAATTATTCATTCCTCTAATACTAGGTTTGAAATACTGTCCTGATGATATTGCTGTACAACTTAAGGTAGAAGTCCCTTGTCCTTTCCCCTGTCCAGTATCAAGCTCAAGACCCCAAATTTCAAATCATTCGTAACGGAGCAAAGTTTAATTGTTGATAAATTTATTCCTACCTGGAAAGTGCCACTGGTTTTTTGACAGCAGTTCGTCCCCAGCTCTATCTCAGCATCCCAGTCCCTGCCTGAGGCTGGATGCAGGAATTACCACATGAAACCATCCCCTCTGTACTGTGGGAGGATGGACCGGGGGGCACCAACAAAGCCCAGCGCCCCCAGTGCCGCCTGGAGCTGCCTCATCCACACCTGGAACTGCCTCATCCACACCTGGAGCTGCCTCATCCACACCTGGAGCTGCCACATCCACACCTGGAACTGCCTCATCCCGCTGTTTCCAGGGCTACAGGAGGAAGGAGCAGCTCAGCGGGCTGGGGGAAGGCGATGACTAAGCAAATGTCACAACTGCTTACCCTGGGAAGCACCCGGGCCCTCCCCTCCTTCCCTGCTCCGAGTTTAACGCCGGCCAGACTCGGGGCTGGTCTGTCCGAACTCCCGATTAACGCCGGGGCGAGAGGCTGGAAAAGCGCCCCGAGCTCCTGCCCTGCCCGGCACGGGCGGCTGCAGCTCCCGAGATGCTTTTCTGGGGCTTTTGTTCTGCTCGGAGAGCAGCGAGTGTCGGGTACCAGGAACAGTGTGGCAGCAGGAGCAGGGAGGGGATTCTGCCCCTGTGCTGGGCACTGGTGAGGCCACCCCTGGAGTGCTGTGCCCAGCTCTGGGCCCTCAGCTCAGGAAGGACATGGAGGGGCTGGAGCAGGTCCAGAGAAGGGCAACGAGGCTGGGGAAGGGTCTGGAGCACAAGTGCTGTGAGGAGAGGCTGAGGGAGCTGGGGGGGCTCAGCCTGGACAGGAGGAGGCTCAGGGGAGACCTTCTCACTCTCTGCAACTCCCTGACAGGAGGGGGGAGCCGGGGGGGTCGGGCTCTGCTGCCAGGAACCAGCAGCAGGACAAGAGGGCACAGCCTTGAGCTGCCCCAGGGCAGGTTTAGGTGGGACATTGGGCAGAAGTTGTTTGCAGAGAGAGGGATCAGCCCTTGGAATGGGCTGCCCAGGGAGGGGGTGGAGTGCCCGTCCCTGGAGGTGTTTGAGCAGAGCCTGGATGTGGCATCAGTGCCATGGTCTGGGTGACAAGGTGGGGTTGGGTCACAGGTTGGACTTGATGATCTCAGAGGTCTTTTCCAACCTAGTTGATTCTGGGATTCTGTGAAGTTGGGGGGTTTGATGGAAGGGAATGTCATGGCCAGGAGAGGAACTGAGTGGGCAGAGACTAGAGCTGGTACTAAGAGCCCCTTAAGTTTTAAACCCAGTCAAATGTGAAGCATCTCCTTCCTATAAATCACAGCTTAAGCAAGAGAGGTGTATTATAAAGAGAAAGCAATGGCCTGGAGTGGAACAGTGACTTGTCTGATTAAACCCATCAAGTCTTAAACCCACCTTGCTGAACCTGATACGTATTTAGGACACCAGAGATCAGCAGCACTGCTTTGGGTTTATTTTTCTCTGCTTGTGCTCTCCTCCCCTGGCTGTAGAGGCAAGTCTGGGATGATTTAGCTCCTAACAAAACACTTAACTCTGCTGCTGAAGAGCTGGGGGGGTTTTCTGGACCATTTCACAGCAATAGGCTGCATCAACGAGGAGCAGCTGATGCTCTTGGCCCACATCCCAAAGCCTTCAGCACTATATTCTCCTGTGCTGCCTTGTCAGGAAGCTGCTGTGGACCATGGGATGCTCCTCTCCTGCAGCTGTCTAAGAAATTCCCCCCCAGATCTCCCTCTCCTGCTCCCTAATTCAGGTCTTTGTGTTATGAGGAAAACTCTCTGCAGCAAATCAGCAGCCCCAACAGCCAGAGTGGTTTCTGCTGGGTGCTGCTGCCTGGGGGTGCTCCAGGTGCCTGCAGCACATGGACAAACCTCCCTGCCTGGGCAGGAGGGGGAAGTGAAGCTCTGAAATCCATCCCTGATGCAAGTGGAGCCTGGAAAAGCTGCACCTCCCATCCCTGCTCTGTAACTGCCCCCCAGGCCTGAAGGGACTGCTCTGGAAATTTGGGGAGCACAAACATTTGCTGCTGTGCTGGGCCCTGGGGTGGCAACTCCCTGCCCACATGGTTTGGGGTTTTCAATGGCTGGGTTATAGAGCCCAGAAATGTGGAGTTTAGGATGAAAATGCTGCCAGACTTTTATCTGCAGCAATTCCAGGGTTCCCAACAGCCCAGTGGAGAGAGAGAGCTCCGTTGTCAGAGCTGCCAATTAACTGGAGCACATTCCCCTGTCCTGTTATAGAGATGTCACTCCTCTGTGCCACTGGCATTGCTCTGGTCTCTGAGTGCCCACCTGCCTGTGCTGCCCCCTGGCATTGCCTATTTCCTTCCCTGGAATAGCCTGTCCAGAGAGGTTTGGAGTCTCTTTCCCTGGAGATATTCCAAACCCATCTGGACACATCCTGAGTGACTGCTAGAGCAGGGAGGTCAGACTGGATCATACAATGTTACAGGTTGGAAGGGACCTTAAAGCTCATCTTGTCCCACCCCCTGCCATGGGCAGGGACACCTTCCACTAGCCCAGGTTGCTCCAATCTGGCCTTGGACACTTCCAGGGATGGGGCAGCTGCATCTTCTCTGGGCAACCTGTGCCAGGGCCTTCCCACCCTCCCAGGGAAGGATTCCTTCCTGATGTCCATCCTCAATTTCCCCTACTTCAGGTTTTGTTTGGTGACCTGCAGTGGTCCCTTCCAGCCTGAATCATTCTGTGGTTGCTGAGCAGGAAGGATCTGTGTGTTCCTGTTGGCTTTGGGAAGGGGATTATCCTGCTGTGGGAGGGTGATGAGGGGTGGGTGATGTGGGGAAGGAGTGGAGTGGAGGAGGAAAAAAGCACGGCAGTGCCAAGAGAGTGTGATCATGGGCATGTGGTGCTGTGCTGGTGTGATCCTTGCAGTCACTCCTTGGAGCACAGGGGAGCTGGGCTGTGTTCCCTGAGTGTCTTGATCCTGGCCCCACGTGCACCCGGGTGAGCAAAGTTCCTCAGGTTCCATTGGCAAACAGCTGCTGCTCCTCCAGTTCTGTTTATCCAAGACTTGGGAGGTTTTGGGCTTCTTGAGAAGCAGCAGAGAGCTGCTCCTGTCTCACAGGCACTTTGGCACGTCCTGCAGGGGGGAAATTGGGTCCAACCTCCTCCTCTTGCTGCACATCTGGCAGCCTGTGCTCCTGCAAGCTGCAGCTGGATCCCTCTTTCCTCAGATTTCCAAGGAATCACAGATTATCTGAGTTGGGAAGGAGCCATGAGGATCACCAAATTCTGTTTGACTGGGACAGCTCCCCTCAAACAGGGCAGGAACGAGGGTTAAAAAAATTAAAAAAATAAACATTTGAACTGCTGAGTTGGAATGGGCTCAGTTTGAGGGGGGATGACGAGGTGAGGAGCTCAGCGGAGGTCTGGACAGTGTCCTCAGGCACAGAGTGGGATTGTGCAGGGACAGAAGTTGGACTTGACCCTCGTGGGTCCCTCCCAGCTCAGGGTGTTCTGTGGTTCTGGGAACTGCCCAGCTTGTCTGGGTGCTGGGAGCTCACGTGTCGTGGTTCCAGAAGCTGAGAGCAGCAAGGGGAGACTTTTTCATTGCACATTAACTGCTCTGGGAAGTCTCCCTTGGGATGTTCAAACTCAGCAGGGCTTGTGGTGGGCAGCAGTCAGGGCAGGAAGGTCTGTGTGGACACAGCTCCTGGAGGCACAACCCCCCTGGGACTGCCCTGAACCTTTTCAGCTGCACAACTTGGCCTTTATCTGTACAAAACAGGGAAAAAAAGGGGATTTATTTGTCACATCCACGAAATACTGTTCCCAAAGCACCAAGCACAGGGGCTGTTACGGCTAAATCATCCTAAAAAACAGGAGGGGTCAAGTTACAATTTCTGTTTTCAACACTGAAGGAATAAATTCTGACTTTTTCATGTCCACAGCCCAGCTTGCAACAGGTTTAAAGCACAGTACAGATGGCTGTGCAATTATTGCCAACATCTCCTCATTATATTAGATAAGGCCCTGGGTTTATTTAGCAGAAGCAGATGGAGGGAATACACAATATTTTAGATATCTTGGCAAACTGTGTTTTCCTTAGAACAACATTGCACGTTTGGTGTGATAGTTCTGGCCAAAAAAACCCCCAAAACAACCAAGCAAGAGGAATAATTATATCTTTTTAGGGACAATGAGGTGTGTATTAAAAAAGAAGTATTATATTGCAAGTCCTGTTATGACCATCTGATGCACTACATTAATCCTTGTGAGCAGAGGAGAGTTGCAGCTTCTTTTAAAAGTGTATTTTTTGTGGCTTGTAGAATAAAGTTTGAAAATCTAATCCCAGCTGTCTACAAAAGCTGAGAGATCATAATGCAAGTAGTCCTGGTATCATTTTTTCAATGATCTCATGGTTTTTAGTCCAGCCTTGTTGATTCTGGGGCTGCCTATTTGTGTGGACGGTGGCAATAATGCACCTCTGAGCAAGGGGCACCTGCTGCAGGTGGGAAAATGTAGGGGTTTGGGTCCTTTGGGGCAGCAGGTTTGGACAGGAGGGGTGTGAGGGACACACAAACCTCTGCTTGCTCTGAGCATTCCCAGGCAAAAGCTCCCCCAGAGCCCCCTGAGCTCTGTGTGAGGATCTGAGGCACATCCAGGAACCAACTCCCAGCCTCCAAGGGAGCACACACAGCTCTGTGCCAGCTTGCAGAGGCACCTGATGGCACCCCAGGCTTTGCCTTTCTCCAGAAATTGGGCTGCAGAGAAATTTCCTGCAGGGACGTGGCCACAAATGGAGGGGGTGCAATTTTCCTGCCCTGTTGGACCCAACTCTGACATCGTCTCGTTTGATTCCAGCTGCTGTCTGGGAAGACATGGAGGGGGGTGTGTGGGTGAGGGAGCTCCTCAGGGAGTAAGGAAGGAGTTGCTTGGAGCCCCTGGCCCTGAGAAGCAGCTGGAGCCACTCAACAAACACCTGGGGAGTAACAAACATCGTGTTTGTGCCCTGGCCCCTCTGGAGCTCGGGGTGGATTTTCATCCACAGCTTAAGGAGTTGTGTGAGTTCAGTGCTCTGCTGGTGAGGAACTTGCACTGGAAGGCAGGAGCACAGTGCCCAGACCATGAAATCAGAGAGTGCCAGGCATGTGGATGGCAGGAGGCTGCCTTTCCCTGGCACACCACCCCAGCTGATGGAGCAGGCAGAGGAGGGAGGGTCTTGTCCTGCATGGAGGGACTGTGGCTGCTCCCTCTGGTCACTACAGGGAGGTGCCAAAGGAGTGGCAGGTTCTTGGACACCCACAAACCTGATGTTGCCCTGGTGTTTGGGGTTGTACAATCTGGATGCTGTTCCTCCACAGCATCAAGGCAGCACGACCCGAGTGTCGCTCCTTGGGTGTCACCCGTGTCCCCACAGGGAGGATGAACCCCCTGGGTGCAGGCAGGAAGGGTGCAGTGCTGTGGTGATGGCAGCAGGAACCCCTTGTTTGTTAATATTTTGTGGTATTGTGGAAAGAAAAGCCCAGGAACCCTCGTCATTGTGGCAGAGCTCTGCCTGGGGTGGCTTGGTTGAGTTCCTGGGTGGGTTTGGGTCTCTGAGTGGTCTAGTGCACAAGCACAGCCAGGTGTGGATGGTGCTGATGGTCCATTTTTGCCTATTCTCATCCCTCTGGCTGTGCCAGTGAGGCTTCACTGGCTGAGTGCTGGGGAGTGGACACCAAATGTGGCAGCATGAGCTATCTCACCCTCCAATTTCTGCCTTTCCCATTTATTTTATGGATGTTCTTGGCTGTCATTTTTTACATGTTTATCTTCACTCGTTATCTGCCCACCTCTGGCTCTTACAGGGTTTGGTGATGCAGGGGCAGGGTGGAAAGGGTGGACTGGGAGGGCATCCCTCCCAGAACTCCAGAACCAGGGACAGCACCCAGGGAATGGCTGGAGCTGTGTCAGGGCAGGGT
>NW_020884901.1:9212096-9269983 GCF_003945725.1 Corapipo altera | reverse complement strand
AAACCTTCCCTTCCCAAACCTTCCCAAACCTTCCCTTCCCTTCCCTTTCTCTTTTCTTCTCTCTCTTTGTGTCTCTGGATCCCTGTAATGTTGAATATTGTCATTTCCTTGGTGTATTTTACTTTGCCTTCATGTTACAGCTGAAGAGAGGGTTTTCCTTCCCCACAGTGAGGCTGTTTTGATGGAAACAGTCAGTTTTGGAATCAACATGTTTGTCTGAGCACAGGGATCAGCCTGAGTTGCTCTGAGCAGGTGTTAAGGAAAGGGGTGGGATCTGGTACATTGAGCTGTTGATGAGCTTTGAAGGTTAGGAGCAGGTTTAGATGCAACATGCAGGGCTGTGCTGAATGCTTAGGCTTGGTATTAGTCACCCAAAGGAGACACAGAGAGTGATGAAAGTACTGAAGTGATTTTCAAAGGGGGAAATGTAACAAAATATAATGGAAATCATTGTATAAGTTCATAATCAAGGATGAATTTTAAGAGGAATCATTAGAAGTAAGGAAGAAAATCATAGATGTGATTGAAGTGAAATGAGATTCCTGGGGGAAGTAGATCCCATCACAAATCCCTGGCTGTGGGAGGGACCATGGGCAGCTGGGGCAGTGACAGAGCCAGCAGCTGAACCTGGTCATGCCATCAATTAAACGGCGCAATTAGCACGTCAGATCCACTTATCAGCTCGGGCCTGGTGTCCACTCTGTGCCTTTGGTAGCCAAGATAAAGCTCAGACACCATGAAATCAAACTGAGTGGAAAGGGGCACCTTTCCAACCGCTCCAGTCGCCGTTTGCCGGCGGATCCGGGGCCGTGGCACTGCCAGTCCTGTCACCACAGTGCCAGTGGAGGCCAGCTGAGCACATCTCCAGTGGGACTGAGCCTGCCCTGAGTGCCCACACTGGGGGTCACTTTGGTGTCACTGCAGCTGAGGTGGCTCTCAGCACAACCCCCCCCTCAGCACTGCCAACCCTCCCTGCAGCCTCCTGCAGCTTCCAGGGTGTGCAGCTGCTATGGCTTCTCCCTGAGATCTGTCCTTGGCTTCATGGGCTGCCAAGCCCTTGTTACCTGCTGGGAGTGTGAGGGAATGAGGGCAGTGATGCCCCGGTGATACGGGTTGCCAGAGACTGTGGCATCTTCTCCACGGTGCTGCCTGTTTGCTCTTGATGCTCTGGTAGAGGTCAGTACCAGGAGGACCTAATATTTCTTTTTTCAGTGCCTTCTCCAGCCCCTGGGCAGTGGAGGAGGCACTGGGAAGAAGGTGGGCAGCAGTCGTGGATACAAGTGTCAGTCAGCCCAGGGGCTGCCCAGAGATGGGGGAAATATCTTTAAACTACTCAGCAGATCTTCATGAAGGGATTTATTTTATTTGTTTTCCCCACTGGATTCCGTTTTCTGGGGGTCTCTGAGGCTTGTTAAATGGGCAGCCTGTGCTCCAAGTCAGGCTCTGGGAATGGGGCATCTCCTTCTCCACGGTGTTCCCTGTTTGCTGTTGATACTCTGGTAGAGATCATTACCAGGAGGAACTAATATTTCTTTTTTCAGTGCCTTCTGCAGCCCGTGGGCAGTGGAAGAGACATTAGGAAGGAGTGGGTGGAAAATGGTCACAGATGGAGGTGTCAGTCAGCCCAGGGGCTGCCCAGAGATGGGGGAAATAACCTGAAACTACTCATCCAATACTCATAAAGATATTTATTCTATTTATTTTATTTATTTTCCCCATTGGATTCCATTTCCTGGGGGCCTCTGGGGCTTGTTAAATGGGCAGCCTGTGCTCCAAGTCAGGCTCTGAGAATGGGGCATCTCCTTCTCCACGGTGCTGCCTGTTTGCTGTTGATGCCCTGGTAGAGGTCAGGGCCAGGAGGAGCTAGTATTTCTTTTTTCACTGTGTTCTCCAGCCCCTGGGCAGTGGAGGAGACACTGGGAAGGAGAAGGTGGGCAACAGTCACAGAGGTGTCAGTCAGTACACCCTTGGATGGGGGAAATATCTTTAAACTACTCATCCAATACTCATTAAGATATTTATTTTGTTTGTTTTCCCCATTGGATCCCATTTCCTGGGGGTCTCTGGGGCTTGTTATCCAACCTGTGCTCAAAGCCAGGCTCTGGGAATGAGGGGGGATTTACTGGAGTTTTCTCTCTGTCAGATATTTTGGGGTTGATGCTGCCAAAGTGCCTGAGTTAGGTGGGGTTGAATCTGTGGGTAGAAAGTGACAGTTGCTATTTCTTTTCATAAGCCAGCTGCTGGTTTTATCCTTTTTTGAGGGAAGCTGTCTGCAGAGTATTTAGTGTTTCTCCTAATCCTGCTGAAGGGATTGACTTGGTTCTTAGGAACTGCTGTTTGGGGTAAGGTGTCCAATAAAATTACCCTTTCCACTGACTTTCTAGGACTAGAGTTGATAAAAAATGGCAAAGTTACATTCAAAATGCCTACAATTTATTTGCCAGTGATTCCTCCTGTAGCAGAAGCTGCCCTGGCTCCAGTGGTGAGATCCCCTGGGAAGTGTTAATGGCTCTGAGTGATTCATCTCTCTGCTCTCTGCTGTCACTGGGTGTTATCTGTGCAGGAGCACACACACGCAAGCTGCTGGGCTTGGGAGCAGCTCCTGTTCTTCCCTGAACATCCCATCCCATCCCTCGGGGGTGATTTATAGCCAGGGATGGCAGGAGACTGGGAGGACAATGTGCTCCATCCCCTGCAGATCAGTGTGCTGGCCATGGCCTGCCTGGTTGCTGGGTTGCTCCTCTGAGTGGTGAAACGCACCCATAACCTGTATTTTTGATCCTCTGGTTTTGGCTGTCTCTCAGGGCACCTCCTGGGTGTCTGTTCCTCTGCTTCTTCCCTCCCCGGGGGAGATGCAAAGCACCTCTGGCACCTGCTCATCTGAAATGAATCTACTGAAAGGCCACTAAGGCAGGAGGAGGGAGAGGTGGGGATGATCCTGAGGGAGCAGGGTTGGCCTTTCCCCACTCCAGTCCTCTGGATTTAGAGCTCTGGGGCTAAACCTGGAGGAGTTCCAAGGCATTTTCTTCGGTCAGGGCTTCAATAAAGAGATTCCTTTCCTGGTATTATGCTTTTATAATTTATTCCAGGCTTTGCTGGAATGGAAGTTATCAAGCATTTATCTGTCCCTGGGAAGGGGTGTCAGTCAGAGCTTGTTAGTGAAGGAGAGGGAGAGAAAACAGCATTTAAAACAAGTTATGGAGAAAGTGAGGAATGAGGTTTAGAGCACCTCAGAGCAGGGTTGGCCTTTCCCCACTCCAGTCCTCTGGATTTAGAGCTCTGGGGCTAAACCTGAAGGAGTTTCAAAGCATTTTCTTTTGTCAGGGCTTCAATGAGAAGATTCCTTCCCTGGTATTTCTCCAACAGCTGAACCAGTGCACAGCAACCCTGAGCTCCCAGGTACTGAAAGGAATGGAGTGCTAATTATTTATGTTACCAGAACATTCAGGAAAGGAACTTTCCCTTCGTTCTTTGCTTTCTTTTACACCCAAAGGAATCAGCTGCTTTTATAATTTATTCCAGGCTTTGCTGGAATCGAAGTTATCAAGCATTTATCACACATCTGTCCTTGGGAAGGGGTGTCAGTCAGAGCTCGTTAGTGGAGGAGAGGGAGAGGAAACAGCATTTAACCAAGTGATGAATTTAAAAAGCAACATTTAACCAAGTTATGGTGAAAGAAGAACGAGGTGCTGAGCACCCAGGGCTGGCAGGTTTGTGCCCAGGTCCTCCCCAGCAGCACATGAGCAGGAAAGGTTTGGTGCTGAGCCACCCTGCTCAGCAAAAAGGCAAATTACACAGAGGAACTTATTTAATAAGGTTCTGTTGCACTTACACTTGAGGTATCGAAGGCATCATATCAAATCTCAGTGTTTCTGTACAACCCATTAAGAGACAGAGAGGGCTGCAGATCAAGCCATTCTTTGTGAGGTTATCACCTAAAATCTTCTGGTTTAGCATTATTTTTTAACCTTCTCCAACTGATTTCCTCTCCCAGCACTGTCTCACCCATCACCTCTGCTTTGTTCTCAGCTCTTGGCTGCTCAGCCAGGGAAGCTTGAGCAGGATTGTTGGGATATGCCTGTCAGCTGGCTCCTTTGATCTCCCTATTTCTCTTATTTTTAATGATAATTTTCCTCTTGTTCTGACCTAACTCTCAGTGGCTGCTGGCAGCTTTCAGCTGGAGTGGGGGAAAAAGCAAAACAGAAAGGTGGCACTTTGGCAAATGCCATGGAGTTAATTAAGGTCTTTCCCTCACTGGGACACTTTTCCAGGCATGTCTGGGAGCAGTTTAAGGGACTGGATTGGTGAGCAGCAGTAAATTAGCTTTGATTTTGTAGGGAGAAAAGGCACCATCTCTGTCCTGGCACAGCTTCTGAGCCGCTTTGTTGTGCTCCAGCTGCTGCTGGTGGGTCCTTTGTAAGAGCCCAAGGGCTCCTGGGGTGGGTGCTGACACTGCGACACTTTTAAAGGCCTCGGGGCCTTCTCTGCCCCAGTTCCACTGCTGGGGTGGCCTGTGTGGAGCCCCAGAGCTGGGGGGGGTGAGCCCAGGGTGGGACAAGGCTGCAGCACCCAGCCCTGCCCTGGCAGCTCGGGCAGGAACACGCTGGGTGCCCCCCTGGGCTCCCTCAGCACCTCCCTCAGTCACCTGCAGGACTCAGGTGTGGATGTTCAGAGTCAGAGCTGCCTCCTCAGCCCTTCCATCTCCTGTTTCTGCTGGAGTGAATCCACAGGAGGCCACAGAGATGCTCCAAGGGCTGGAGCTCCTTTGCTCTGGAGCCAGGCTGGGAGAGCTGGGGGGGTTCACCTGGAGAAGAGAAGGATCCAGGGAGAGCTGAGAGCTCCTTCCAGGGCCTAAAGGGGCTCCAGGAGAGCTGGAGAGGGACTGGGGACAAGGGATGGAGGGACAGGACACAGGGAATGGCTTCCCACTGCCAGAGGACAGGGTTAGGTGGGATATTGGGAAGGAATTCCTGGCTGCGAGGGTGGTGAGGCCCTGGCACAGGTTGCTCAGAGAAGCTGTGGCTGTTCCTGGATCCCTGGAAGTGTCCAAGGCCAGGTTGGATGGGGCTTGGAGCAATCTGGGCTAGTGGAAGGTGTCCCTGCCCTGTTCCTGCACTGACAGCTGGAACAAGATGGACTTTAAGGTCCCTTCCAACCCAAACCATTCTGGGATTCTGTGATTTTGCACCAGAAGTGACCTTGTCTAGCAATGAGCTCTATTTTTCTTTTCCTTCTCCGGGTAAAATCTGACCAGGGCTGTTTTACTTTCCCAGAGTGACTGAGCCCTGGGCAGAGGGAGCAGTGCCAGCCCAGCTCTGTGCTCATGGCTGGTTTGGGTGATGTGCCTGTGGTGTGCCACAGTCCCTGGGCCAGCTCTGCAGCCCTGGGGCATGGTGGGTTGTGGGGTGCCCTGTGTAGGTTGGCTGGGGGCTGCCAGTGCCACTGATGTGGGAATTAATGACTCTTTAGGGTTTGTTGACTGGGGAAGGGGGTGTGAGTGTTCCCATAGTTTGGGCAGGGTGTTTTAACATTAAGCCTGTTAGGAAGAAAACTCTGGAATGAAGATTCAAGCCATTGGAAGATTTACTGGCACCAAGGGGGTAATTGCTGGTGTTTCCCATTGCCTCCCAGTTTCTCTTTGAATTTAAAACAAACCAATAATTGTATCAAGCCCCCCTTCTCTCAGCTTGTACCACAAGGCAGGGCTCTGCCTGGTGACAGCACAAATCCATCTTGGCTCTCTGGGGACTGATTGTGCCGTCAGGAACAACATCCAAGGTGGATGTTGAAGATTGTCTCTTGACTTGCAGTGATGTTCCCACACTGCACAGGTTTGTAAGTGAGCAATTAAGGTGTGAGGATGGAGGGGAGGGAGAAGAGGAATGAAATCACTGGCATGGGTACAGAAGATGGAATTAGAAGTCTCTGCATGGGATGGTTCTTATTTAAATTGTCTCCTGTTGCTTGTGCTCAAACTGCATCCATGGAGCTGATGTAATGGGAATTTTAAGGTCGTGAAAATGTGGGAACAGGTGTCCTATGGAATGGATACTCGACTCCTCAGGTCCTGGCTGGCTTTTGCCTCTTACCATCCAACATCTCAGCGTGTTTTTTTCCTGATCTCCAGCACCTCCTGCTGAGGGAGTCTGGCCCTTTCCGCCCAGCAATGCTGATCCTGCTCTTCCCTGGCCCTTGTTTGGCAGCAGGGCTAAGTCAGTCAGTAAGTCAAGGACAGGGATTTGATCTCCCTACACAGCCACATCCCCCTCCTCTGAGTTTGCAGGCATCCTGTATAGCACAGAGCAGAATTATCCATCTTATTTTAAAAAAATTCTGCTTTTTCTTGTGAATTTTTTTTGTGGTAGCTGATCAGTGCTGAATGTTCAGCAGCCTGTTATCAAGGAACCAGGAAAAAGGGCTCCTGGGCAGGAGCAGATGAATCCTGGGTGCACCCTATGGGTGCTCTGAGCATCTCTGTGCCCCAGCACAGGACACCTGCTGTGCCTGGGAGCTTAATATCCCTTGGGATTCACTGCCTGAGCCTGGTACCTCCTTCCAGCCCTTCCCACGGCCTCTGGCAGTGCTGGAATCCCACTTTTCAGCCGGGTTTGTGAGTCCCTGTTGCTGCTGGGACTCTCAGGGAAGGGTTGGCCAAGCACCTGGTGATGGTCAGGGATGGGTGCCCACAGGCAGCACCTTCAGCAGAGGTGGGCACACAGGGGTGGCATTTGATCCCAGGTAATTGGGGGCTTGCAGACCCCACTGGTGGACTGGGTGCTCACCCACTTCCACCTTGGCAAAACAACCTGGGGACAGAGACAGCAAAATAAAGGCAATTGCTCCTGAGGGCTGTAAATGGTGCAGAGGGTGGAGAGCTGGTAGGAGGGTTTGCTCTTTATTACCTGCATGGTTTCCTTGTCTGAGAGAATTATTTAAGTTGGAAAAGACCTGTAAGATCATCAAGTCCAACTTTTAGGGGAGTGCTGCCTTAAATTAAGAATATTTTTGCTGAAGCACCATAGGAAGTGCTGCAGTAAGTAGTGAATGTGGCTTTGCTGGTGGGGCAGTGTCTCTCTTATAGAACCTTTGCTTAAGGAGCTTCCATCATTGTGGCTTGTGGACAATATTTCTTCCTTTGCTACACCCTCAAATGGTGAAGACATTTCCTTTTGAAGAGTCATTCTGGTTTGGGGGCTGTATTTCCTATCAGAGTTCATATCAGGATATCATCTCAGAGTTCACACATTGTATTTCATATCAGTGTATCAGACTCGCATCCTCCTCTCTGAATATTCTCCTCAAAGAAGATGCTCTGAACAAAGATTAATTTTGCACACAGAGAGTAAACTGTACTACCAGAAGCTGCTTCGGGTATTGGGGAAACACCAGGCATCAGTACTTGAGAGATTTCTGAATTTATTACCGGGAGAAGCTCTGGCAGCTGATTTCTGGTGTAACTGAGGGGTTCATTTCCCTCTCTCCATCACCTTCTGGGAAACAGGGCAGCGTTTTCCTGTATCACGGCTCTTTAGTGACCACATGATGTGTCAATGGCCAAATAAGCAGGCAGAGATTGGGGATCCTTTGATGGTCTGAGCAAGGCTCAGCAGCTCCGGAGGAGGGTGTGAGTTAATGGGGTTCAGTGCACACCACTTAAACGTGACCACAGGTATAAAGTTTAAAGCATCTCCACTATTTGCTGGTTTTACATGACAATAATCCATGCTTTGGAAGGAGGAATTTGCATTTGAATCTCAATTTTTGCCCTCTCTCCCTGTTTTTTTTTCAGGATTCTGGCGACTGCTGGCACTGATTTTGACCTGAGGACGCTGCGAGCTGTGCGAGTGCTGCGACCCCTGAAACTGGTGTCGGGAATCCCGAGTGAGTGTCAGGACAATGTCACCTCACAGCCTGAGGGGTTCTGGGGTTTGGGGGCTGTTACATGCTTTTCTGAGCAATATTTTCTCCCCCTGTGTCTTGGCTGGCTGTGGCTCCTGCCCTTGCCAGGGTCGGATTTCCTTTCACCCCACTCTGTGCTCAGCCAGCTCATTTCAGCTCTGCCCTCCCAAATTTGTAGGGGAGGGGCAGGGATCGCTCCTGGGACCCCTTTGCCTTTGGGGGTGAGTTAATTCTCTGGGGTGTGAAGACCCGAGACCCAAATTCTGCAGCTTTCAGGCCCCCAGCCCCGAGCTTGGGTGTTCTGATGGTTTTGATCAGATCTCGTGTTGGGGATATTTTCCTTTAAATAAGGGGACGGAAAAATGAAGGGAAAGAGCAGGTGGGACTTGGCTTTTTCTACTCAATAGGCAGCTTCCTATATTTTATGTGTTAAATGAAAGGTGAATGCTCCAGTGAGGAGCTGCATCCTGCCTTGCTGATGCCCTGAATCCATCCCAGTCCTCACACCGTGCCTTCCTGCCTTTTTATTTGTCCCTGTCCCCTCTGCCTGCTGCAGTCAGGAGTGGGTTTCAGTTCTGAAGGAGGAACAGAGAGGTTTGACCCTCCAGCAGGAGCTGCTGAAAGGGAACTGCAGCTTTGTGGGATGCTCTGGTCTTGCCTATATTGACCCCTTGGCAGCCAGTCAGTCCCATCTCCTCCTGGGTCACCAGCTCTACCACCTCCCTGGCTGCTTCAGGGCTGACACTTTGGTGCTGTGGACACCCAGCAAGAGGTGATGCTTTGTAATCACTGCACCAAAATTTCCTGCCATCGGCATTTTTCATGGGCAGGGCTTCAGCCTGAATTCCCACCCAGGAGGGGTCCTTGGCTAGGCTTGGGAAGGGTGACATTTATTGTCAGGATTTCTAATAAGATGCTGCTGGCTGTTTTTTCATGGACTTCTTGCCTGTGCAAGGTGTGGTAATGACAGTCTAAGGGTGACAGAGGAGGGAGGTGGCCCCTCAGAGCTGTCCCCCCAGCAGGACTTGTTCTCCCCCGTGGTGACGTGTCCTGACCCAGCACAATATTTTCCCACAATATTTGCTCTCAGGTTTTTAGGGATGCTGTGAAAACTGTGGCTTTTCCCCCCCCGTAGCAGATGTACAACCCTGAGGTGCAATCACACACAGCCACGTTTACACTTTCCTTCTACCCCCATAGTACTTTTTCCATCCCTTTTTTTCCTGCGTGTCCCCATATTGACCTCACCAGTGCTGTCCAAGGTGGCAAGACAAGGATGATCCTTCTTTCTCCTCCCCTTAGGACAGGCCACCAAGGCAGCTGCTGCTTATCACTGCAGGTTTTTTGTTGTGGGCATCTTTTTGCCATTATCTCTCCAGCCTCTCCCTTATCTCCCCTGGTTTTAATTGAAAATGAGCTTTAGTGCTGGTGAAAAAGCTTTGGATGGACAGCCCTGGAGACAGGGATTGTTCCTCCAGGAGCAGCATCGTGGCTGTTCCATGTGCTGTGGAGGGAGAGGCAGCTCCTGGTCAGCCCAGCACCCTCTGGGACAGGGGAACCAGAGCCATGCCCAGCTCTGCTGCTGCAGGACCTGCCTCGAGAACCTGGCTCAGCTCCAGGCTCAGTGTCTGGCTCAGGAAAAACCCTTTTTGGGTCTCTGATGCTTAAGAACCCTTTGAATCTGTCACCTGAAGAAAAGACATCACGAAAAGATAACTCCTGATTGTCTCTCCTGCTCTTGAACTCCTCGTGGCTGTGGCATCATTTTTAGGACCCCCTGGGAAGAGCAGCATTGGTGGCACTGCCAAGCCTAAACTTTCCCTCAGACAGCCCCTCTCTCCTGCCTTCCCTCCACCCCCAAGCCCTTGTTTTTTTTCCCTTCCCTCCCTGACACGTTCTCCTTGTCCCCCCAGGCCTGCAGGTTGTGCTCAAGTCCATCATGAAGGCCATGGTGCCCCTGCTGCAGATCGGGCTGCTCCTCTTCTTCGCCATCGTGATGTTTGCCATCATCGGGCTGGAGTTTTACATGGGCAAGTTCCACAAAACCTGCTTCTCCAACGAGACAGGTGAGCTTGGAGCTTCCCTCCCCTCCCAGTGTGTCATCAGGATGCTCCTGGTCCCCTTCATCTCCTCAGGATCTTCCTATCCCGCTCTTATGTTGCTTTTCCTTCACCCTTTTCCACGTTCGCTGCATTTTCTCTGCATTTTCTCCCTCTTTAAAACCAACTCCAAGAGTTAACAGGAGTTAACTCATCCTACATTCATTAGGACAGATTCTCCTCTCTGTTATACCCCCACAGCACTCCTGGGCTGCTCTCAGTCTACACAATAATGAGAAAAAGGTGCTTAGGGCCTCCTCTCATGGAAGAATTTTTTCATAGTAGATATACAGAACCAAATTCCTGTTGTTTCAGCTTGCTGAAAAGTGGAGTCTTTTTAATTATTTATTTTATTATAAAAGCAGGGTTTTAAAAATTATTTATTTTATTATAAATTTTATTTTAATTTTATTATTTTAATTTTTAATTTTATTATTTTATAATAAATTTTAATTTTAATTTTATTATTTTTATTATTTTATTATTTTATTACTTTTATTTTTAATTTTCTTATCTTATTATAAATTTTAATTTTTATTTTATTATTTTATTATTTTTATTTTTTAAAAATAATTTTTATTTTATTATTTTATTATTTTATTTTTTATTTTTTATTATTTTTATTTATTAATTTTATTATTTTATTATTTTATTATTTTTTATTATTTTAATTTATT
This sequence comes from Corapipo altera, assembly GCF_003945725.1. Classification (NCBI taxonomy): domain Eukaryota; kingdom Metazoa; phylum Chordata; class Aves; order Passeriformes; family Pipridae; genus Corapipo; species Corapipo altera. The sequence goes on along the minus strand of NW_020884901.1, from coordinate 9,259,308 downwards.
TTTTAAATTATTTTTTCTTATTTAGTGGTGTCTGTTCACATTCTCATTGAGTTTAAGCCAGCGAATGTTAAATTTCCTTGGAAGGTTTCTGGGGAATTTGCATGGGTATGAGAAAACTTTGGTGGGAAACAGTAAACGATTGGAAAGACTGGGAGCAAATGAAAAATGAAAGGACAATAGGTGGAAGGTAAGGAGTCCTTTGATGGAGAAAGGATAAAAAATAACTTTCAGAGAAGGACAAGGGACATTGGGCACTGAAGAGTAAATGATGTGTCTGCCTGTGATGGAGTGAGAAACCCCAGGAGATGGAGGAGGAGAAGAATGATTCCCAGAGTCCCTTGGCTGGGACCAGCTGCCAGGTCAAATCATGGAATGGGTTGGGTTGGAAGGGACCTTAAAGCCCATCCAGTTCCACCCCGTGCCAGGGGCAGGGACACCTCCCACTAGCCCAGGTTGCTCCAAGCCCCATCCAACCTGGCCTTGGACACTTCCAGGGATGGGGCAGCCACAGCTTCTCTGGGCAACTGGGCTGTGCCTAGAAGAAAATATTGTTCTTGTCTTCAAATCACTGCATTTTAAGGTAAAAGCAACTGTCTTCAAAACACAATCCTGTATTTTTGTTGATTTTCACTAGTAGGTCTTAATTTATTTACATGCATTCAAATGATAATAAAACAACATCCCTGCCAAGTCTCTGGGCACCCTCACAGAGCTTTCTAAAAGCAACATGGAAACAGTTGAACACACTTGATTCACACAGAGCTTTGGATGAGCTTCTGGTCCTGTGGAATGTTAGGAAAACATTCCATAGGAACATAAGGAAGAATTTCGCCTGCTGGTGCAAAGCTCTGTGTAAACTGGAGGCAACGAGGATGGGGAAGGGCCTTGATTTGAAGCTGTGGGAGGACACTGAGGGCACTTGGGGTGTTCAACTGGAGAAGAGGAGACTGAGGGGAGAGCTCATGGCAGTTCCAGCTTCCTGGGGAGGGACAGAGGAGGGGCAGGGACTGAGCTCTGCTCTGGGGGGACCAGGGACAGCACCCAGGGAATGGCTGGAGCTGTGTCAGGGCAGGGTCAGGTTGGATCTCAGGCAAAGGTTCTTCCCTCAGAGGGTGGTTGGGCACTGACCAGGCTCCCCAGGGCAGTGGGCACAGCACCAAGGGTGCCAGAGTTCCAGGAGGGTTTGGACAACGCTCTCAGGGATTGTTGGGTTGTCCTGTAACTTGGACTGGATGATCCCCGTGGGTCCCTTCCATCTCAGCATATTCCATTCCATCCCTGCATCCCATGACCCGGCACCTCAGTGGGAGGTGATGGGATCAGCTTCCCTGAACCCCCTCCCCGCGGGTGTGGAAGGTGTCTGTGCACCCCCCTGTCCTGAAGGGCATCGAGCACCTCTGTCCCGAAGTGCTGATTGATGTCGTTGGCTGAATTACGGGGATCAATCCCAGCTGCTGGGCGGGAAATGGTGTTTCTGGGAGGGAGATGCGGGGAGGGTTTCCTGGCGCTGCAGTCCCTGGAGCTGCAGAGCGGCCACAACCCATCAGCGGAGCCTTTTAAAACCTCATCAGCATCTCCAAAGAGGTGCATTAACGAGCCGCGGGCTCCGAGCGGGCCGGAGAGTGGAAATGGGAAGCTCATTAAAGAGACGCCTCTGCCGGAGGGGAGGAAATGAGAGGAGGAGGAGGAGGAGGAGTCGCTCGTGCTTGTGTCTGTTCCAAATCCCCAAAGTGAGCGAGCTCCTGGGATTTTTCCTGGAATCGGGAGCCACATGAGAGGTACCAAGTGTCACCTCAGCGCATCAGGAGGGGAACCAAGTGGAGGTGTCAGCAACGAGTGCTGCTCTAACCCTGCTGAGCCCGCAGCCCCGGGCGGGTCAGGGATAAACTGCAGCGAGGAGGGATGGTGGGGACCAAAATGGGGCAATTTGAGCTCTGCAGTGTGGAAATACAGCTTTATTGGAATAAAAATGGGTGAAAATCAGTGTTAGCTCAGCGGGTCAGAGCAGGGTGCTGACAACACCCACGTTGTGGGTTTGATCCCTGCTTGGGCCATTCCCTTCAGAGCTGGACTCGATGATCCTTGTGGATTCCTTCCAACTGTGATGGCAGAGCATGTTCCAGTGGATACCTGACTTGTTTCCCTCTCCCTGCATCCTCCATTCTGTCCTGTTTTCCTGACTCAGGATCATTTTTAAGCAGCTCACCCAGCCCAAGTGCCCTGAAGCTGCTCCAAAACAGAAGGGCATCACGTTTATTTCCCATTTTTCTTTGAGATTCCCCTTTTCTCTGCCTTCTCCAGCCATGGGGCCAGTTCTTTTCTTTTTTTTAAAAAAAGAAAAACCCCCACCCAACCCTCTGTGAACTGAATTTTCACAGCATTACCTGGCAGCAAGAAGCCAAACTGAGATGAAACTGGATCCCCTTTTAATGCACCCTCACAAACGATCTGCACAAGCCAGATTTGATATTTTCTTTTTGCAGCCTTCTCTCACTAAGCCCTCGTGAAAGCCTGTGGTGACCCATATGGGAGCTGGAGCTTTGCCCTGCATCAAGGTGTTGAGTCAACAGGAAAGCGTGTCACATATAAATATATATATTTATATATATATGCACACATTCTTATCCTGGTCCACAGTGACAACCTTGTTTTCCTCCTGCAGCCTCTGCTCTGTGGAATGTTTATTCCTAATTCTCATTAGTGCTGCTCTTGTTTCCCCCCTGGTGAATTGGATTTTGTGCAGTTTGCTGCTCCATTACCATAATGTGTCGCTTTAAAAACCCTTTAATGCTTCCCCAAATTGCATCTCTGTAAATAGGAATATTACTTAGCATGTTTGGTTACTCTGAAAACTCAGCACTTTAATTTTCCCAGCTGCTCTGGAGGGCTGAAATCCTTCAGGCTTCACCCTGGAAGGTGCTGAGCACCCTCCTGGCCATCCCTGGTGGTCCTTCATTGACAGATTCACCCACCTTTGCCTTCTCTGGGTGTGAAATGAAACCCAGCAGAGAAGCACCATCAGCTGGATGCTTTCCCTGCCACATGGAGCAAAAATGTGGCACTTACAGAGGGGCTGGAGCCCTCAGTCCACCCTTCAGGCTGCTGTGGTGGAACTCCCTTATGAGAAAAAGGGCCTAATATCTGTACCTGGACAATTCTGGGGCTGTCCACAACCAGATCTTTCTTGACCCAGAACCTCCCCTTCAGCTTTAATGTTATAGTGTCAATATTAACCCTTGGCTGTGCTGTAGGAGGGTGTTTGAATTAGGTGCTATCCCCAAGCCCTTGTTTTTTTTACCACACTTTGGGGGGTTTTTGTGGTGTTTCTCACATACAGCTGCTCTTACACTGTTTGCAGGCCTCTTAAACATGGTCAGCTGTCATAAGCTGGAAATTCTTAGCAGTTTGGGAGCCTTTTCTGCCAGGTGACAAGTGCCAGGATGAGAGGAAACGGCCTCAAGTTGCACCACGTGGAGATTAGGGAAAATTTCTCCACTGGAAGGGTGGTCAGGCACTGGAACAGGAAAGTGGTGGAGTGATCATCCCTGGAAATGTTCAAAATCCTGGGGATGTGGCACCTGGGGATGTGGTTTATGGTGAACATTGTGCTGGTGCTGTGATGATGGTTGGACATGAGGATCATAGAGGTAATTTCCGTGATTCCATGACATGAGGTGGGGCAAACTATAAATTATGGGCACTCTGCTGTGCCCTAAACCATCTCTTACACCACAGCAGCAGATAAATGATTACATGGGCTTGATGACTTTATAGTGGAAACCCAAGATGTGCCTGATGTCCCCGCAGTGCCACAGGGAGGGTCCAGCTGCTTTCGTGGCTTCAGGTGGTAACTTTTCTCCCCTCTCTGCAGGTGATGAGGTGGGAGATTTCCCTTGTGGAGAGGAGCCCCCTGCCAGGCAGTGTGAGAGCGGGACCACCTGCAGGGAGTACTGGCAAGGGCCCAACTACGGCATCACCAACTTCGACAACATCCTCTTCGCTGTGCTCACCGTCTTCCAGTGCATCACCATGGAGGGATGGACAGACATCCTCTACAATGTGAGTCTGCTGCAGGGCCTGGAGGGCTCCTGGGGTGCTCTTGTGCCTTGTGGCAGTCTGGGAAATGTTGTTCTGGAAGAAAAAAGGGATTTAATTTGTGTATTTTCTCGTAGCACCTCACTCTGCTTTTTAAGAGGATTGTTCCTGTTTTCCTGGGGGTTGTTCTGCAGGTGCTGTGAGAGCCTTTGAGCCACCACCATGGCCTGTGGGGGTTTGAGGTCATGTCCAGAGAAGGGCAACGAGGCTGGGGAAGGGTCTGGAGCACAAGTGCTGTGAGGAGAGGCTGAGGGAGCTGGGGGGGCTCAGCCTGGACAGGAGGAGGCTCAGGGGAGACCTTCTCACTCTCTGCAACTCCCTGATAGGAGAGAGGAGCCGGGGGGGGGGTCGGGCTCTGCTGCCAGGAACCAGCAGCAGGACAAGAGGGCACAGCCTTGAGCTGCCCCAGGGCAGGTTTAGGTGGGACATTGGGCAGAAGTTGTTTGCAGAGAGAGGGATCAGCCCTTGGAATGGGCTGCCCAGGGAGGGGGTGGAGTGCCCGTCCCTGGAGGTGTTTGAGCAGAGCCTGGATGTGGCATCAGTGCCATGGTCTGGGTGACAAGGTGGGGTTGGGTCACAGGTTGGACTTGATGATCTCAGAGGCCTTTTCCAACCCAACTGATTCTGGGATTCTGTAATTTGCTTTCCTGTAGCATGTTTTGTGTCAGTGGGGTGTTGCCAAGTGTAGGAATTGCTGTGGCACTCCAAGGTGCTGCTGTGGGATGGGTGGGTGAGCAGGAGCAAGTTCTCACAATGTCCTGTAGTAAATCAGTAAATTACCAAATTGCACAACATTGGGTGGCAAAACCAGTGACTCCTTAATATTTTGTACCTGGGGCTTTGCTCTCTTGAGGAAGTCTCTTCCTCTCTTGGGTGCAGCCTTTGTGATCAAACTTTTAATTTCCATCAGTGAGCAGCATCAACTGGACCTCAGCACTGAGGGCCAGGACTAGTTTGGGCAACTCCAACACAATTTTACGAAGCCCTACCACCCACCTTCACACCTGGCACCACCCTGTTGGCTGTGAAGATGGGGCTGAATTTCCTCACAGGGGTCTTTGCTGACAGTTTTTGTCAAAACCTCTTGTTTGCTCAAGTTTCCCAGAGCAGGACAATCTCACCCAGTTAGCAATGACTGACCGACTGCTGCCTTTCAGGCAGTGCAATGCTCTTGTTTGAGCTGGTATTTTACGTGGGAAAATAACTAAAGTGGGCATTGCTAATGCCCTCCACCCATCCAGTGGCAGGAGGATGGCAGTGTGTTCACTCTGCTTCATTACAGCCTCCAGACCCATGCTGGGCTCTCTCACAGCCCTTCCTGGGAGGGTTTTTGTAGCAAAAGGAAAGGATTTTCATCAGCCACAGTAAATTGCAAGGTACAATTCTACTGGGTTTGAAGCCAATATACCTGATTTATTACCTTCTCCATTCGTTGCTCAGCTTCTCCATTTATTCCCAGTCTCAGACCACTTAGAGTGATCTCTAGAAGGGCCCATTTCCCCACTCCATGCTCCCCCCTCCCTGAAACTTCATCACACAACCAGTTTCTCCCCCTCTCATTCAGCATTCCTGCTCCTTCCTTCCAGTGCCAAGTGTTGTAAGAAAAGCCCATTAGCATCCTGCCTGAATTGATTAATCAATATGTGGTGAATTAGATCATCTTCTCCCAAACTGCCTCTTGTACCACGTGCAAAACCCAGAGCCTACTATTGGGGTATTGATTTTGGGGCTTGCTTTGGAACTCTTACAGTATCATCCCAGACCCCCATTAATCTCACTGGGAACAGGTTGCTGGAGGAGCTGCTGTTGAGTGTTTGTTGTACATCACGTCTGAGACCCCAGTTTAGGTTTTGGTGTTTGGTGGGTTCACTTCTCTGTCAGGTCTGAGGGTCCCCTCAGCTCATGTAAATGATGCCAGAAGCCACCTCTGCCCCCTGTTCCCTGTCCCTGAGTGCTGTGTCACCCCCTCCCTGTGCTGCTCTGCTTGCTGAGGACCTGCCTGTGCTTCTGCTGAGAGAATCTGTGGGTGGAGAAGATGACCCTGACGAACCTCTTCACAGCTTCAGTCATGGGCAGTTTTCTGGCCACTTGGCTTTTGTTTTGGTGTCTTCTGTGCCTATTCTGAGTTCACAAGATTTAAAAAGGAGACAAAAGCCCAAACCACGGGCTGCAGTGGCTGAAAACCCTCTGTGGGGGCTCGTGGTGGGTGCAGCTCTCAGACTACAAGAGTAACAGAAATGCAGCTGGTCACAGAATCACAGGATCACACACTGGCTTGAGTTTGAAGGGACTTAAAGCCTGGCAGGGTCCAGGTCCACCCCTGCCATGGGCAGGGACACCTTCCACTAGCCCAGGTTGCTCCAAGCCCCATCCAACCTGGCCTTGGACACTTCCAGGGATGGGGCAGCCACAGCTTCTCTGGGCAACCTGGGCCAGGGCCTCCCCACCCTCACAGCCAACAATTCCTTCCCAATATCCCATCTATCCCTGCCCTCTGGCTGTGGGAAGCCATTCCCTGTGTCCTGTCCCTCCATCCCTTGTCCTGTCCACTCCCTCTCCAGCTCTCCTGGAGCCCCTTTGGGCCCTGGAAGGGGCTCTCAGGTCTTCCTGGATCCTTCTCTTCTCCAGGTGAGCACCCCCAGCTCTCCCAGCCTGGCTGCAGCCCTTGGAACATCTTCGTGGCCTCCTCTGGACCCCCCATAGCAGATCCACATCTTTCTTGTGTTGGGGACCCCAGAGCTGGAGGCAGCTGTGCAGGTGGGATCTCACAAGGGCCCTCTCCTGACCTGACCACTCCTCTTTGGGTGCAATCCATCCACCAGCACCAGACAGTTCAGCACCTGCACACTGGTGCTGCCTGAATCAGCCTGGTCTTTTCTGGTCCCATCCTGGGTTGATATGGGAAGAAGCTGGAAGGTGTTGCCTCTTGCATCCAGGGCTCAAAAGGTGGAGTTAGTGAATGTGTGTCCTTCTCCTTGGTTTGGGAGGACAGGGTGCAAACCAGCATGTTCAGAGTCAGACAGTGGGTGAGTGTCCCTTGTTCAGGGAGCTTTGATTCCCCATCTGGGTTCTCCACTGCTGAGGAGAATGTTTTTTCCTCAGGAAAATTTTGCAGTGGTGGTGGAGCTCCTTTCCCTGCCAGTCCCAGCCCTTGGGGTCCTCAGGGAGAGCAGCGTTCCCCTGGTGCAGAAGACTCATCAGAGCTGAGCTGTGGACCTACTTTTCATGTTTTGTTTAATTAAGATTTGCAAAAGGCTGTGGGTCCACGAGAGGCAAGATGTGGTCCATGTGAACTGTGATGATGCTTTAGGAATTAAAAAGGCTGGTGCTTTTTCTTCTAGGAACTAAGTAGAAAGCAGGGAAAATTGTGCAGGTCTGGTGCCCCCAACATAAGAAGGACATGGAACTGTTGGAGCAAGTCCAGATGAGGCCACAATGTTGACAAGGGGATAGAGAATCTCCCATATGGAGACAGGCTGGGAAAGTTGGGGCTGTTCAACCTGAAGAGGAAAAGGTTGTGTGGAGAACCTCACAGCACCTTCCAGGATCTGAAGGGGCCTTCAGGGAAGCCAGAGAAGGACTCTTCATCAGGAACTGGAGGGAAAGGACAAGGCGGAATGGGTACAAACTGAAAGAGGGGATGTTCAGGTTAGATATAGTGAAGGAATTCTGTGAGGGTGGGGAGGCCCTGGCCCAGGTTGCCCAGAGAAGCTGTGGCTGCCCCTGGATCCCTGGAAGCGTCCAAGGCCAGGTTGGACGGGGCTTGGAGCAACCTGGGCTGGTGGAAGGTCTCCCTAGTGGAACAAGATGATCTTTAAAGTTCCTTCCAACCCAAACCATTCCATAACTGTGTGAGAGCTGCTGTTCCTCAGCCTCAGCAGGGCCCTTCCTTCCCCCCTTCCCTGCTGTGCCCACAGTTGGGGCAGGTTTGTCACCTTCCTTGTGCCAACCCTCTCCCTTTCTTCTGTCAGAGCAGACAGCCCTGCCTGGGGGCTGTTCCTCAGGGCTGAAACCCCTGTGATGCCAGGCAGTCTGGGACTGGACCCAGCACAGGAATGTTGAGGTTACAACTTCCTCCTTAATGGGCCGTTCATTTCCTTCTGAAAAACGCCAGTTGATTGATTGCTTTGCATCACCAGGGCTTTGTTATTGCTCCCTTCTTCCTGCTGCTCCATTGATTGGGGGGGTGTTGGGGAGAGTCAGGATTTTTAGTGGTGAAGGCAGGGATCAGTCACGGGGTGAAACGTGCCTTTTAAATTCAGCATTAATCGAACTATTTCATCTGCTCTGTCCTGAAAGAAGATTTGAGACTGAAAAAGCTGCTTTGTGGTGGCATCAGGTAGACTGAAGAGTTTGGTGCCAAGTGATGTTCAGGAAAATGGGAGCTTGGCCTTGGGTTGGATGATTTGGGCTCAGGTCTGTCCAGAGCAAGCACTTTATTGGGAAGGGTTATTTAGCCATTTCCAAAGGGTTGAGGTGACTTTCTGTGTGGTCCAGGGACAGCCTTCCTACAGTTTTAGAGAGACCTTAGCACAGGCTTTGCATTAAGCAATCTGCCTTGCAAATATCCATGTTCTTCTCCTGTGATAAATTGAGGAATTAGGAGGGCAAGCAGAAAGCAAGTTGACAAATCTCAGCCCATTTTCTCCTTGCTGATCCATTCTTTGTTCTTACAGAGAGTTTCCTTTTAATTGGGGCCAATGAAAGCTCTCCAGCAAGACTTTGTCTGGAGGGTGATTTATGCTCGAAGTAAAAAAGGCTGAATCAGCAGTTGGGGGAAATGCTTTAATAATAAGCTCAGGAAAAGGCCTTCCTGCATCAACAGCACAAAAGCACTGGAACAATTCCTCCAGACAAGCATTTCTGGGAGCTGTGGCCTGTTTGTGCTCTGAGTCAAGGAGCAACAGGTGATTTAGGAAAGGTGGTGATGGGGAAGAACCTTTTCTCCAGCAAATGGAGTGCATTTACCTCCTGTAATTCAGGGCTTCAATTTGATCTGGGAATGCACTGAAATAGAGAAACTAAACTGTTTCCTCAGTGTGGGAGGAATCAGTGTCACAGCCCAGTGTTCTGAGCAGCACTTCAGCCTTATCCAGTGCAGACAGAGCAGAGAGCCCTCAAGTACAGGCTGAGCATCTTCTGGATCATGAAATTAGGGAAAAATTTAGGGACCACCAACTCCCTGTGGGCCACAATGCTGCTCGAGTACCACATGCCCTGGAGTGGCAAACCTGACCTCTGCAGCAGGGATTAGGCTGGTCCCAGGCTGGTCCAGGGACAGGAGTTGTGTCTCCCCACAGTGTCTACCAGCCTGTGGGAAAAATCCCTCTTTTAAATGTAGAAAGATGGCAGAAACTCAAGGAACAAAGAAACAAGGAAGAATTTATTCAGCGCGCCGGGTCTTTCTCTCACCAGGTTTTTTTCCGGGGAAAAAGACCCTTTGGGTTTAAATCTTATACATTTTATAGTTTCACAAAATCCCACCCTTTTCCAGATCAGTTTAATATATTCATTTTTGCCTAAAAAGGTTTCTTTTCTCTGAAAAAGAGGCTTTCCCTTTCTTCTGATTAGGCTGCAAGGTGTCCTCTGTCAAAGCTGATGGATCTTCCTTTGTTCTTAGCCCAAAGAGAAAAAAGAACCCCTGTGTACAAAAGAGGCCCCAAAAGATTTTAATTTTTAGGAACTTTTGTATCTCCTTTATCCAGCCGAAAAAGACCCTGATACTGAAGTCCAGTTTTTGGAACTTGGATATCTTACAACTTCACGATATGTCTGTATAAAACCCCACATTTTTATTTCTCAGAAGCCTCTACCCTGGTTGGTGCCCCATCCCCACCCTGGTGTGGTGTGGGTGCTGGGGGACACTTTGAGGGTGAAATAAGTGGTACCTGGTGATCAGACTGTCTCCTGGGACTATTAAATTTATTCATCATTTCCCATAAAGTATTTGAATATGCCAAATGTTTGATAGCATGCTTTGAGCACGGCTCTCTGCACTCTGTAACCAGTGGCTGCTGGAGCTGCAGGATGCTGAGGGAGGATGTTCCCAGTGAGGGATTCCAAGCTCTTGGCAAACTAAGGGGTAGAATCTGGGTATAAAAAAACAGAGGCTGAGTGCTGGGGACAAAGACAGAGGTGGGAGGAAATGACGTAGCTGCTGAGCAAGAGAAGCTGTGATGCCCAGTGCTCTGTGTCCAGATCTTCCTCCAGATCTGGTTTTCAAGTGAAACAGTGGGATTTCAGGTCATCTTGTTTACCTCTCCATGTTTGTGAATGACAGTGATTCATCTGTTGCTAATATGGTCTGTCTGGGGGTGTGAAACCTTTTCAAGAGGCAATAGTGCAACTCTTTGTTCCCTTTCCTGTGCAGTAATTCTCAGCTTGGACCATGCAAGACCCTTGTTGTCCATGGTGAAACACTCTCCTGTTTGCAAAGTGAGAAAAACCTGAAAAGATTTGTGCCTGACCACGAATCTCCAATTAAAATAATTATTTTACTATGCTAAGTGGAAGCATTAATCACAAAGCCTGTCAGTGGAGAGGGGACAGCTGGTGGCCTTACTGAGGTACTCCCTCCTAGTCACTGTGAAACTTATAACTCTCCACATATATGGGAGAGGAATCACATTTTCTGTGCTGTTTTGCTTCTGTGGTTGCTTTAAAAATTTCCTTTCCATGAGATGCCTCGATAACATTGCTCCTTTTAATAAATGTTGTGTAGTAAAGAATCACAGGATACCCTGAGTAGGTAGACCCTGGTGTAGACCTATGACTGTGGTGAGCTTGGAGTGCTTTCCACAGTCTCCTCAGTGGTTTGGGAAGATGTTGGAGCTCCTTGCTGTGGTCCCTGCACAAGTTTGATCCTGACACCATTTGATCTCCGTGAGCTGCAGCCGTGCCTTTGACGTGGAGGTGCTCGATGAGCTCCCAAGGAGCTGAGGAGGGTGTTTGTGCTCCCAGTCCTCCCTCAGAAAACCATGGGGCAAACCTGATTCATCTCAGCTTGGCAGAAATGTTGGTGTTGACTTTCAAAGAGCAGGGGTTTCACCTTTTATCTTTTCTCCACAGGAGTTCAAAGCTACGGGGTGGAATTTGCTTTGCAAAGCAGGGGCTCCTTGCAGGAAAGGAGAAATGTCAGAGTGTGCACTCACTGGCTTTTGATATTAATGGCAAGAGATTTTTCATGTTTCTTCTGTTTTCTACTGACAAATATTAGTGTCCAGTGGGTATTTCAAGACCATGGACTGGACCTAACCTAATATGCTTGTAAGTAGGAATGAACAGTTCAAATAAAATATAAGTCTACCTTAAATTAGATGGCAGCTAGAACTTTACCCTCACTGAATTATAACAGTTTATGATTCACTTGGTATTTTTCATTCCCCTTTGTGTCTTTGAATTTCTTTATTCCTATAAAGATAAAGGAAGGAAAGGCTGGGATATGATTGTTCCATTTCCAGCCCAAGACAGAGATGGTTTTGGGGGTGGGATGGTGGCTGTGTTGGGGTTTGTAGGGGCAGGAGAGGACCTGTTTGTGCCAGAGCTCACACATGTCTTTCTGGGGGCATTCCATAGAATCACAGACTTTTTTGGGTTGGAAAGGAACCTTAAAGATGATCCAGTCCCACCCCCTGCCATGGGCAGGGACATCTTCAACTATCCCAGGGTGCTCCAAGCCCCGTCCAACCTGGCCTTGGACACTTCCAGGGATCCAAGGGCAGCCACAGCTTCTCTGGGCAACCTGTGCCAGTAAAAGATTTATTTATGAAGATCAAACTACTGATATTCAATTTTCATCAGCCACAGCTGAAAGTTGAGGAATCCAAGGTGCTGCTCCTCAGGAGGGTTTGGGATGTGACTGACACTGGTTACTTACACTGTGAGTTGGTTTCTTGAACCAAACCCTCCAGGGAGGTTGTGCAAAGGTGCAGGTTGGATGTGCAACAGAAAGCAGAAGGGAAATCAATAACATAAAGCAGCATCCCCTCACCAAGAGCTTTAGATCTTTCTTATGAAGATGGAGCCGGGGGCTCTGTCCCCCTCTGGGGGAGTTCAGATGCAACCAGCAGTGCTCACAGGGCTGGGGAGAAATGTGCCTCCGTGGTCTTGTCCACAGCAAAGGGCCTGTTGTGATTTCTCAGCTTCTCAGAGCCAAGAGCCCCCAACATCTGTGCCCAGCTGGGCCAGGCTGTCAGTGTAACATTCCCCACACCCTGATTTAGGGAGAGGTTTCCCTTGGGGGTCTGATGCTCAGCAGTGCCGAGCTCCTCTTGCCACTGTGCATTTGCTCCTGGAAATGCTCTGGGTGCCCCGGGGAGCTGCCTGGCAGCAGGTGCTGTGTGACAGAGCCAGCCCAGCACGTGTCACCCACTGCTGCTGGGATGGAGAGGGGAGCTGAGCTCCTGTGCTGGAATTGTGCTTTCTCTCTCTCCCTGCAGCTTCTTAAAGCAGAGAAAATCCCCTGGTGTGTTCAGTGTTTATGGCACTCCCTGTTGAGTCAGGGGGATTTTAATTTGTTAATGAGAACCAAGCATCCTCTATGTGCACAGGAAGGATAATTCTCAATCTCTTGCTTCTGCTGCGGGGTTAAATGTTGATTTCTTGTGTTTCAGTATCACCAGTCACCTCCAGGAAAGGTTTAGGAGCAGGCACTGAGAGCCTGGAGCAGCTTTGAGTGCAGGGTTGGTGTTGTAGGTGAGAGTGGAAGGTTTAGATAAAATTTATTTAAAAAGCCCTGTCATTGAGCCACAAGGTGCAAAAAGGACTCCCTTGCTTCCTAAACTCCTTCTCAGACAGGAGTTTAGGTGTGGCTGAATCCAATCTTAGCCTTGGATTGTGTCAGTGGTTTAAATTTAAGGAGTTATAGAGATGTGATTGAACTACTTCTGCCCTGCAAGTTGTAATGATTAGCAAAATGAGAATATTTATACAAAATGAATCATTTATTCTTACAAATGATCTGACAAAAGATCTTAATCAGAATCATTTACTACACAATATAAAAGCTAAAACTACTAGTAGTGTGGTGTAAGATAGGGCAGTGCACTATGTTGAAGCAATTATTGAAACAATTATATTCAAGCTGGCAAAAAGAAATAATTATTAAGTAGAGATTTGATGTAACTCACTAGGTCCTGAATTGTTGGTGTGTAGACCTTTTTCCAGGTGGTTATAGAGGTGTGGATTCCACCCCTGTTTCCTGCTGGTTTGAAGCTTCCTCCTTCCCGTTATGTTGTTACAAGACGAACTTTCCTGAAGTGGAAGGGAGGGTTGTTATTACGTAGAAAAATGAGTCTTTTTAGGTCAAAGTCCATTCATTTGGGTTATCACTTGTGTGTGACAGGCATCAAATTCTCAGCACCTCTCAAGTTTCAGGAATTCTTGGATAAACAGCCTCATCTACCACCCACGGGGAGCTGTCAGGCAGAAACCCAGTGCTGTGAAAATACCCAAACTTTCCATGTCTCAGAACCCTCCCTGGAGCTCCGTGTCCAAACTGTCCTGGTGGACTGGATTTCTCAGCTCCCATTTCCCCAGGGAGAAGCCTCACAGCAGGCTCTGGAGTGTCAGACCTGCTGCTAATGAGAGCTGGTCAGATATTTATAATCCAGTAGTAACATCGGTGTTTTCATCAACAGATTTGTAGTTCAGCTGGAAAATCCCTTGTAGACACTGAACAAGCAGCACAAGCTCCTCCTGCCCAGCTGAGCTGCTCTGTTGGCCCCTGTGAGGGAAAAGCACGTGGAGACTGGAGGGATCTGTCCAACTGATGGATCCTGTGTGAGCTGATGAGCTGTCAGGACAACAATCCTACCCCAGTCGAAACTCTGCCTTGGCTGATATCCATTATTCATGCTCTCCTCCTGGATTTCGGAGGGCTGGAGGGCCTGTTTGCCAAAGGGCTGAATTCCCAGGTCTTTCAGGGATGCAGTGTTGCTGCATGGCAGGCTTTGCATAACTCCTCAGCTGGAAGGTTTTGCAGAAATCCACAGGCATTGTAATAGGAAATGGGGAACGTGCCTCAGGCTAAAATGGTTTCGAAATATTTAGATGCCAAGAGGGGTGTGATGGAGGTCTCTGACCATGCCTGGGCCTCCATCTGTCTGCAAACACAGACTGTCTGACCCTGTGCCCATGTGGACATTCTCTCTAAGGCAAATAGGACTGAGCTTGTTCGGCCCTGGCTGAGCAAATCACCCTGCTCAGAAAAGCACTTGAGCAAATGTGGAAAGAGTTGAAGTGCCTCCCTGAATCTTCTGGGTTTTATTTGATGTCCTGGGGAAGATATATTCAAACTGACTGGGGGGTGGCCACCTCCAGGTTTAACAGGAGACATTTAAGATATACAGCAGGAGAGTGACATCTATCATACAAACTTCAAAGAGCCCCTTCAGCAGAGCAATTGCTCCCTGAAAAGGGCTGGAAACTCTCCAAACAGCGGCACAATCACCAGGGCTTGTCAGGGAGTGAGAACTCCAGCTGAAGGAATTCCCTCCTAGCACTGAGGGTACAAGCAGCTCTCCACAAGCCCCACAATTGCTTTCCCACCCAGGAAGGAAAAGGCAGCTGTGCTTTCAGGAACAAGCCATGCTGCTCCTGCCCTGCCTGCTGTGTGTGGGGCTGAGGGGAGGCAGTGACAGGGGCTTGTTAAGGAAACCAAAAAGGGAGGCCTTGTTTGCTTTGCAGTTCCTGCAGCAGCCCCAAATCCCTGTGGTTTGGTGCTCTGACAGAAGAGGCTGGTGCTGGGGGGGCTCTGGGAGAAGGTTTTTGCTCTTTATCTGCAGCCCACCTGCCCTGGGCACAGGGGAGGGACAAAGGCTGTGAGGGGGATGATGTGGGTGGGCTGGGGTGGGTGGGGGGGTTCAGGGCAGCTCTGGGGGTGCTGGGCTGAGGGAACTCCACAGATGAGCATTGTCAGGGCTGGGTTTGTGCTGTGGCATCAGCAGAGAAGAGAGAGAACAGTCTCTGGGGGGCAGGTCACCCGTGGGCAGCCTGGTGTGTGCCACAACAAGGTGTAGGTTGAAGCTGCTCACGGGCAGAAGGTGCCACCATCCTCCTTTGTCTGCCCCCAGGGTCAGCACTGGTGACATTCCAGTCCTCCTGCTTCTTTTTACAGAACTACACACTGGTTTGGGTTGGGAGGGATCTTAAAGATCATCTTGTTCCACCCTGGGACACCTTCCACTCTCCCAGGTTGCTCCAAGCCCCGTCCAACCTGGCCTGGAATGTTCCAGGGATGGGGCAGCCACCACCTCTCAGACAACCTTCAAGCTGTTTTCCCTCCAGCTGATAAAATTCCTGATGCTATAGAGACTTTCAAATAGGAAATTTTTAATCCATATTTTTTTTTCTGCAACATTTTTATTCTTTCTCGTGTTCTGTGTGCCCCTGGAATGTCCAAGGCCAGGCTGGATGGGGCTTGGGGCAACCTGGGCTAGTGGAAGGTGTCCCTGCCCATGGCAGGGGGTTGGGAAGGAGATGATCCTTCAAGTCCTTTCAACCCAAACTATTCTAGGATTCTAAAATCCAGCAAATGCTCTGCAAATCCCTTGCAGGAGGAAAATTGCCCCATAAGTGTGGAAAGCAATTCATCACAACAAACCAGTTCCCAGGTTATTCCCTCCCAGTGAAGCCTCTTGGAATACAGAGCAGAGCAGCTCTGAGCTGGTCTCCTTATTTTCTACAGACTTAAAGAATTTACGCTGTAGTAAATATTTTCACACTTAAATTTTGAATTTCACAGCAGTTTTCATTTAAATTTGGAATGACCTGGCAAGGCTTGTGATTAGGAAAAGTCTCTTTTCTGATCTCTTTTTTTTCTTTCCTGTCACAGACAGTCCTTTTCCACTTAAAATGTCTTCAGAAAACCTTGTGAAACCTCTTTAGATGGAACCAAGAGGTTCGTGACCAACTGGTTTTTGTTCTGTTTTGTCTGAAGCAGGAAAATAGCGAGGGATAAAACAGCTTTGAACTCTTGTTCTGAGTGGGGTTTCCTTTGACAAAGGGCTATTGGACCTGGGGGCTTTGCTGTGCTCCAGAGTCTGTGGGACTGAGCTCTGAGCTCATTCTGTGAGCTGGAGATGTACCTACAAGGATATTTGCTGCTTACAATTAACTTATAAAAACTTCTGCTTATAATTAAACTTACAATTAAGAGGAGAAGCTGTACTGCTGGAGGAATAGTTTCTTTAGAAGACAGAATGAGAAGGTGGCCAAACCTAAACAGATCAATACTCTGCTCAATCCCCACCCTCTGCTGCAGAATGCAGGTGGGTAAGAGCCTGTTGTTAGGATTTTATATGATGGAATATGAGATTTTAATTAATTAAACCAGTTTTCTGCTTTGAATGCTCCTTGGCAAGCTTTTGCTGGTGAAGTTTTGAGGGAAAAGAAGAAAGAAGAATCAGGCAGGATCCAGATCTGCATTTCAGATGATGAGGAAGCCTGTGCATTATTCTTAGGACTGTCATTAAATGTAATGATTTTGGGCATGGGTCCACAATTCCCTCTGTTCAGAGTCAGAAAATGATGGAGTCCTGGGTTGTTGGAGTGTTCTGGGAATGGCTCCACGTGACTGGCCCTGTGCTGCTGACTGAGGGGCTGCAGCCCCAGCGACTGCTGAGTGGGAGGAAAAGTTTATCCTGCACCTACTCACTAGACCAGCAAAACTCTGCTTTGGTCTGAACAGCACATGATCCATGAGCAACCAGAGTAAACAGAGCTCTAAATGTGTGTTATAAATGTGTTATAAAATTTGTAACAAATAAAGGGAAGGGAAGGGACGGGAAAAGGGAAGGGAAAAGGGAAGAGAAAGGAAGGTTTGAGAAGGGGAGGGAAAGGAAGGGAAGGAAAGGGAAGGGAATTTATGTGTTATAAATGTACAGAAAGGTGAATATTTAGGGACACCTTTGGCTCTTCACCAGCCAGTCACTTGTGGTCTCCCCAGGGCTCAGTGTTGGGCCCAGTCCTGTTTAATGTCTTTATTGATGATCTGGATGAGGGGATTGAGTCCCATCAACAAATTTGTAGGTGACACTGAATTGGGGGGTGTGTTGATCTGCTGGAAGGCAGGAGGGCTCTGCAGAGGCACCTGGACAGGCTGGATCCATGGGCTGAATCCAAAGGGATGAGGTTCAAGCAGGCCAAGTGCCGGGCTCTGTACTGTGGCCACAACAACCCCCCGCAGCTCCACGGGCTGGGACAGAGTGGGGGGACAGAAAGGGACCCGAGGGCTCTGACTGACAGCAGCTGAACATGAGCCAGGGGTGCCCAGGTGGCCAAGAGGGCCAATGGATCCTGGCCTGGATCAGGAACAGTGTGGTAGCAGGAGCAGGGAGGGGATTCTGCCCCTGTGCTGGGCACTGGGGAGGCCACCCCTGGAGTGCTGTGCCCAGTTGTGGCCCCTCAGCTCAGGAAGGACATGGAGGGGCTGGAACAGGTCCAGAGAAGGGCAACGAGGCTGGGGAAGGGTGTGGAGCACAAGTGCTGTGAGGAGAGGCTGAGGGAACCGGGGGCTCAGCCTGGAGAGGAGGAGGCTCAGGGGAGACCTTCTCACTCTCTGCAACTCCCTGACAGGAGGGGGGAGCCGGGGGGGTCGGGCTCTGCTGCCAGGAACCAGCAGCAGGACAAGAGGGCACAGCCTTGAGCTGCCCCAGGGCAGGTTTAGGTGGGACATTGGGCAGAAGTTGTTTGCAGAGAGAGGGATCAGCCCTTGGAATGGGCTGCCCAGGGAGGGGGTGGAGTGCCCATCCCTGGAGGTGTTTGAGCAGAGCCTGGATGTGGCATCAGTGCCATGGTCTGGGTGACAAGGTGGGGTTGGGTCACAGGTTGGACTCCATGATCTCGGAGGTCTTTTCCAACCTGGTTGATTCTGTGATTCAATGAAGGACAGCAAGTCCCTGAAGCCCTGTTAGTTGGCTTTGTGCTACAAGAAAAGCACATCAGGAGAGCAGTGAATTTATTCTCAATGCAACTTGACTTCCACATGAGTTTTCCCAGGGAAGGAATGACATGGGAAACACTCCTGCTGGCCAAGAATTTGAAATTTAGCAGCAGACCCTGTTTTTCAAGGTGCAACCCTTCCTCCAACAGCACAACCCACTCCAAGGAGCCTCTGAGCTCACCTTGTGTGGGCACCTGGCAGTGCTTTGTCCTCCCTCTCAGAAAACACAAGTCTCAGAGAAAAGAAACTGAGAAACTCTGTGTGCTCAGAGAAGAGAAACCTAAAGGCTGCGAGGCACCAGTGAATCAGGGAATATCTTGGATTTTGGGATGAATTAGCTGCCCCCGGAGCATCTTGACTTGAGTCACACTGAGGTGAAATTTCTTGGTCCTACCTCTGTGGCTTCTGGGTTTGTGGTGAGTGTTGAAGAAAGGCAGGGAAGGTTTAATCTTTGTTAGACATTTCAGGACATTGGGGTAAGTGGGTCTGGCTTGGTGTGGGTGCCCCCTGGCACTGCTGGGTCACCTGTGCCCATCAGCAAGGCAGTGCCTTGGTCTGTTGTCCCAGATAAGGAATTTAAGCCCAGCAAAAGGCTTTGGGGCTGCAGGTAAGCCATGGGATGGTTTGGGTGCAAAGTTACAGCTTTGCTTGGTCACTGTGCCATTAACATCCTGTGTGACCTTGCAGAAGGGGCTCAAATGTGTAAAATGCATCTTCATGGAATCAGGGAATGGTTTGGGTTCAAAGGGACCTGAAAGATCATCTCGCTTCAACCCCCTGAGATGGGCAGGGACACCTTCCACTAGACCAGGTCGTTCAGAGCTCCATCCAACCTGGACTTAAACCTTCCTTATCTTCCAGACAACTCCAACCTGGACTTAAACCTTCTTTATCTTCCAGGCAGCTCCAGTGCCATAATTGTGGGGTTCAGAGGGGGGCTGGTCAGATGTTTTCTGGGGCAATTCTTCCTCTTGGGCACCTCCACCCTAGTTCTGACCTTCCTTATTTTGAACGTGCATGACATTGTTCCCAACACCAAGTTGACATTCATTATTCAAGTCCACAGCTGTTTAAAAATAAAAGATAGGGGAGGAGAAACTACAAAGGAAAGCCCCAAACCATTAAAAACAGGTAGAGTCCCTTGGCCAGCCTGTTATTTTTGCCAGTGAAAGAGCTTTGCCAGTGCCAGGCAGGCACACTCATGAATAAAGCAGCTGAGTGAATCCACATGGGCTGGGGAGAGAATTAATTTTTTATCAAGAAGCCCTGTTAGCATATTTACTATTGATTTATTGGATGGAGGCATAAAACATCAGCACTTTTGCTTTTTTCATTCTCTCCAGCTCTGTAAGGGGAGAAACAAAGGGAAGGATTTGCTTCTATTGAAACTTGGCTGAATTAACATTATTACTGCATGTTGTGGTGGTAGTTAAAGCTGCTCATACACAGCCAGTGGCATTGTAGCAAAATTAAAATGCTGCCAGTTTCAAGGATTTTACCAAGAGTCTTCTGGTATTTGGGATGGTTTTTTATGCATTTGGATGTTTTCCTCTGAAAGCCCAGCTTTGGATTTGTGTGCTCCAGAGAATTTTAGCTCCTTTCTGCTGCTCTCTGGGCCTTTCTGACTCCTGTCATTGGAAATAAAAGGTGGAAAATTTGAGTCCTAAAGGGCTGGGATGTCAGGTGTGTGTGGGCTGAAGGGAAGAGTGGAACAGCTCAAAGCCCTTCTGGGAGGAGAGAGGAGCTTTCTCAGGAATAATGGTTGGAACGGAAATGTGCTGGGAGTTTGGAGTCCTTCTTCCCAGAGAGTTCAGCCTGAGCAGGTGTAAGGCCAGGAGTTAGGTCAGGGTTTGATGTGCAGAGGCCACTGGGCTCTCTGCAGGCTCTTCCTACAACTGCTGGCCCTCAAGACAACTGGTACCCCATCCCAAAGGGCCCTCAGAAAACCTCTCCTCTGCCATGAGATCTTTGCTGGTGTCCAAAACCCACCTGGGACCAGCAAAAAGGCACAGGAGGCAAAGTTAGAACCTGCTCCAGGGGCAGAGCAGGACATCTCCAGTCTCAAATTGTCACCTGGACCTTGCATGGACCTCAAGGTTCCCTGAGGGTTTGTCCATCCCATGACCAGACATGGAAAGCTCCAGCTAGGGAGTTTTCCTCAGAGGATTCATAAGCAGATAAAACTACAAGAAATGGTGTTTTAACCTGGCTCTAAATCCCCCTGTGGCTGTGCTGGCACTGCTGGGGGTGCCAGCAATCTTCTGGGGACTGCAGCAAAGGCAGGACAGAGCCCTCAGGTGCTTGAAGCCAACAGGTACAGGTTGTCCTTTGGCATCCAGCTGTGAGCTGGGCAGTCCTACTGAGCACAGACAGCAGGCTGCAGGGTGGGTAATGAAGCAGAGTGCCATGGAAGAGGCTGGAAGGGTGTTTTTAGGGATTTAGGTCAGGCTTAGCATGGTGGGTGCATCCTGATCCAAGCACCAGGGCAGGGAGTGGAAGCAGATTGTTGGGTTGGGGCTCTTCCATTGTAACTCAGCCCCTTTACACACAGTGGCACCTGCTCTGAACACCCTGATCCCACTGATCCCAGAGGGAAGGATGCTCCAGGTGGGCACCTGAACCTCAATCCAGCCCCATCTCACTGGACCCAGTTTGGACTGACCACCAATGTCATGAACCCTTCCCACACACGAGCACACGAGGCTGGGGCTCTGTCACCTCCCTCCCTGGGATGGTACCACCCCTGGGAATCCATGGGAAATGGGCCTCTGCCAACTGGATTTGGCTCCCAAAGGTCAGTGGCTGCTGTGTCACCTCAGAGCTGAGCACCAGGGGCTCTCTGCAAATGGACTGGGACCTCTCACAGTCAGGGACTAAAGTCACTGGGCTGACTCTGGGCCAAGGCTGTGTTTAAACTGGAACTGGAAAGAAAAAGAAAAGGCTTTTTTTTTACAGATTCTGATATTTTGTGTGAACCAGCACATCGAGCCAGGACGTGAGAGATGGGAATTCTCTTGCTGCTCTGATGGAGAATTTGGGAGCAGCTCCCTTTTCACCTGGCTGTGACCCCATTTCCCCATCTGTAAAGCTGGAGACAACAACAGAAACCTCCTCACCTCACCACCTTGATGGTGCTTCTGGGTGAAAAAGGCTACATAAGACTTAAAAGATGTAAAACTTTTTTTAAAAAATTGGTTTTCTCTCCTGTTTTCAGTTGATTTCAAGAATCCCAGACTGGTTTGGATTGGGAGGGACCTTAAAGTTTATCCAGTTCCACCCTCTGCCTTGGGCAGGGACACCTTCCACTAGCCCAGGCTGCTCCAACCCCAAATCCAACCTGGCCTTGGACACTTCCAGGGATGGGGCAGCCACAGCTTCTCTGGGCAACCTGGGCCAGGGCCTCCCCACCCTCCTAGGGAAGGATTTCTTCCTAATATCCCATTTAAACCTGCTCTCTGAAGTTCATATGAAGCTTGGGAGCCTCATTCTCCATCTGTGAAAGCACTTTGCCCTTTCCAGAAGCGACACTTTGGGATATTACAGTGATGGGGACTGTGCAGCATCCCAGAGAATTGACTGGTTTCAATGTCATTGGAGTGTGGGAATACTTTGTGACCAGAGCAGGTCATCACTGACTCCACAGATTGAACTTGGGATGGCTTTTCTCAGCAAATTTGGGTGTTCTGCCCTTAACCCTCCTTGTGCAAGGTCTGTGTGTCTCTGATGAAGAGCCCAACAAGGGTTATTTAGTGCCCAGGGAAAATGTGCTGGGTGAGGCAGGGCTTGCCCTGTGCTCCTTGTACAGGCTTTGGATAGTTTGGATTTTATTCTTGGTAATTTCTGTGCTCACCTAAACATAAGAATAGAAATAAATCAACCATAAATAGTGCCTCTAATTAACAGAAGTAGTGAGGAGTGAGTTGTGAAAAATCAGAGGGAGGGTAAAGAGAGTTCATCTCTTGAAGGCAGCTGAGAGCTTCCCTCGATGCAAAAGCACTTATCTAAAGGAATATTACCCTTTAATTGCCCCAAATAAGTCAGGCTCTGCCTTTGATTAGATTCAAGTGAGTAAACTCTAGGTGTACCATACATTTTGATTAAAAACATAGTAAGGAGATAATGGTCTGTGGTGTTTCAGCTTTGGCTGTATCTGTCAAATTATACCTCTGCTTTATTGATCCCCACTCTGCAAACATTTATGTTTAGCCCCTTAATTGTTTGTCTTGCACATTAAAGGACAATGTAAAGTGGTGGTAGAATTTCTTATTGGGAGACCTGGGGAAATATCTACTCCTGTTAAAGGCGGCTGAAAGAAAAAGCAGGTGAAAGCAGCAGAATGGCTCCCTGTTCAGAGGCCCAGGGAGTTGGTTCGTTTCTCTGTTGGTAATAAAATGGAGTAACTCTGGGTCTCAAAGGGTTCCTGAGAGCCCAAAGCAACATCTTTGCACAGCCAGGGAAGCCCAGTTGGGGATCTGCCTGCAGGACCAGCCTGGATCCTGTGGGATTTGTCACTCAGGTTGGTGCTGCCTCATGGTAGGATGGTCTGTGACTTCACTTTTTTTGTAAATGCGGCCCTTAAATTCTCACTGGAAGCTCCAAAGTCAAAGCAAAAGCTCCCACAAAGGTTTGAGTCATGAAAGCGTCTCACAGTAGCATATACTATGTACTCTACACTGTGATTGGGTTCAAGAACTTTTGGGAGCATTGGGAAAGATGTTTCACATCCATGAAGGCTCTGCTGTCTCAGGAGAAGTTTTTGCTGACACTTTTACCTGGTGTTTGTCACGGTCTCCAAGGTCTGGCTTGTCCTGGATCCTTGTAAGCAAGGCAGAGCAAGCACAGCAAGTCCCTGCCCTGCCCTGAACACGAGGGAACCCAGCAGAGGCTCAGAGAAGGCTGGTTAATTAGCTGTATTTCAGCACATTTCATTTTTAGGGGCTTTGATGGCAGCACGGAATTGTGGATCTGTCGCCAAGTTTGGGCCTCAAATGAATAAATAAATAAATGATAAATGATCCTTTGGCAGCGAGGGACCTGCTGCACTCCCTGTGCATGTTTATGTGGTTTCCCTTCTCCCATCTGTTCCTTCCTCCAGCTCCTCCTCTCGGGCTGGCTCTGCACCCCTCTTGTGTGGCTGACAGCAATTCCAGGCCTCAGAGAACCATGGAATATCCTGGAAGGGACCCACCAGGATCATTGAATCCTCACTGAGTGGGTTCCACTTGCTCCAACCATTGACAGGATGGGAACTGAAGAACAGCCTCCAAATATAAAACCTGGCTTTGCTCTGGTAATCCCAGGACAGCAGTCCCAGACGCTTCCCCATGTCCCCTTTTTCTCTGTGCAGGAAATCCCTGGAATTTACTTCATCCCCCTCCTCATCATTGGCTCTTTCTTCCCTCCTGTGTTGGGGAAACAGGATGAGGATGAGTGTCCTTGTTTCCTCCAAACCCACCTGTGGAGATGCAGGGCAGGAGAAGAGGGAAAGGAAAGAGCTGGAAACAGAGAGAGAGGAATGGAAAAACAAAACAGGGAATGAAGAATTGGCACTGCTGGGGTGGGATAGAGCAGGACTTGATGATCCTTGGGGGTCCCTTCCAATTCAGGATATTCTGGGGCTCACCTCAAAAGGCAGAGGAAGACAGGGACTGCAAAAGGCTTCCACAACCATAATGGGAGATCGGGCTGCTCAGAGCTTTCCCTGGGGTCCCACTCCCATTTTCCCTGTGTTCCCTACACCCATTTTTTCGTGTTCCTACTCTTTTTCCTTTTCTTTCCTTTTTCCTTTTGGGTTTTTACTTTCCTTTTTACTTTTCCTTTTTTTTTTTTTGTGTTTTTTTTTTTTCCCCCTTTTTTTTTTCTTCCCCCCCCCCCTTTTCCCTTTTCTTTTTCTTTTTCCTTTTGGGTTTTTACTTTCCTTTTTACTTTTTCCTTTGAGTTTTTATTTTCCTTTTTCCTTTTCCTTTCTTTGGGTCTTTCCTTTTTATCTCTTTTTCCCCCCTTTATTTCCTTTCCCCCTTTTTTCTTTTTATCCCCTTTTTCCCTTTTTTTCCCTTTCCCCCCTTTTTTCCCTTTCCCCCCTTTTTTCCCTTTCCCCCTTTACTTTCCTTTTTCCTTTCCCTTTTGGGTTTTTACTTCCCTTTTCCCTTTTCCTTTTCCTTTCTTCGGGCCATTCCTTTCCTTTCTGCTTGTGTTTTATTCCCTTCCTTTACACCAGATCCTCCAGTTGCCGCATTCTTCACTCTCAAGAGAGGAATTTGCATTTTCCTGAGCGCTCACTAAATGCCCACGTGGCATTTTCCTTCTCAGCAGTTCCCTGAAGAGCTCCCTGGTGGTCGATGAATGCGGGAACTTTGTCACACCCTAAAACCCCCTCCCCTCCTCTCCCCTCCCCTCCCTCCTCCCCGGTGCTTTCTCAGGGAGTGAGGATGGAGTTTGGCGACAGGGAAGTGCTGAGTGAGCAGGTTTGGAGCTGCAATCCCTGGGAAGACGCCTGGTTTTCTTGCAGACTCCTTGTCTGTGTGTGCCCATTCTGGGCACGGTGCCACCCTGACCCTAATTGCAGCCCAGCCGAAGGGAGGGCCGTGGTTCCCTCCCGGGGCCGCCTCAGTTCACCTGGAAACGGGATGGGAAGGGTTGAGGTGGGGAGAGAAGAGGCTGCTGGAAAAGCCTGCCCAGAGTCAGGTCACCTAAAAATGCCTCTTGGTCCTGCCGTGGGGTCAGCCTGGAGCTCTGGAACTCACAGAACCGTGGAATTACTTAGGGTGGAAAAGGCCTTTAAGGTCATGGAGTCCCACCATCCCCCAGCACTAAACCCTGTCCCCAAGGGCCACAGCTACCTGTGGCATTTTTTAAATCCCTTCAGGGATGGTGACTCCACCACTGCCCTGGGCAGCTGGGCCAGGGCTGGACAAGCATTCCCAGGAAGAAATTCCTCCTGATGTCCAACCTAAACCTCCCCTGGTGCAGCTTTAGGCCATTTGCTCTTGTTTTATTGCCTGTTACTGGGGAGCAGAGCCCGACCCCCCCCTGCTCCCCCCTCCTGTCAGGGGGTTGCAGAGCCAGAAGATCCCCCCTGAGCCTCCTTTTCTCCAGGCTGAGCCCCCACAGCTCCCTCAGCTGCTCCTGCTGCTCCAGCCCCTTCCCAGCTCTGTTCCCGTCCCTGGAAGGAGCCCCTCAATGTCTTTCTTGTTCTGAGGGACTCAAAACTGAACCCAGGACTGGAGGTGCCCCAGCAGTGCCCTCACCAGTGGGATGGGCACTGCCCTGGTCCTATGCCCACACTATTGCTGGCACAGCCCAGGGGGCGTTGGGCTCTTGCCCACCTGGGCACACCTGGGCTCACATTCACTGGCTCTCACCAACACCCTCAGGGCCTTTTCCAACTTCCCAACCACCCTGCCCCGGCCTGGAATGTTCCACGTTGTTGTTGTGACCCAAGGGCAGGACCTGGCACTTGGCCCTGTTGACCCTCACCCTGCTGGCCTCAGCCATGGATCCAGCCTGTCCAGGTCCCTCTGCAGAGCCCTCCTGCCCTCCAGCACATCCCCATCCCACCCAACCTGGCGTCATCTGCCAACTGACTGAGGGGACACTTATCTCCTCATCCAGGTCACGTCCAGAGGCATCGGATGAATCTTCTCCCGGGAGCTGATGACAAATCGTGTTGTGGGTGGTGGGACAATCACTTGGTTCCTCAGTTCCTTTGCTGGCATTTGAGCTGGTGAACACACCAGAACCAACCACCAGCAGTGGATGAGCCCAGGAAATCCAAGGGGACTCTTTCCTGCCCTTTGCCCTGCAGGTTCCATGTGGTGTTTTGTTTCTGAGGTGAATTAATATTTGGTTTTGTCTCTCCCTTTTTCTTTGTTTCCAGACAAACGACGCTGCAGGAAATACCTGGAATTGGCTTTACTTCATCCCTCTCATCATCATTGGCTCTTTCTTCATGCTCAACTTGGTGCTGGGCGTCTTATCAGGGTAAGAAGGACACCAGTGACTTGTTTGTCCCCACCTGGGTGTGAAAAGGGAAGATGTGTTGGGTTTAGTGGGAAGATGTAACTGGGAGAGCTGGGTGATACATCCCACTGTGCATTATCCCTCTTCCCACTATTCCTACCCTGCTTGCAGTGGGATATTTCTGTAAGACTGTAGAGCCTTAGGATGGGGATGAGCTGGTGAATAATCACTAATTGAGATGATTCTGAATCCAGACCCAAGTGTTAAGTGGACTCCCTGGAATTCCACCGACCTGGGCCTGTGCAGCCAACACTCCTGTGTCACCCTGAACCCCCACCAGGAACCCCCTGTGCCAGAATAATGCTGGAAGTGGACATGGAAGTGTGGATAATGCACTTGGTGTAACTGCAGCACAGGGGAAGGGGAAGCTCAAGCTAAAGGCAGTTAAAAGATCTCAGGTGTTTTTTGGGCATTTGGTATTTTGGTGCTGATGTTTTGTGGGTTTTTTGTTTTGTTAAATCTCTCCCTGTTTAAACCAATGTCTGGATTTTGGGGACCCACTGGTGTCCTGATGTTCAAACCCCAGGGGTCAGCCAAGGTTTTGGTGTTGTTGCATCTGAGTTTTGGGTTTGGACCATTGCAGGAATGGAGCTGCCAAGTCTGCAGCTGAGCTGGAACGTCCCCAGCATGTGGGGAAATTTGATCTGGAATTAACAACCCGGCTCATCTCAGTGGTTTGCAGGCTCTCATTTTGCACAGCATTTCTTCTCAGATCAAGCAGGTGATTGAGACTCTACAGAGGTATAAAGATCTAGATTTTTTTTCTGGCTCTTGGCAGCAGGAGAAGAAAAAAGAATTGCTGCTGCTGTGTGGTAAAAGCCTTTCAGTGCTCCACCTTTGCTCTTCCTTTTTAAAGCTACCAGAGAAGGAAAAGTCTTTTCCAAAGAACATATTAATGCAAAATTGTGTTATTTTGTAATTATTTTCGTCCTCAAAGCTGTGGCAGGAGCAGGGAGGCAGCACTGCAGTTGTGTTGAAGGTCTGTGGGTGTGTCCTCTCTTTGCTGTTGCTACATCCAGGAATAATTGTCCTGATCAATAACTGATCAAAGGCATTCATGGAACATCCTTTTGTTTTGAGGAGGAGAGTTTCTTGTCTGATTTATGATTTAAAGGGAGCACCCACACCAGTTCTTTAGGTACCTCCTCTTCCCTCTGTCACACTGGGGTCAGCCCACGGTGACTGGGATGATCCATGGGATTTAAAACAAAACCAGGAGCCTGCAGGTTCCTGTTCCTTCCTGCTGGATTCAAACATGTTTGGTGTCTGACTCTCCTGAAAGCCTCTTGTTGCTCAGGGCAAAATATGAATATTAGATAAATAGCAATCTTCTCTTAAAAATGCAGCTCTGTGCACCAGCTCTGCCTTTGTTAGTGGTGATGAGGGGAATTTCTTCTTCATGGAGGAAAGCTTTTAATTTCTGCTTTTGGCAGAGTGGTTTGATGGCCTTGCCTGGAATAATTCCTGGGGAGAGGCTGAAGGGCATAAACATCCCAGCTCAGGTGTGAGCACAGGGCTCAGCAGGCTCCTGGTGGGTCTGGAGCTACTGGGCAGGGAAGGAAAGTGGGTACAAAAACCCCTTCCCTTTGAGGTGAGGCCCTGGTGAGGCCCTGGCACAGGTTGCCCAGAGAAGCTGTGGCTGCCCCATCCCTGGAAGTGCCCAAGGCCAGGCTGGATGGGGCTTGGAGCAACCTGGGCTAGTGGGAGGTGTCCCTGCCCATGGCAGGGGGTGGAATGAGATGAGCTTTAAGGTCCCTTCCAACACAAACCATGCTGTGATTCTCTATCTGAATGAAATGGTGATGAAAAGGCACCAGGAAGATGGAAGGACCCTCTGAAGACAGAGACTGTTGTCACTGTGTGACAGGATCCCAGAACGTGCTGAGTTGGAAGGGATCCCCAAGGATCACCCAGTCCAACTCCTCCCTCCTGCATGGGACCATCCCCAAGAGTCACACCCTGTGCCTGAGAAGATCAGCCACTTTGATACTGTAGAGACAGTTCTAGTGCATGATAAATAACACCTTTTGCTTTTTATCTTTCAGTGATCCTCATTTTTAATCTATTTTTTTCTTGTATATTTTCCCTCTCAAACCAATTATCCCCTGTTAATGTGTGTCCTGTGGCTCCATGTTCTGTAGCCAAAAGCTCCAGACAGCCCCATAAAAGATGAATTTCTGCTGGAGGTTTTTCTTTACAGGGGTTTCTGCAGGGAGAAAGGGTCATTGGCATGTTGACTTCCACAGTTTCACTCCAGGCCATGGAACCATCCACATCCCAGTGGAAGTGTCAGCAGCAGAGACTCTTGGCAATGCCCCACGCTCCTGTTGCAATAAACCCAAGTTGATTTGGGGTTAGGGATTCTACAAATAGCCCATGAACAGAGTTAACTTAGCTGCTTCTTATTTTCATGATCTGTGGATCCTGGGGGAATACTCTGCTCTCCTCCTCCACACATTCCAGAGAGGGAACAGCAGGGAGAACCAGGGGATGTGACACCCCCAGGAAACAACTGCAAAGCTGAGGTCAGCTCCCCACTTCCCTAAGCTCCTGTGTGATCTTCATTACTGTCCCCTTGCACTGAACCCCTGCTGGAATCATAAAACACCCTGAACTGGAAGGGACCCAGAGGGACCATTGAGTCCAGCTCCTGTTTTCCATTGTTGTTATTTTTGAGCTGTTTTTCCCTGTATATTTGTTCTTTAATGGGCAAAGAGGAAGCTACAGCTTTCTGTAGTAGATGTGCAGCTGCCATCACAGATTATGGCAATTTAATTAATCCCAGAATCCCAGAACTGTTTGGCTTGGAAGGGACCTTAAAGCTCATCTCCTTCCACCCCCTGCCACAGGCAGGACACCTTTCACTAGCCCAGGTTGCTCCAAGCCCTGTCCAACCTGGCCTAAATCTGAAATGGGGAGAAGTTATCGAGCTTCCTACTAACACTGGGCTGCAGAGAGCTTTGCCATAAATCTGAAAGGAATGTTCTGCCTTTGGTTATTTGTGAGCCCATGTCAACACCCAACAGACACCTGAAATAACTGGGCTGAGCTCCTGGCTTTCTTTGTTTGAGCAGTGGAGGGAGAAGGACCTGGTTGAGATCCCCAGTGTCATCTGCTCACAAAATGTCAAAGAAGAGATGATACTCATTTTGAAATAAAGAGCAAACAACCTCTCCCCTCTGCTGATTCTTCTGGAATTATAGGGCAGGGTGAGAGGAAATGGCCTCAGGTTGTACCTGGGAGGTTTAGATCAGATATTAGGAAAAACGTTTTCATGGAAAAGGTTGGAAAGTCTTGGAACAGGCTGCCCATGGAAGTGGTGGAGTCAGCACCCCTGGGAGGGTGAAAAAAAATCTGTGGATGTGACACTTGAGGCCGTGGTTCAGTGGTGACCATGGGGGTGGTGCTGGTTGACAGTTGAACTCAGTGCTCTTAAAACTCTTTTCCAGCCTTAATGATTCCATGATTCTGTGGTCCTGTAATCAAAGCAAAAGCAGGGAGGTGACAGGGAGATGGGGAAGTGTTGGTGAAAACATATCATAAAAATAACCCCCAGTCTCAGGCTGCAGTTGCTGTGCCAGAACCCTGAGTACCTGGCTAAAGCTGTAATTAAAAACATGTTGAGTCCATAATTCAGCTTCCACGGGACCCTGGTGCTGTACAGCGTGTCCTCCTCGTGTGAGCTCAGCAAACCCTGCCAGTGCTCTTGTTCTTGGTTAATAATTAACACCCTCCCAGAACGGCTCTGCTTTCTGCTCCTCTCCCCTCCCTGGGTAGGGGAATATCCAGCCTGAATATCCAGACTTCCCCATGATCCAAGGAAATGGGGGATTGTTGCAAACACCTCATTTCTGGTGGCACAAGGAGGGTGTTGGGCTGTCCATGTCCTTTCACAAGCTGCAGTGGGTGCTGGGCTGTGCCTGCTCAGCCCAGTGCCAGAGGTGGGCTCTGACTGGGCAAACTGGGAGCAGATCTCCTTTGCCAGGTTGCCCAGCACAAGCAAATACAGGCTGGGCTCTTTTCCTGGAGGAACTGAGGGTTTCCCTGGAGCGCTGCAGTGCTCAGAAGGGCACAAGTGAGGTGCAATTGAGCTCCCAAAATCCAGCAGCTGCCTGGTTGGTTGTTTAGGGGAGATTTGGGGCCTCCCAGCAGGACACAGCATCCCACGTGCTGTGGAGCAGTGGCTTTGTGTCCCTGGAGAGGGATTTTCCTCTCAGTTCCTCCTTTATATTCCCCCTCACTTTCTGTTTTCCTCCTCTGGTGCTTCTTTCCTCCGTGAGCTGATAAAACTCAACAGTCCTGCAGGAACCAATAGAGCAGAAAAATACAGATTATTTTCCTCTGGGAGAGCTTTCACTCAGTGCCAGAGCTGATGTGAGAGCTCAGGGCTGTGCAGGGCCAGGAGAGCAGAGGCAGGAGCAGAGATTTCTCTCCCTTTTGACATTATTAACACTCAGAAGGCTCGTTTGCTTCTCGTTGTGAACCATCCATGTGCTGGGAAGCATGTTGGAGTGACTGCCTGAGCCTGACACCTCCCCAGCCCCAGACACACAAAGGAAAAAAGGAAAAGAGAAACGATAAAAAAAAAATAATTACAAATTAGGTGAAATTAGGAGATTAGACACTTGGCTGAAGCTCTACCAAACCATCCACCCACCCACCCCAAAGGATGAACCAGGTCTTGGCCCCACTAAAAAGTTGCCCTTAACTTTATTTCTATGTTTTAACCATGACAATCCATGCTATCCCTGTTCCAGAAAGCTGGGGCACTCCCAGAAACTGAGGTTACATTTTGTCAGGTGCCCAGTTCAGCAGCAGTGAAAATCTTCAGGGGTTTGTATCCATAATACATTTTTCTTGAAACATCTTTTCGTGTTTATTCTTACCACATCATTTGTGACCCAGGCAGCAATAAAGGGAATAGAGCAATCACAGGGAATGCAGCCTTTCCATGGGAAAAGATTGGCTGCCTCTGGTGGCACCACAGGCATGCTCTGAGTGCAAGTCATGCCAGGAGCCACTGACCCCAGATGCCTTCCCGTGTTCCTGAAGCCCAGGCTCGTTGGTTTTTGGGATGTCAGGGGATGTGGCTTTGATTCTGACCAGAAAATGCCCTGTGATGACCCTGCTGAATTTTTTATGGAACTCTGCACAGTTTGCTGTGAGGAGGGAAAAACACCCCTGGTGTTTGAGAAGTGCTGCCCAACACTCGCTGTTCCCTGACTCTGTCCTGGTTTCCTGCTCGGGCAGCTCCTGCCACCCCGGGATGGGCACCCACCCCACACACACCTTGGCTTCCTGCTGCTCCCTCCCTCAGCAGCAACTTCCAATGCTGTTTTCCTCATCCTGCTGCTGTTCCCCTCCAGCCCTCAGCCTCCTCTCAGCCCAACCAGCACCTTTCTCCCATAAACTTCTGGGATTGTGGAGTTTTCTGTTGCTTGGGTGTCGAGTGGGGCATTAATACGAGGATCCTGTACCTCACATTTGTTTGGTTTGATGCTTTGGATTCCACCACACAAAGAGGATAAACGTTATCATGGGATGCTGTGAGGAAGATGATTGAAGTTCTTTCAAGGCTAAGTGCTTCCTGGCACTGCTTCCCACAGCAGTGGGGAGCACCCAGGCTGGAGACACAGGGAATGCACAGCCTGGGAATGATGCATTTGGATACCGAGAGTCTGTGTCTCCGCAGTGTGAAAAATGCTGCTTGTCATGTCCTCAAATATTTATGGTGAAGCCTGAGGTATTCCCAGCCCAGCCAGTGAAGAGTAATGATTGTTCCTGAGGTTTACTCAGCTGCAAGAACCTGGTGTGGAGAGGCACCACAGGGCCTGGGGGGGGGTTTCCTGCTCAGGTATTGCTCTGTCCTGGGATGTGCAACACCTACCTCGTGTCTTCTGAGCCCACCTGGGGTAAGAACTGCAGGCAGAGAGGTTGAATGGATGCAGCACCTTTGTGACAGCAGAAGCCTAGCAAGGGATGGAGCCACAGGCTGTGCTGGCACCCTGCAGGGGAACAAGGGGTAGGGAAAAAGGGCTTTCATTCTTTAATTAATTTAACCCCTGCTGCAGTCTGTTTGGAGCAATCTGCAGCATGGATGCTCTCTGGGCACAGCCCCATTAAACACTCTCCCAGATCCCTGGCTCTCAGTGCTGTCCCTCGTGTCCCTGAGGCTTTTGTGGGGGGAGCACAGCCCCATCCTGCCCTCACTGCCTCAGTGACTTGCTCAGTTCCATGACAGGTTTTCCCACCCTGAGGATTTGTGCCAGATTGGGATCATAGAACTCCAGCCTGCAGGCCATGCAGAGACCGGGGAAGAACGAGCCTGATTAATTTGTCATAACGGCAAAGTGTTCTTCTGTCCTCCTTCCCCTCATTACAGGGACAATCATTCATTTCCCTGCAAATTTGTTCCCAGTTCCAGTTACCTGCTGCGATCTGACTTTGCCTGGTGTTAATTATTTGCAGCAGAAGAGCTGCATCATGGAAAGATATGAGATCCTGCTTGCTTTCTCCTTGCTTTTAGCCTTTTCCAAGGCCATGCTTTAAAAGAAGGGGGAAAGACAGAAGAAAAAAACTCTCCATTTTTTTCCTTTTTTCTTGCTCATCACTCTTCCTAACAAAGCCATTGCTGCAAACATGAAATGTGGGAGAAGGAGGTGTTTGTCTTGCAGGAGATGTGGGGAGCAGTGACTTTCCACGTGAGCTCCATCTCACCGAGTTAAATGTGGGTCCTTTGCTCCTTTTGTGGGTTTGGTTGGTACAGGAGTGCTGGACTTTTTTTTTGCCCTTCTGCTAAACCACAATGGAAATTAAAGCCTGCAATATAGGAATGGTACACAGGAGACCTAAATTTGAATTTCCTGGGGCTTCTGCTTTGACTCAGGGGCGGAAACTTTCTGAACAGAGCCAGAGATTCAGCCAGCAATTGTAACAGGATGATGCTGGGAGATAAATGGTGCTTTTGAGCTCTTTTTTCTTGCTTTGCTGCTGCCTCCTTGCTGCTGTGGCACTGGCAGCTATTCAAATCAGATTAGGGGCAATCAAAGTAAAATGGGCACAAGCCAGAACTTAAAGACAAAAGAAAGAAGGAAGATGAATTGCAGGCTTCACCTCTGTGCTGTTCCTCTTCTCTTTCTAGAAATACAAGACATATCCCATATCTGGCTTGCATTTGAAGCATCTCCTTGCTGTGCTGAGTGATAAAAGTGGCTGTGAAGCCTGGCTTGGTGCTGAGATCAATCCCTGGGTGATGCTTTCATCCTCCCTCAGCTGGCTGAGGAGAGCTGTGTGTTCCACCTCTTTAGAGCAACGAGGAGGAAGCAGAATCTGCTCTGTCTGTGCAGGATTGATTGAGCCAGTCCTTACTCCTGAGCAGGATATTAGGATGGGTTCAGCAGCTCAGCCAGCTGGCTCTGTGTGTTTGGGCTCAGTCTGGACATGATCATGCCCAGTGGGATCTTGGCTGGCTGTAATTCCAGGTGGGATACAAGCATAGAACATATTTCTTTGGGATTTTGTGCAGCAGATGAGACAGCCTGGGGTGGATGATGAGCCACAGAGCTCTGTCATCTCAGCACTAAGAAATCTCTGTCCTTCTCTGGGCTTTCCTTGTTTAATAGCAAGGTTCAAAACTCTGACTTCTCAGCAAACTGCCTTTATGGGCAGGAAAACAACATCTTACAGGCACCAAATGTCACCAGCACAAAGAAATCCTAAAGAAATTACAGCTTCCAGGTGAATCAGCTGTTTGGTTTCGCCTCATTCCAGCAGTTTTGGGTGCTCTCCCTGTGCCCCTGAGGTTTGCTTCCTTTCACCTCCCTCAGAATTTTTTCTTGCCCAAATGAGGTGCATTTTCCTGCTTTTTCTTTGTGTCCCACGTGGGTTAAACCCCATCAAAAATCAATGTGCTTTGTCTGTGTTTGGTGGTGCCCTGGCCCTGATTTTGAGAGGTATTTAAAACCAGTGATTTAAATTACCCTCTTTTCTATTCATGTTTTCAGATCACTAAGTCAGAGGCAGCAAATGATTTTGAGTTCTGCCTGCAGGTTTCTCTGCATTTGAGGGTTTGGGCTGGGGGTGAGAACAGCCACACCTTACCTTGTCCTGAGCTCCTCCTGCTCCTTACTGTGGTGAAGACACCTGATGCTGTGGGAAAGAAATCAGTGGCCTGGCTGATCTCATTTATTTTCCAGCCCTTCTGGGTGCCAGGTGCCAGTTCTGGACACAGCTGAGTCATGTCCTCATGGATTTGCATCATCCCAGCTTTGGGCCACGATGCCTCATGTCCAGGCAGCTGGAAAATGCCCTGTTTGTCTATTTACTCCTGGATGTGTCCACATTTTTCTTTCCTAAGCCAAGTTTCTAAACTCTAACAGTGTATTTCTAACTCCCCAGCATCCTCCCAGGTTTGTGCACTGCAGGGAATGATGCTCTCCCTCCTCTCCCCACCCCTTCCCCCTGCCCCTCACCTCCTGTGTGCTGCTGTGAATATTCCAGCCCCTGCTGAGGCTGTTTTTCCTCCTCTCCTTCAGGAGTTTTAGGGAGAAACCCCGAAGGTTGGTGCCTCTGAGGTGGCTGACCTGTAGGACATCATCCCTGTAGGGTTTTTATTCTCCTGCTGCTGCCTCCCTGCCAGCCCTCCAGGCTCTCAGAGCTGTGTTGTGGGCTGAGTTTTGCCCTTTCACCTCTGAAAGAGTCCAGAGAGTCCCTGGTGATGATGAAGTGCAGCTTGTTGAAGGAAAATGCTTCAGGAATTGAGGGAAGTTGGCGTCCCCTGTCCCTGCTCAGCCCCCCAATCTTTGCCCCCTCAGCACCCCCAGATGCTCAGCAGGTCCTCAGGCTCTTCCTTCATCCTCATCCAGGACACTGAGCTCCTGCTTTTCTCTCTTCCCACTCCCATCTCCCTCTTGCACCCTCTCCATGGGCTCTCTCCCTCTCTTTCTGCTGGACTCCCTCACTGCCCCTGCCTTTCAAAGAACAGCTTTGCAGAAGGTAAAATAAACGTTTAGCACAGCCAAGGCTTTGTGTCCTGGGTTGCAGAAACAGTCGCAGTCAGAAAAGTGTTGGGTTTTTTTGTTGCATCCTGCAGAGGATTCCCCTTATAAAGGGTTTAATGTTCTCCAGGAACACCAAACACAGAGATCTGAACCTGCAGAGCAAATTCATCTCCTGGAGGAAGAATCTGCTGGATGCTGATGTGTTTTGTGAGGGAAATGTTAGGAATATTTACTGGATCAGATCCCGGTGGAATGAGCCCCTCCAGGGGCTTTTCAGGACCGTGTGAGGTAGAAAACAATCCCATAGGTATTGCAGGACCTACAGGACGGCAGGAGCACGGGGAGGGTTTGCTGAGCAGGAATCTTCCTACCACATTGGTGTAACTGGCTTCACCCAAACAGCTGGAATTCGGCTGGATCAGGACAAGGTGTCAAACCACAGCATCAAAAACACACCCGGGAGGGAGAGGAAAAACGAACTGAAGGCTCTTTCTCCATTTCTTTCTCACAGCTGATTAACCAAAATAAATGGTAGGAAATGAGCCTCCACCCTTAAAACGCAATGAATGTCTCTGCTTGGCTGTGGATGCTCTCAGGATATCGGGAAGTGTTTGATCCCCGCCCTGAGCTCTTCCCCTGAGGGGCTCTGCAGGATCTTCTGAGTGATCCTAAGCCCCTGAGCAGGTGGTTGTATCTGCCAGGAGCACAAGAGATGTGGTTTCAGGGGCAGGTGCAGACAGCACCGCATTCATCTCCCCTCTCTTATCATCCAGCATGTCCGTGTCTGGGGTGCTACAAGTGCCTCTTCTTATCTCCGCAGTCCCTCTGCAGCCTCGCAGGGAAATTCCTACCTCGGTGTCGCTCCCGCCGAAAGCTTAGCGGAAAATAGGGGATAATGGGCACTAAGTGTGTCGGGAGGTTCTTTCTTTGCTGTAAAAGGGGTGGACTGAATCAGACAGGAATTTTTAAGCCTTTCCCTCTCCCCACCCAGGCAGCCCCGGCAGCACAACCCAGGATTTTGTGCCCCTGCTCCTCTTGCAGCACGTCTGTGATGCTGCTCTGCCTCTCGCGTGGCAGCCAGAGGAGCTGCTGTTTTCCACCCTCTGTTTTCCATCCTCTGCCTCCAGCCCGTCCCTCCCCGTTCCTGAGGCTGTGGGGGTTGCTCAGCAGGCTGCTGACAGCTCTCGGATCCATCCTCGGGCGCCGCTCCACGTCCCACAGCCGAGCTCACACCCCAGGCCTCCCGTCCGGGCCAATTTTTGTGTCTCCACCTGGAGAAGTTGGGTTCGGCCCCTGAGTAATTCAGTGGAACATCTGCAGTCCTGGCTGGTCCCTGTGCCAGCAGCTCACCCACTTGCAGGGTCTGGCTCCCGTCCCGGCTCCTCTCCACCCCCCGGGGCTGGATTTCTCCAGGCAGGACCGTGGCCCAGGATGTCACATGTCGCCCGGGCTCAGCTTTGTGCCTTGCTTTGATGTGCTTGGACTGGAGACGAAGTCAACCCTAAAACTGGTTGCTTTATTTATATTTTAAAGACTTCAAATTCGAAAAGTTCTCCACAGCTGCTTTCCAGGAGCTGCTGGCGAAGACCTGAGATCTAAAACCGATTTCCCCCCCCCCTCAATTTATTTTTAAGACTTAAAATTCTAAAACTTCTCGACAGCTGCTTTCCAGGAGTCACTGGCAGAGCCCTTCCAAGATCCGCGCAGCTTTCTGTTCACTCCAAACGCTTCAGATTCAGCGGCTGAAGGCTCTTCTCCCCTTTTAAGACCTGAGATTTCAGGAGCTCACAAGAACGTGTGATTATTGGGAACGAGGAGCTAATTATCTGTGTTGTTATTCCGAGTCGCTAATCACCAGCACGATTAGTGGGAGCGGTGACAGCGCTGCTGTATCATCTCTCTCGGCCTCTTCCCCGGCAGCGGGAAGCAGTTTGTCTGCTTTCGAAGCGGAAAACCCGACTGGCAGAGGTTTAATGATGTGATTAGACTGGCAGGAAGCTGCTGACGCCTGTGCCACCAAAGCCAAGACCAGGAGATGCTCCATCCCAGCTCTCTGCTGTCGTGTAGGGAGGTTAATCAGAGACTCAGGGGATGAAGATTGGCGTTTGTTTATTTTTTTAATCCCTCTGGTTGCTGTGACAATATTTTTGGTTTAAGACCAGCACGGATAAAGGACTTGTAAGAATTAGTTCATAACGTTCACTGACCCTGCTGGTTACTCGAGAGCTGATTGTGCCTCTTCTGTGGCTTGGGGGGCTCTTGAATTGCCCTGAAGTGGCTCTTTCAGTGCATTTTTACACTGAGATTTATTTTCCTCCTCCACCCACCACGGTGATAAGCAACAACCATCCATTTTCCGGTGACATTAAGCACCGACCCCTCTCGAGAAGATAAATGTGACACACTGAGCTCCGCTGGCTGCCGTGTGCTTTCCAGGATGGATGTCCTTCCTTTGGATCCTGTTTGTTCCCTGACAGATACTGTCACAGAGGAGCTGGAAGGCAGCACAGTCACCCCCCAGCACCTCGTGCTGCTGTGCTGGGCAGGAGCACTGACCTTTCAGCTCTTCATGCCCAGCTGGACACGCTGGAAGATGAACATTTTGAGGGCTTTTGGGGCTTTTTGGGTGATGAGAGCCAGGGATGAGAGTGGGTGAACCATAAAATCATGGAATGGTTTGGGTGGGAAGGGACTTTAAAGCTCATCTTGTTCCACCCCCTGCCATGGGCAAGGACACCTTCCACTATCCCGGGTTGCTCCAACCTGGCCTTGGACACTTGCAGGGATGGGGCAGCCACAGCTTCTCTGGGAAACGTGTGCCAGGGCCTCCCCACCCTCACAATAAACACATTCCAGAGTTGGCTAAAGGATGGAAGACCAGCTGTGAAGAAATTCCTGCATATTTCTGCTCAGGTTTCCTTTCTGGTGATTTGGGAGATTTTTACAAGTCAGTGACATAAATAGGAATTATGCTGAACAGAAAAGGGAACTTATTTACTGCTCCCAAACATTCCCAGGGGACTTTCTGTGTTTTCATTTTCAGCTGGCAGGAAAACTTCAGTTAAAATACTTTCAGATTAAATATGGCATTTTGATACAATTCCCCTCCTCCTCCTCTCCCCATCCTTTGAATGTGTTCTGGAATTTTGTTGAAGAGCTCTCAAATGGAAAATCTGGGAGCAAAGAGGGACTATTTCAGCTCCTGAATGGTGATGAATGTAGGGGAAGAGACACACATTTTTATTAATACATTTCATATACAAAACAGGTTTTTAACAAGTTCCAGCTTCACCAAACTTCTCTCCCATCTCCTGGAGACAGGAGAAGGAAGAAGTGATGCATCCTTTTACCAGGAAGACCCTACATCAGGACCCTCCAGTCTTCAGCCTGGATGATTTTGCTACAGCTCTGTACCCTCAGAAGGAATTCAGTGAGCAGGGAGTCAGGGTATTGTCTTCTCCTGGAAATTACCTGGGAATTATCTTCCCAGCTTCCACAGCTCCAATGCCTGGACAAAGAACTGGACAAGCTCAAGCAGTGGCCCATGGGAATCTCATGAGGTTTAACAAGACCAAGCCCAAGGTGCTGCACCAGGTTGGGGCAGCCCCTGGATCAATCCAGGCTGGGGATGAGCAGATGGAGCAGCCCTGGGAGAAGGTCTTGGGGGTGCTGGTGGGGGAGAGGCTGGACATGGCCCAGCCCAGAACCCCCCATGCCCTGGGCTGATCCCCCAGCGTGGGCAGCAGGGCAGGGGGGGATTCTGCCCCTCTGCCCCTCAGGTGAGACCCCCCTGCAGAGCTGCTCCAGCCCTGGGGAACAGCACAGCAAGGACATGGAGCTGCTGGAGTTGGTCCAGAGGAGGCACCAAGATGATCAGAGGGCTGGAGCAGCTCTGCTGGGAGGAAAGGCTGGGAGAGTTGGGATTGTTCAGCCTGGAGAAGGGAAGATTTGGGGTGACCCAATTGTGGCCTTGCAGGACATGAAGGGAGCCTAAAAGAAAGATGGAGAGAGACTATTTACAAATGCTGGAGTGACAGGACAAAAGAGAATGGCTTCCCACTGACAGAGGGTAGGGTTAGATGGGATATTGGGAAGGAATTCTTCCCTGTGAGGGTGGGGAGGCCCTGACACAGGTTGCCCAGAGAAGGTGTGGCTGCCCCTGGATCCCTGGAAATGTCCAAGGCCAGGTTGGACGGGGCTCGAAAAAACCTGGGATTGTGGAAGGTGTCCCTGCCCGTGGCACGGGGTTGAACAAGATGATCCTTAAGGTCCCTTCCAACCAAA
Source organism: Corapipo altera (assembly GCF_003945725.1). Classification (NCBI taxonomy): domain Eukaryota; kingdom Metazoa; phylum Chordata; class Aves; order Passeriformes; family Pipridae; genus Corapipo; species Corapipo altera. The sequence goes on along the minus strand of NW_020884901.1, from coordinate 9,219,969 downwards.
ATAATTCCATGATTCTGTGAATGCCAAACCTGCCAGTTCCAGGGAGCAGGAGGGGGCAGTTCCCCACTGGTGGCTTGTGAGACACATATGTGGCTGTGCAGAAACTGCTGAAGGTTTTCAGCTTCTCCCAGTTCCTCCCTCACCTTCCCACACATTTAAAGCACAGGCCATTCACTTAAGGGTTGGACTCAGTGATCCTTGTGGGTCCCTTCCAACTCAGGATATTCTGTGATTCTGAAATATAAAGTTGTGATTAAAGGGACAAGTCCTGGGGAGTTTTACTTTCCTTAGGCAGGATTGGAGCTGGCAGAGGATGAAAAGCTTTGCAAGGAAAGCTCTTCTTTCGCTGCTCCTGAGGGGTGAGGGAGCAGTGCCATGGCTCATCTGCTGTCCTTTCTGCCCAGAGGGGTCCTCCAGGAAACTTCCTACCAGGTGTTGCCTCCTCCTCTGGGAAGTTTGTGGTGACGTGAGCCTGTAACACATTAAACGTGGCCCCTCCACGCCTGGAAATTCAAATGCATGTTGTCACCTCGTGCTGTCTGATCTCCTTCCTGCTGCTCCAGGGGGAAATCAACACTCAGAGAAGGTCCATGGCCCCAACCAGCAGGCACTGAACCAGAAATGAGAACATCAGAAAGGGAGGTGGAGAAGAGTGCCCGGGCTGACACGCGCAGGGTCCCGAACGGCCTCGCAGGGATGTGCTGAATGCCAAGGAGGAGCTGCTGGTTCAGAGCCGTGTTTTCACTTCCTCTGTTCCAAGGATGGGGTCGTGGGCTGTCCTGTCAGGTGGGGGACAGGAAAGGGGAGTCAGGAGACTGGGATGTGCTGCCAACATCGAGACAAGGGCTCAGCTGATGGCAGCTCTCCCATCGGTGGCTGTGCCGTGTGGTCGGTGCTGAGCCAAGTTCTCCTCACAGTCCCCTCTCCCGGGTCAGACAGTGCTGCCAAACCAAGCAAAAGTGTCACCTCTGTAGACTGGGAATGTAAAGCTGTGTCTGGCACTTGGAGCTCCTTTTCCCCCCATTCCTTCCTCCCATCTCCTGCTCCTTCCTGGCTTCTGAGAACATTTGTGTGTTGATCACACGAGATTTTAGTCAAAATCTGTGGTTAACTACAGGTTTGCAACAATTACCAGTTAACTGATGACATCAAGGACTCATCATCGAATGAGTGAGGTTCTGGAGTACCTGAGGGACAGAATCCTGATCCCATTTTAACCACAGAGATAAAGGCTCTGTGAGAGTCACTCCAGTGTGTGCCCAAAGGGAGGGGCTGCAGAGGCTGGCTCAGAGCTCTATGAATGGCAGATGGGCACGTACATCTTCACTTGGGGCATCAGAAACTTCCCAAAGGTGACAGGAATTAGCCTGGGGAAAGCCCCAGAGTGAGTTGTCTTGGCTGGTGGCTGTGCTTTTGCCTCAGCATCGTTTCAAACTGGGCAGCAGGATGTACTTGGATGTGATTATTGCAATGGTTGGGTGAACCTTCCTTTCTGAATTCCCTGTGCAGCCCTGTTCTAATAATTTGATACCAGATACTTGCTTACCATGTGATTTTAGCAAATAGCAGGATCATTTTTACCCTCAACATAGAGAATCTGAGCTACTTCACCTCAACCCCAGAGCACCCAGCCTCACTTGCAGCTCCTGTTTCTCACAGACATCTTAAGCCTGGGAAAAATGAAAGGCTGCCATTGGAAAAGCAGATCTCTTCACAGGAGTGCTGATATCTCTGTGACTTAATCTTGTGCTTCCAGGGGAAATTCTGCTGTGGAGAGAGATGGATTTTAGTGCTGAGGATAATAATTGGTGTTGTATGACTGGCTGTGCACCAGGATCTCCTTGCAATGGCTGTGGTGTGGCCACAGGGCACAAGAAACATGTGCACAGGGCAGTTGGCAGGTTCTTTCATGATGTGAGAGGCAGAGAAGCAATCTTCCAGGTTCTTTCAGGGTTTGAGAGGCAGAGAAACAAACTCAATTGAGCTCCAGTCAAGTCATATTTTGTCGGCTGTCGCTTGCTGTGGTTTCCACTCACTGCTGTTGACTTCACAAGCTTCATGAACACAACCTGAGAGGCTGAAGGAGGGCTGTGTGTTTTCCATGACCGCTGGTGACAGGTGCTTTCCTCTCTCTTGCCTCTCCACAGTGAATTTGCCAAAGAACGGGAGCGGGTGGAGAACCGCCGAGCTTTCCTCAAGCTCCGCCGGCAGCAGCAGATCGAGCGGGAGCTCAACGGGTACCTGGAGTGGATCTTCAAAGCAGGTAAGGCCAGAGACCTCCTCACCTCGCTCTTGTGGCCAGTAGAGCCTGGTGGTGAGGGAGGACAAAGCCCCAGAAGCAGTCCTGGGTGTGGTTGGCCGTGGAGGGAACACAAGGCTGGAGAGGGCCCAGCCAGCGCTTGGTTTTTTAGGGGGATTCTTTATGAGCACTCCACTAAAGTTATTGCAGAAGATAACTTCAGTTATTTCTGAGCACTCCCACTAAAGTTATTGCAGAAGATCTCAGTCTGGTTAAGCAAAACTGAAGGAGCTGAGCCAACTTCCTTTATTGCTGAGATCAAAGCAATTGTCTTAATACAGCATAATATAAAAAGTGATACAGCGCCCAAAGTCTCCACGGTGGGGAAACTGTTCCTCTCTATGAGTCATTTCTATTTTATTTACTTTCCAGCACAGCTGCTTTACAAGCCTTTCTTGCTGGGATGGTAAAATACACCCCAGTGTCATTTTTATGAGCTACAGAGCTCACTTGCATGAAACTCCCCCCAGCACATATTAACATTGCTTTATAACCATTATATCTGAACATTGCACTTTATTGCAAGCCCTGAGCAACTTTAACAAGGACCCAGACACACCCATTTAACAAAAAATAGCCTGCTTTGCTTTTCCTTTGATTGCCAATAATCTTTCTGCATTATACAGTAGCTTATATTGATCATATAGTCCTCATTTAACCACTGTGCAATTCTTTCATGCAGCATCAAGGAAATTGGGGGTAATTTCCTCCTTGCTTGCTTTGCTGAGAAGCTGAAACACCTGAGTAAGGTGAAAACCCCTTTTGAAACAATGATGGAGAGAAAAAGAAGTGGTGGTTTCTCAAACAGGCTGTGAGGTGGCTTTGTGGACAGACCAGCTCCTTCCTTGCCCTTTACAAACGGGGAGGCTGAGGGCCAGAGTCACACAGTGACTCACCTGACATCAGCTGATAGACCTGGCAGAGCTCAGAAAACATGGGTTGGCACCGTGTTCAAACCATGCCATCACTCCTGGCCATGCCATCACTCATCCTGCTGATGCCAGGGGCCTGCTGGGCTAAAATGTGCTTGTGTGGCCACAGCAACTCACTGCAGCATCAGCTGCATGAACCAGGGACAAACCAGAGCATCCTGGGGCTGTTCTAGATGGCCCTTGTTTGCAGTTACAGTCTCTGTTTTATGTGGGTGACAGTGTTTGGAAGAACATATTCACCTGGCTCCTGCTGCTTTGCTCCTTCTTCCTCCTCTGAGGGGCTCGTTGTGCCCAGGGAATGTGCCCTGCTGTGGGTCCTGGTACCTTCCTGAGGGCAGTGATCACAGAATCACAGAATCTGCTGAGCTGGGAGGGACCCACAGGGATCATCCAGTCCAACTCCTGGCCCTGCACAGGCCCATCCCCAAGAGTCACACCCTGTGCCCCAGAGGATCATCCAAACTCTCCTGGAGCTCTGGCAGCCTTGGTGCTGTGCCCACTGCCCTGGGGAGCCTGGTCAGTGCCAACCACCCTCTGGGGGAAGAACCTTTGCCTGAGATCCAACCTGACCCTCCCCTGGCACAGCTCCAGCCATTCCCTGGGTGCTGTCCCTGGTCCCCCCAGAGCAGAGCTCAGTCCCTGCCCCTCCTCTGCCCCTCCCCAGGAAGCTGGAACTGCCATGAGCTCTGCCCTCAGTCTCCTCTTCTGCAGCTGAACACCCCAAGTGCCCTCAGTGTCCTCCCCCGGCTCCAAATCAAGGCCCTTCCCCATCCTCATTGCCTCCTTTGGACACTCTCTAATGGCTCAATATATTCCTTATTTTGTATATTCACCCCAAGCTGCCCCAGTATTGAGGTGAGGCTGCCCCAGGGCAGAGCAGAGGGGACAATCCCCTCCCTGGTGCCCCCAGGACAGGTTTGGCCCTCCTGGCTGCCAGGGCACTGCTGACTCAGGGCCAACTGGCCACTGACAACGACCCCCAGGGCCCTTTCCCAGCATTGCTTTCCAACCTCTCATTCCCACTCTCTCCGTACATCCAGGGCTGCCCCATCCCAGAGGCAGAATCCGACACTTCCCATGTTGAACTTCCCAGGGTTGGTGATTCCCAGCCCTCTGGTTTGCCGAGGTTTCTCTGCAGATCTGGGCATGAGCTCTGACAACCGGGCCAGAGGGGAAAACTGAAGCTTTCAAATGTAAAAGAGGACGAAGTAGCCGCTGTTTATGTGGTGGCTCAAACCCATTATTTCCTGCACAAAGTGACAACTGCGTGCCAGTTTTATTGTCAGGCTTCTATTACCTGGGACTGTTCAGCAGCAACTGCCCCCAGCCAGGCAGCCACTCCTCATTCTGGGATTCTGGAGGAATCAGAAAAAGAATCATTCGCTTTCCTTTCCATTTATCATTTGTCTCCTCATTGTTTTCAGCGACCTCAAATTCAAATTAATGAGTGGTTTGTGCAGTGGCTGGAGCAGAGTGCACTGTGGTTCTTGGTTTAATGCCACCTTACTTAAAGGGTCCTGTGATTTTTGCTCTCTGAATCCTGGTTTCCCATCTTTAAAATAAAGAGGACAATTCCCTTACAGGGACAAAGCTTTCATTTAGGTGCCTGTTTTGCCAAGAAGAGCCATGCAGGGATCATCATGCAGATACCATCAGCTGAACTTGAGTTAAAGTTGAGCTGGAAAAGTTATAAAATGTACAATCAATCCCTGCTCCAGCTTTGCATCCCTGTGGGAATGGTTGGCTCTTCTATTTCTGTTGCCAGGGCTGAATAAATGCCACAGCAACACGGAGTAAAACTGCTGTAAAATGCACATCTTTTGATTTAGTTTAATAACACAAGATCCAGAAGGTTTTGTAGAACAGGGAAGTGTGTGCAAAAGAGCTGAATCAGGGAATAATAAAAATACTGTGTAAAGGCATTGTTGAAAATACAATAGGAATATAAAAAAGCTTCCTAGTACAGCTGAATAATAACAGTAATTAAAATCAGCTTAGCAGCGTTAATAAAATCTTTGGATACCAAATGCAGTGTGAAGGCAAAGCAGAACAGGGAGTGGAGTGTTTAGAATTCAGGCTCTGAAATTTGGGACTGTGCAGCCGACAGGGATTTCCCAGCTCTGTTCTGAAGGCCGGGATTTCAGCTGGGAAAGGATCTGGAATTTTCAAACCGGATCATTGTTCTTCCTTGTCCAGGACTGTGGTGGAGGAAGCAGGACAGAAATCTCCTGGCCCAGCCCCAGGCAGGGAGATGCAATAAAGGAAAGAGCAAAAGTCTTGGTGTTCTGCTCTGAGGGAACTCTGGAGGGTTTTCTTATTATTGTGTGAATATGTAATGGTTCTTAAATCCTTCCCATCCTTGACCTCCTTGACTCTTGTAGCAAAGAGTTCCACATGTTAACAGTTGGTTTGATTTGAAAAAATAAACCAAGTCACCAAACTGTGTCCTGCTCTCAGTTTAAATCCTTTCTGCAGGGAGAGGAAGAGCTCAGGAGTGCACTTTGTGCTTCTTTTAATTACTTTTTTTTCTTTAATTTCCCTCTACCTTGTGTCCTCTTATTTTCTCTGCTCCAGAGCACACAGAACCAATCTGCTCCATCCCTTCTCTTCCCATGGAAGGTTCACCAGACTTCTAATACTTATAAGAACCTTCCTGAGCATTTTGGTTGCTTGTTTTTTCTCGTTTATTTTCGATGCAAGGTAGGAAGAGTGAAAAGCTGCATTCCAGTGGTTTATCAAATGGCATCTCAATACTCAGATTGTTTCTGCTCTGTAATATTTGACATATTCTGAGCAGTTGCTGGGGCTGGAAAGGCCTTGGCCTTGGTAGTGCTCAAGTTTTTACCCCAAGGGTTGTAACTGGTTTAAGACCAAGTATGTGAGTGACTAAAATCACTCCATCTCTACACTACCTCCTGTTGGTCAACAAGGATTTTAATTTAACATCATGTTTATCATTTATTGACCACTCTGAAGTGTCTTTAATGTTTCTCACAGCCTTCTCTGTCATTTGAATTATATTATCACAGAATCACAGACTGGTTTGGGTCGGAAGCTCCATCCAACCTTGGACACTTCCAGGGATGGGGCAGCCACAGCTTCTCTGGGCAACCTGTGCTGGGGCCTCCCCACCCTCACAAGGGAAAATTCATCCCAATATCTCATCTAAATCTACCCTCCTTCAGTTTAAAGGCAATTGTGCCTTTCAGAGGAATTAAACAGAGGTGAAGCCAAGCAATGTAATCCATGCAAATGATTTTGCCACCACTTTCTCCAATAAACTCCTCAAAGCTGTGACATCCATTAGGCTGTCATGCTGCATTTCCAACCAGAAGATCTGTGCACAGAGTAAAGAGCTTATAAGCCCACAAATATTCTTTTGAAGATGTTTCTCTTATCTTACAAGGACATGCATCAGTTTGAAAACACTCTGCTCAGAAGTCTTTCAGTTCAGGGCTAATCAAGTCGTGTGTCTTTTGCATTTTAATTCTTTCCAGCTCTTTCCCCCAGCACTGATTCAGAGGGTTTCCCTTGTCTTGGAGTCACAGGCTGTGGGAATGGTTTCACCTCTCTCTCCCAGCCCGCTGTAACTTCAGTGCTGCCCCTTGACATGACAAAGCTTTATGAATTTTCAGGTTTCTTGAGAAGAAACAGAGCAACAAGTCCTTTGATCCAGGTGGGAAAAGACACCTACACCAACGAGACACATGTGTGAGATGGCAAAGAGTGATAATTGCCAGAAAGACAAATTAGATTTCCCCATGAGAGTGTGGCAGCTTTATGGACACATTTAAGGGCTGCATTATTATTAATTTTTTTTTCTCCTTACCAACTCTGACAGTTAAAGTCAGTTTTTCTTCCTTTTTTTTTTCCTGACTTCTGTTGAACTGAGTTATCTGAACCAACAATGTCCTCTCTCCCCATGCCAAAGGGAAGGAGAAGGGGCAAAACGTTTCTCTGCTGCTCTGCCTGTGTTGTTCACCTTCCAGTTCCTCAGTGCCAAGTTTTTTATTTCCAGTCCTTCCAGTACTTAATGACCAGCAACTCCTGTCACTGCTGAGACACCTCTCGTTCTGACATCCTGGTGAAACCTTTGTCTGGAAGCTCCAAGTGGTTGATCTGACACCATCCCTTTGTGGAATATTTCTTCTAATGTAGAGTCACTGGTTTGGGATGTTTTTCGGGCATTCCAACTACCCTTTTCCAGACTTTGTGATGACTAAAGGCAAATTCTGATCCTCTGTGTGGTTAAACTCCCTCCTAGCAGTGTTGAGTGTCCTGCTGAGCTGGCTTTTTAGCAGGTCCTAAACACCACGGGAAGCCCTTCCAGGGTGGATGTGTTCCTTGGGATTCCCAGAGGATTCAAGGCACACAGGAGTGATTATGAAAGGAGAGAACCGGGGGGCAATGGGGCTGGAGAGCTGGGATTGAGGGAATTTCATCAGTGGAACCTGGGGTTGTAAAGGCAACAGTGAAACTGTGAGATGTGCCCGTGGATGGAGATATGTCCATGGATGGAGATGTATCCATGGGAGGTGTGTCCATGGATGGAGATGTGTTTATGGATGATGTTTCCATGGATGATGTGTCCCTGGATGATGTGTCCATGGATGGAAATGTGTTTATGGATGGAGATGTGTCC
>NW_020884901.1:9194944-9212086 GCF_003945725.1 Corapipo altera | reverse complement strand
TCCATGGATGATGTGTCCATGAATGGAGATGTCTCCATGGATGATGTGTCCATGAATGGAGATGTCTCCATGGATGATGTGTCCATGGATGGAGATGTGTTTATGGATGGAGATGTGTCTATGGATGGAGATGTGTCCATGGATGGAGATTTTCCATGGATGGAGATGTGTCCATGGATGGAGATGTGTCCATGGATGGAGATTTTCCATGGATGAAGATGTGTCCATGGATGGAGATGTTTCCATGGATGATGTGCCCATGGATGATGTGTCCATGGATGGAGATGTGCCCATGGATGATGTGTCCATGGATGGAGATGTGTTTGGGCACCAATTCAGGGCCCTGAGTTTGGGGCAGAGGCCCAGCTGGTTTGCAGAGTTGTCTCTTAGGAACCTGTCCTTTGTGGCTGAGGATCCACTGACACCGGCAGCTTTTGGGAAGGGGTGTCCATGTCCAAGCCATCCCTTCCTCATGTTTTAGGACAGTCATACTCCTTGGTAATTGCTTTTTATTTCCTTCCAACATTTTTAGCCCCAAACATCAGTACAGCTTTTCCCTGGGCCAGACTTTCGAAGAGGTGCTGGTTTGACACAGAAGTCTCTTGAACTGTCTACAAAAGCCCATTTTACTTTCTGACCTGTCCTAAGAAGCCTCAAAAAGCACCTGATTTGTATTGTGGGTTTTTGGAAGGATTTTATGCCCTTTAAAGTGCAGTTTTTAGCTCACCTGACGTTTTTAACCCTCTCTCAGCTCTTCTTTCCTCCATGTTCCTCATGCACTAGTTTGCACTTTCTTATTTCTTCTTGGCTTTCCAACCTCCCTCAGTCCTTGGATATTATTTTTCAGGCTTCTCAATTTAGTGTCTTATTAATGTATCATTCACTCTCTCTCCCAGATGATTAATAAAGAGATTATATAAGGCTTGTGTGGCTTATATAGGCTTATATAAGGCTGATCCCTCTAGTATTCTTCTAGACAGCTCTCAGCTACACACTTTGATGTTTGGCCTGTGGTTTGTTTGTGTTTATTTTCTATATTTTTTTAGTTACCCTTCAATCTAGACCAGCTTAAATGGACTTTAAAGCAGAATTTTGTGGGAACCTGGCGTCAGATGTTTTAGTCAAATTATATCCGTGCCAAGCACGTGGAGGATTTTGTCATTCACAATAATAGAAGGAATAGAAGTTCACCAGCTTCCAGCTCGATGTTTTGTTTGCTTTGCGTTGTCCTTTAGAAAATCCTCACGTAATTTTTCCAGCAGCAAGTTAAAATCTGTGGTTCTGAGTGTTTCTCCAGTGCTGGCACAGCGTGGTGTGTTCTGCAAACTGCCTTGGGTGATGACATTTGCACTGGGAAACCTCAGGAAACTTGGTTGTCTGTCACTCAGATAAAAATGATTCAGTTTTGGGAGGTTGGCTTTTACAGTGTTTTATGATTTTTTTTTTTACTTTAGGGAAGTATAAAGTTGTCTTTTGGAGATCACACATGAGTGGAAAGCAAGGGCGGTGTTCCTGCACTGCACAGCCTGAACTGTGCCCAGCAGAGCTCCCCCCAGGCACCTTGTGGGTTTTAACTGGACAAAGATTTGATGTGGTGGTTTTCTGGTGACACTGTGTCTCCTGAGATGTGGCACTGCAGACATGCAGCAGCTGGCCCTGCTTGTCTCACCCTGTGCCCCAAGAGAGAGATCTGTTACCCTTGGGCTGAGTCCTGGTCCTGTTGATGGAGACAGAAGAGCAGCAACGGGTGTGGAGCATCTCTCGCTTCTCAAACGGTGTCTATCATGTGACAGGACATGAGGGACCATCCTGTGGCTTTCTTGGGTCTGAAGGAAGGTTCTTGGCGTCCAGAAGCCCCTTGTGGATGATAGTTGGGTAGAGAAACTGGACTGGGTGGGTGGTTGAGAAGAGGAATATCATGTAGGAAGAGCTACATCTCCCAGTGGTTTGTCTGACATCCTTCCCCTGAGCAAGAGGGGCGCAGCATTCTGAGCCATCCTCTCCTCCCCAGGCTGGGTGTAACTGGGTGATACAATGGGGTAAGGCAGGTAGCAGCTGGTTTTAGAGCAGGGATATGATAAATCTGAGGCTGAGCCTTCCTGTTTTATCTTTTCCAGAGGAGGTCATGCTGGCGGAGGAAGACAAGAACGCAGAAGAGAAATCTCCTCTGGACGGTAGGTCCCTTTGCTGTGCTGTTTTCCTCCTGTGATATGTGAGAGGTTCAGCTGCTGGACAGTGCCACGGCCTTCCACTGTGCCCAGGAGGGTGTGAGGAACACACTCTTGCATGCCCTTGGCAGAGATGGGGCTGCAGAGTCCCTTCGCCCTTATCGGGTGCTTTCGAGGTTGCAGGTGGATGATGAGCAGTTATGTGACACCGCCCTGGGGTGGGGATCTGCCCTTGGGGTCGGTCCCTACGCTGCCTGTGGGACCACAGGGACACCTGTCAGCCTGTCCAAGCGGGGCTGGCCGTGTCCCACCCCCAGGCCGTGGTGGGGCTTAGGCTGCAGAGCGGATGCCAGAGGAGGAACGCGCTGACCAGGAGAAGGCAGGGCTCCAAACCAAGGTTTTCCAAACGGATTTGACAAAGAGACTAAGACCCCTGTTAGCTGTAAGCAGTAAGACATAACAGGGTGTGGTGATCCTACCTTCCAACGTGCGACCCAGGCTGGAGGGACCAAGCCGAGCGAGGCCACAGGACCTGCCCTCCCTGTGCCTCCGAGAGCGATGAGCTCGTAGGAACGCGCCAGCCAGTCAAAGTTCAGTTAAAGATTCTTCCCTCTCCCTTTTCTGACCATCTTTCGTCCTCCCATGTCTCCTCCTCCTTTCCCCTCCCCCCTCCCTCTTCCCTCCTCTTTTTTTTTCTCCTCCCATTCACTGTCAGGGAGGGCCGCCTCGGAAGGGCCGATCCACCAAGGCACGGCACCGGCAGAGACTAGCAGCGGCAGCAGCTACAACAGTGAGTGGATTGCAAATCACCAGGGGCTCAGGCGGCACAGCGGGGCAGCCTCACCCCACAGCCCCCCGTGCCCAGGTCACCGGGGGTGTCTCCCGGGTGGTTTTGCACCCTGTGCTCCGGCTCCTTCGGGGCGGCGGGCGCCCGGCTGCTGGTCCGCCTTGGCCAGCCTGGTGACCTGCACCTGGGGAGGACTCGGGGATGGATGGAAGAGCTGGGGCTGCAGGAGGTCAGGGTTCAAGGTGTGCCTGGCCAGTCTTCGTGTGTGTGTGTGGGTCGTGTGCGCTGGGGGAGTTCGTCCAGCACGTGGGTGCAGCTCTTAGCCCTGAGCGTCTGGAAGAGTAGCCTGGAAAGCTGAGTGGTGTGAGCAAACTAGAGGTGGGGACAAGTCAAGACCCAGAGATATGAAGGCTCCTTCTATCCTGCTAAACTAAAGGAGCCCGGCAACATTCCCAACCTTGAAGCAACTGGTGTGGAGCAGCCCATGTCTATGCTGGTAAATCTTCTCAGTCTCCAAATCACAGGGCTGTTGCATGCAGGGTGCCTGTAGAGATGGCACACTGCTAAACACAAGTAGGAATTATCTGGGGAAGAAGATAAAGAAGCTGCTCAATTCATGCCAGGGAATGTTGTAAAATTTTACTCCCAGTGCAGGTTACGTTCCATTGCTGGGAATGGCCTGGACATGCTGGAGTGTACTGGGACAGATGGAGCCTGGAGGACCCAAAAGCTGTTATTGCTGGGACTGAGGATTCAGCCTAGAGCTGGGTGGGGAAGAAAGGTGCAAAAGTGGTTATTTGCCAAAAAAACCCCCTGGATCCAGATCACAGGCTCAGAGCATCCTCTTCTCCTCGAGCCTCTCCGAACCCGGGTGATGCTCTGGGTGTTTGGAAGCAACCAAAGAACCAACCCTTGCCTTGGCCGTGGAGGAAGCAGCACATCCATTTCTGTGTCAGGGAAATCCGAGTGAAGAGTGAGGGGATCTTCTCTAGGAGACTCCAGTGGCTCAGAGTGTGTGGGTTTGCTGTGTGTGCCTTCTGACCAGTCTGTATCACCACACCGTGGGGTGTCTTACTGCTGCTAGAAAATGGTGCTTAGTTACTGTATGTCTTGAACCTGTTACCAAACTGTATCAACATATCTTTTTCTGCCAGTTCTCGAGGTTCTGCAGGTAGGTGGTCATGGGACCAGCGTCCTCACTCTTCCTGCCTCACCCCTCGTGCACTGGGTGGACAGTGCAGAGCTCTCCGAGCCCTTTAGGCTGCTGGTCTCTTTCCCTGTCGGAATAAAACACTGTAGGGATGTCTGCCCTCCCCACAAAAGATGCTGTTGGGAGAACTGTGTCTTCAAAGAATTACAGCAGCCCCAGAGGGCAGGGATTGTACACTGGGTGCTATTAAGAGGCTGCTCCCTGATTTGTGGCAGTTGCCTCTCTCAGAGCATTTCTGCTCCTCCAGGCGCTGCTCGGTGCTTAAACCGAACCCGTGAATGCTGACTCCTTAATGGTGCCCACTGTAAACAGCATTAATGGCTTTAATGGATGGAAGCACTCATCTCCTCGCCCACTGGGGCTCACAAAGATCCAGTGACCCTGGCCAGCCTTTCTGCTGTGCTAAAAGCTCCAGCAGATGCAGTGACTCCCCACCCTCCTGCATCTGCTGGGGGCAGCGGGAGCGCCCAGCCCCGTTCCTGGCAGACCTTCAAGATCTGGAAGGTCAAACAGCTAAAGGACCCCGACACCGAAGCACTGGGCCCTGCAAGGTTGTAGGTTGTCCGGTTTGCTCCGGCTTGCCCTTGTGTGAGAACTCTAAGCTGGCATTGGGAAGGAAATGCTGGCCCTGGAGAGTGAAGGGAGGGGGAGAGAGAATCCACTCTGCATCCTCACGGGGCATTTTCTCTTTAATTTGCACACAGTGTTGAAAAGAGCCGCGATAAAGAAGAGCAAAAACGACCTGATTCATGCAGAAGAAGGTGAGGACCATTTCACAGACATTTGCTCCGTTGGTGAGTACCGGCTTCGCACTGCCCCAGGTTCAGATCTCCACCCAAACCTGTCCATGCCATCTTCCCTCTGAGAGGCTCCTTTGCTCCAGAAGCTGCGGTTTCAAGAAGGAGAAGTCCCCTCGACTTCCCAAAGCAAAGGGCTCCGCGGCTTCACCCTCTGCCCTGCGCTGCCTGGCTCAGCTCTTGCATGCTGCACCTTTCCAAGAGCCCTGCCCGGCGCTGGGAGAATCCCTGCTGTGCTGCCCATCCCGGGATTCTGCTTGGAGCACGCTTGTTCATGCTAATGAACCCCAAATCTGTCCAAGGACACTGCTAAGGCTCTTTGTTGGAGGAACTGGACACAGTCCCATCCGCCACCGATGCACAGGGGTGGGTTTGCAGTGTTTGCTGTGTGAGTTATTACTGGGAAACGCTGGGCAGTGGCCACAGTTCCCTCATTTTTGCCTTAGGAGAAGATCTTAAAGCAATTCTCTACGTTTTTCAAGCCAGATGTGGAGATACACACCAGTGTGCACCCAGTCACCCCCACACCTCCACTGCATCCTGCCCTGTGGGGCATTTGGGGGCTTCAGCTCTGCAGACCAGGACTACCAGACTGCTGCCTGTCCTGCAGTTCCTAGAGCTGATTCCCTCCTGAGACACAGCCAGGTGGAGAGGCAGGAGGCAAGTCTGGGGCTGGCAGGGCTTGGCAGGCTCTGAGCCCCCAGCCCCCAGCTCAGGGAGCTGTTTGGACACCAGCAGAGACACCTCTCAGCCATGGGTTGCTCCTCCCCGGCTGGGGGCACATCTCCTGCCTGCTCTGCACTTGGGTATTTTGCTTCTCCCTGGCCCTGTTGTTTGAGTCTGGACATGGTTTTGCTGCTGGAGCAGCAGATGTTCTCATTATCTTTCAAAGAAATACCCTGGCAGCCCAGTTCCCACCAAGCAGCAAATCCTGGGAGCGCAAGAGCAGCAGCACAAACAGTTCATTTCAGAGTCTGTGTCTGCAGAGTTCTGAAAGCTCGAGTGCCTCAACTGCCCTTTGGAAAGTTGGCATTAAGGTTTTAAGGGATTAGAGCTGATGCTGGGATTTTTTTTTCCCCTTTAAACCAAGACCTGGTTGCAGAAATTGAGTGTTGCTTGGCATGTTCCTGACACCATCACCCACAGTCCCCCAGGCTGCAGGTTTTGTGCCTAAACTGCTGACACTTCTGCGAGAGGCTCGTTGCTGAAAGAGGGCAAAAATGCAGCACCCGTGTGCATTTTTGGGTTGGTTCGGTTATTTTTTTTCCCCCAGGATCCCTGCATGGATAACAAGGAACAGTCATTTTTGGAACAGTTGTCCGTGGTTGCGATAATTATGAGCTCTTTGCATTCCCATCCAAGTCCCTCCAGGCTCTGGGCACCCATGCCACGCCAACAGATCTTGGAATTCAGGCATTTCAGGTGGCAACGGATGACGGAGCATCTGGGCTCGTGAATAATCTGCTGCAGAGCTGGGAACTGTCTCGGGAGCATATGGCAGGGAAAATAACAGCAGTGCTTCACCCACTTGGGAAAAGTGTTTTTGATTTTGATTCATGGAATGAGACAGAGAAGGAGAGATGGATGAAGCAGCTCCTTCGCGGGCTCCTGAAGGGGTTGAGGCTCTGCAGAACACAAACAATCACAGCATGTGGGCAATTACGCATAAAGAATATGGTTTTTGAGCAAAGGGGTTTTTTTGGCTGTTTTTCTGTGATGTCTTCTGGTGGGAGCAGAAGGAGAGTGGAAGAATTAACAGCATCATTCCTGAGTGCCAGGGGAAGGTGCAGACCAGGGGGAGAGGCTTTGACAGGGCTCTCTCTGCCCGTTGCCACTTGAATTCCAACACAAGCACCTCAATGAGCCTCATAATTGGACTATAAAACTCTGTAGTGCTGAACACTTCCCAATGTGCTCTCTGGAGCTGTTCTTAGCGTTTGTTCTTTTCTCTCCTCCCAACTCTCAGCCTCTCATTCCACACTAAGTGTGCAGCTGCTCTCTCTGCCTTCCCACCTTCCACACTGTCCCAGACACAGGACACTTGTCTGGATTCCCAGACAGCAAAGCCCAGAGAAGTGGATATTTTCTATGTTAGATCAGCTTAAATACAAACTGGTTTTCTCCTCTGAAAGATCAGTGGAGGAGATGAGACTATTCCTTTGCAAATCTGGGAGTACAGAGTGGCATGAATATCTGAGAGCTCTTTACCTGCTAAACAGTGCAGCCTAAATCCTAAACTGGAGCTCTTTTTGTTGTCTTAAAGCAATGGAGGAGCACTGTGATTTATTTTTTAAAGTGCCAAAGGCAGGATTAGCAAACTAACAGAACAGCAAAGAGTTTGTTCAGAGCCTGGCCAAGGCCAGCTCTGTGTGTTGGTGGGTGGCCAGAAATGGGCCATGGAGTGGAGAGCTCATGTTCCACTGGGGAGACATCATGCTCCTGTGGAGCTGTGAGGCTTGGAGAACCTGCTGCTGTCACATCTGGATGCTTCATCCTTTCTATGGGTGTTGTGTTTGATGTTATTGCAGCACGAAACAGGGTGAGATTCCCGCCCCTTCCAAGTGCTGAAATGTAGGTGCTCACACCCCAAGATTTGGCTGCTGCAGCCAGAACACTTTGTTCCTGTAGCTCAGCCATCTCCATGTAAATCATCTGCTTGGTCCAAGGCAGGCCCATGTGTCCTGCTCAGCCCTTCCTGCAGGGATGCTCCATCCCACGATGGAGGGAAGGGCATGGGGAAGGGCAATAGTGTATTATCCAGCCACAAATTGTCTTGAAAAAAGGTCCTGAGGGCCAGCAGTGTGACACAACTAGTGGACAGCAACAATCATGATTTTCCCTGCTTGTGGCCATTGCAGAGGAACCCCAATGGCTCCATGTGTTTATTCCCAACCTGTGCTGATTTCTCCTGCTCAGCACTGGCCAGAGGTTGCCCTTTCATCCTTCATTTGAACAGCAGAAAGAATTTCTTCCATCAGCTTCCTATTGTTGAAACATTTGGCTCTTTCCAGGGTTTCAGACCGGAGTGGAAATGCATCTGGTTTAGGCAGAATTGGTACAAATGAGTAGCTGCACTCAAAATCTGATGAAGGGAGGCAGATTGAGGCCTATGCTCAGGAAATACAAGCAGTTGGAGAATGAAATAAGGAGACTTCATTCCATTCAGCAGTAAGGGCTGGTCCTTGGAGCAGGGGAAAGAGGGACCAGCTTTCCTGCTGCCAGCTCCCAGCTCCATGAGGATGTGCTCCACACCACGGGCAGAACCACCACCGGGCCTGGTGCTTCCTGTCCTTCCAGCCCAAGTGATGAGTTTAACTGGGGCAATCGGGATTGTTCCAAAGGTTTGGAAGCCCAGTTTCTTTAGATGGCAGAGCTGGGCACTGATTCATTGACTCCTGGAGTTTTAAAACCCCAGCCTTCATCCCTCATGGCACCATCCCAAGCCAGATGCCCTCGCTCAGCCCATGGCCAGCGTGCCCAGCTTTCTGCTCAGCCGTGTTCCCGGTGCTTGGCAGAGGCTCTGTGTGCACAGGAGATGCCCTCCAGCCTTTTGCCTGCCAGGGTGGGGTGTGGTGACTCTTCTCTCTGTCCCAGGGTCTCCTTTTGCCCGCGCCAGTTTGAAGAGCGGGAAGAACGAGAGCTCGTCCTACTTCAGGAGGAAAGAGAAGATGTTCCGGTTCTTCATCCGGCGCATGGTGAAGGCTCAGAGCTTCTACTGGATTGTCCTGTGTGTGGTGGCCCTCAACACCCTCTGTGTGGCCATGGTGCACTATGACCAGCCGGAGAAGCTCACCACTGCTCTCTGTGAGTACTGGAAACTCCATCTTTCCCCTGAGGAAATCCACAGTTTTGGTGCTTGCGCACCCCCCAGGAGCTCTGGGGTTCAGCTTCCCGAGGGTCACCTCAGCACAGGCTTAGAAATGCTTTAGTCAGTGGTTCTAGTAACTCATAAGTCACAGAATCATGGAATGGTTTGGGTTGGAAGGGATCTTAAAGATCGTCTCATTCCAACCCATGGGCAGGGACACCTTCCACTAGCCCAGGTTGCTCCAAGCCCCGTCCAGCCTGGCCTTGGACACTTCCAGGGATCCAGAGGCAGCCACAACTTCTCAGGGCCCCATCACCCTCCCAGGGAAGAACTCCTTCCCAATATCCCATCCATCCCTGCCCTCTGGTAGTGGGAAGCCATTCCCCCTTGTCCTGTCACTCCAGGCCCTTGCAAATTGTCTCTCTCCATCTTTCTTTAGGCTCCCTTCAGATCCTGGAAAGCCTCAAATATGTCACTCCAAAGTTTCTCTTCTCCAGACTGAACAATCCCAATTCTTTCTCAAATCATATTTCCAGTCATTCAATCACACAATTCAGAAGAAATCCCCCAGGGCAGGGTGTTGGTTTGAGACAGGAACGATATCCCAAAGGTTATTTCAAACTTCAGACTCAACCAGAAGTAAATCCTGCAGGAAGAAGGATTTGTTCTGTGTCAGACAGAAAGGAGGGGGAGGGTTTTTTTCCCCTGGGGAAAGGCAGGTTGCTCTGCCCAACCTCTGTCTGCCCAGAGAACTGCAAATTGCTGCCACTTTGATCTGCCCCCGGGGGTGGTTCCTGTTGGGAACACAAAGCTCTGCCAGCTCTGGTGTCCCTGGGACAGAACTACGCCTCTGTCTGTGCTCATGGAACCCCACACTAATTCCCCACTGTTCAGTGATGACTGGCATGGTCTTTAAAAGGTTACAGCTTTATGGAAGATTCTTTTTTGTTGTGTGCCCTCCTCACCGATGGGGTGTGATTGGTGGGAGGGATGTCAGGGTGCCCTCTGTGAAAATAAGTGATGGAAATGACACCAGAGAGAAAATTATATTATATTTGTGCCACAGCTTTTATTTTCACCTGTGGTCACCTGCCAGTTTGGCTCAGGTAGTTTAGAAGTTCTTTTGAAAGGTGATTTTTGTGTTTTGAAAATTGCATCTCGCTTTTTCTCGTGATGAATAATAAATGGAGGCTTTCTGCCATCACAGCCTTTACACCTCCCAGTGCTCCCCTGGGGTCACAGCCTGGCTCACAAAACCTGATTTAAATAAATATGGAAGGTGGGGGATGGCGATTTTTGTGTATTTTGATGAAGGTTGTAGGGTAGGATTCCTAGAAAATTTAAACCCGAAAATTAAAACCTAAAAATTCACGGGCAAACTTGTAGAAATTCCTCAGGAGAGAACGTGGTGACCCTGAAAGTGAAACACTGAGAATTTTCCCTTCTGAAGGGAAGGGATGGGAGTTTATTTCTGGAAGTCAGAGCCATTTGTTTGGCCACTTCTGCCTCTGTAAAACGGCCAGGAACAAATCCTTTTGTTCAACACTTGATATTGAGATGGGACCAGATCAGAATTTGTGAAGTAAAACTTCTGAAACAAGAGAACAGAAGACTAGGAAAACCCCCCCAAATATTTCAAACAGTCTAATCATTTCAGCTTAGATCTTTAAAGATACTTATCTGCCTAATTTTCCTTGATTTCTGTCTAAATTAGAGACTTAAATATTTCCTGCCTCAGATCCTTGGGTCTTACCTTATTACAAGGAAGCAAACTTTTGAAGTTTTTTTTGTAATAGACCTAAAAGGTCAAGAATACCAACTGCTCTGACATCAAAAATGTCCTTATTAATATTTGTTGAAATATTTAATATCATCAGGTAAATGGAGCTATAATGAGAGATGCATAAGAAGGACAGGAACTTCTTTCAAGTCTGGGTTTGGCTTTTTTTTTTTTTTTGGCAAGATTTAAACTGAAAAGAGAGACAGACTATACAGAGAAGTCAGTCTTGCTTATTCATTACCTAAATTTAACAGAGGAATTAATAAGCCAGATTGGCAGAGTAATTAGAAATGTGAGGATTAGGATTTCCTCTTGAATTAGGCCTAAATGTCTAGAAAAAACCACACATACACTTGAAGTCTTTCAACTCCAAAAAAGAAGGCTTCAGATTTCCAGGACTCAGTTTTGGGAGCACCTCATGCAGTGACTTTTCTAAGAGAACACAAAGAGATCCATGAGCCAGCAAATTCTACTCCATGTTCCTGGGAGAGCTGGAAAGGAGCTTTCTGTCCATTAGAATTAAAGAGGCACCTCCAGGTGGGAAACTTATCTGGGCCAGAGGCCACAAATGAGGCTTCCGAGCTACAAAAACAGGGAAGGTTGAAATGGTGTCGTGCCTGGAATCAGGGATTGGGGTGGATGCCTTTTTTGGGAGCCCTGCAATGTCAATTAGTTCCAGAAACACTTGGGCAGCAAACTTTAATTTCTTGGTGTTGGAACATCACTGAGCTGAAAGTGAGGGATCCCACGGCCTTTTATTTAGTGGAAGAGTCAGAAAATCCCCAAAGAAACTTGGGATTTCTCGGGAGTTAAATCCTCAGCATCCCCCCAGCCAGAGGTGCTTCCTGTGGCTTGTCTTTGCACCACTGAGGGATGATTTCCTTGCAAGACCTGAGTGTCCTTTGCCAATAAGGAAACACCCAAATCAATCCCTTAAATTCACTAATAGAAATATCAGTGGCTGCAGATAAACAGTGATGGAACCACCACCGGAACTGGGGAGGGGCAGCACAGAGGGGGGTCACAGACAAAACCACAATATCCAAGGAATCAGAGGGTTTGTGGATGTTCTTGTACAGGTTTAAGTATTAAATAGGTCTTTAAATAGGGTGGTACAGGATTAGTCACTGTGACAGAGAGAATAAAGGCCAGAGATGAAAGAATGGTTTGAGTTGGAAAGGAACTTAAAGATCATCCAGTTCCACTGCCATGGGCTGGGACACCTTCCTCTAGCCCAGGATGCTCCAACCTGGCCTTGGACACTTCCAGGGATGTGGCAGCCACAGCTTCTCTGGGCAACCTGTGCCAGGACCTCACCACCCTCTGATTAAACAGTCTTTTCTTAATATCTTATTTAAATCTCCCCATGAATGGCCCCCCTGGAAATTCTAACGCACACCAGATAATTTTTGTTTGCTGTGTTTTGTTGTTGTTGTTGTTGTTGGGTTTTTTGTTTGTTTTGGTTTTTTTTTTTGGTTTTTTTTTTTTTTTTGCTTGTTTGGTTTGGGTTTTGTTTTTTAAGATAAGTTTTCTCCAAGATGAAGCAGAGACACTGTGGGTTCATTCTGGAGAGGATTGTCCCTGGTCTGCCTTATCCATAATGTAATGGAAACTGGGGGAAGAAACCTATTGTAATGTAATTCTAGAACTAAGAACTTTTCAGAATTGTCTGCTGAAATGGCCTCTAAGTCAAACCTCTTAAATTACAAGTGTCCTGTGCCTCCAAACCCTCCCAAATTTCAGGATGACGAGCTGAGGTTCTGCATTCAAGCCTGTCTTTGTATCAGTGATGACCTACAGCTTTCTATCCCATTTCCTGAGGGGAAGTTTTTGTAGCATCACCTTTCCTGTTCATCTCACCTTTAATATTGAATTCAGGGAATGTTTTATGCCTTCAGATGTGTGGGACTGGGCTGGTTGTTTTGTTACTGCAATGCTGGAGTTGGCTCCTCTCTCTCCTGCTGGAATAACTCTGCATCACACACACATTTTGAGGGAGCCCAGCTGGGGTTTAGCCCTCAAGGAGTTCTTGGAAACCCTGTTCTGCCTGAGATTTGTGCTCAGATCATCAGATATCAGCAGAACAAGGGGATTTTAAACAGCTCCCAGAAATACTCAGCAAAATCCTTTCGCTGTAAGAGTGACAGAGTTTAAAAATGGCTTTAAAGTTAATCCATGAGGAGAAAACTTCACTGCAGAGGAGCAGGACTTGGCTGGTCTGGTGGAGAGCAAGAGAGGAATAAATTCTAATTGTGTTGTTCCGTGGAAGGTGCTTAGAAATGAACTGAGGAGGCTTTTTGTGAAGGGCAGCAGCAGGAGAGGAGCGTGGTAAAGTCTGGGAGGATCCTCTAAATCCTGAAACTCTACCCAGGCACCTCTAATTCAATTATACCTGTCCCTCTGGGGAAAAGTTTAATTACATTACAAATTAATTTTACTTAAAGAACGGTTGGTAAAAGCCTCTGGGTCTTGCATTGATTTATTTTTCCCTTGGTCTTTTCTTTTAACTTTTCTGTTTTGAATTGTTCTGATTAGCTTTCCCTGCTTGATATTCCACATCACTACAACTGCTTTGGAAAAAGAGCTTTAGGAGCTTCAGAGAGAGGCTTGGGATTTCTTTGGTCTGCCTGAAAGAGCTGATGAGAAATTCTTTGAATTCTTGTGCTGTGATGGATAACAGGACATACTTTATGCCCTGTAATTATCCCCAAATTCGATCAGAGATTTTCCTTCTCTGGATGGAAAGGATTCCAGTGCCAAATAGGAATTCTCCCATGCTGCACATGGACACTGCTCACTGAAACAGGGACCTTGGGTTAAATAAGCTGCAGCTCCCTATAAAAGTATATTTTTCATGCAGCCACCCATGATTGTCATCCAGAGTGTCTCTTTTCTGATGAACACAATATTTGAAAACAGTTTTTTAGCCATTATGGCCTGGGAATGTCTTCCCTTGTTACACAAGATTAAACCATGTTTTTGGGCCAATTAGGTCTTTTTTGATTCCCTTCATGAAGCAACTCTCCTTTTTTTCCCCAAATAAAACTGCAG
Source organism: Corapipo altera (assembly GCF_003945725.1). Classification (NCBI taxonomy): domain Eukaryota; kingdom Metazoa; phylum Chordata; class Aves; order Passeriformes; family Pipridae; genus Corapipo; species Corapipo altera. The sequence goes on along the minus strand of NW_020884901.1, from coordinate 9,198,485 downwards.
GGATCCTTAAGTGGCTCCCTAATTTATGTCAGTCTAAAACCAAAATCCACAACGTGCCTTTTCTGATAAACACACTATTTGAAAACAGTTTTTTACCCGTTATGGCCTGGGAATGCTTTCCCTTGCTATGCAAGACTGAACCATGTTTTTGGGCCAATTAGGTCTTTTTTGATGCCCTTCATGAAGCAACTCTCCTCTTTTTCTCCAACTAAAACTCAGGTATTCCTGATTGGCTCCCTAATTTATGTCTGTCTAAAACTAAAAGCCAGAATGAGTATTTTCTGATAAACACAATATTTGAAAACAGTTTTTTAGCCATTATGTTCTGAGAATGTCTTCCCTTGCTATGCAAAACTAAACCATGTCTTTGGGCCAATTAGGCCTTTTTTGATGCCCTTATGAAACAACTCCTTTCTTCTCCAGCTAATGCTGCAGGGATCCTTAACTGGCTCCTTAATTTATGTCTGTCTAAAACCAAAACCCAGAATGTGTCTTTTCTGCTAAACACAATATTTGCAAACAATATTTTAGCCATTATGGCCTGGGAACACCTTCCCTTGCCATGTAAGGCTGAACCACATGTTTAGGGCCAATTAGGCCTTTTTTGATGCTCTTCATGAAGCAACTCTCCTTTTTTTCCCCAACTAAAACTGCAGGGATCCTTAAGTGGCTCCTTAATTTATGTCTGTCTAAACCCAAAATCCAGAATGTGTCTTTTCTGCTAAACACAATATTTGCAAACACTTATGGCCCGAGAACACCTTGCCTTGCCAAAACCATGTGTTTGGGGCAACTGGGCCTTTCCTGATGCTGTGGTTGCCTTTGAAGCAGGTGACCAGCTCCCTCTGGATATCCCAATAGAGAATTTGTGAGGAAAAGGCTTTCTGAAGCATATTTATTTATGCCTGCTGAGCATTTCACATCTGCTTGGTCAAAGAGGAGGAAGTTGTGCTTTGAGGTTCTCCTGGTTGGTTTTATGTGTGAGGAGGATGAGGAGAGGAAACCAAAGTGTCAGGCTCAGCACCTGCTTCTAATGACATTGGACTTGGAGATGGGACAGAAATGGAATTAATCCCTGGGTGACTGACAAAAAGGAGCTGGGAACTGTCAAATTCAAACACGTGGGGTGATGGGATGTAACGTGTATTGGCCTTTGCCAATAGCACAAATCTGAAATTAAATTAGACTGTTTGTATCAAACTTTTCCTCCTTAAATCACATCACAAAATGCTTCTGCTTAAGGCAGATTGGATTACATGTGGGGTCTGAATACCAGGAGGTCCAAACAACAAAATTGCTTTTTCAATTACATGGGCAGGGCCATCTCAGAAGGAACTTTGTGTCTGATCCTTCTGCTGCAGCAGTTGATTCACTCAGCCAGTCCCTTCTGCCCGAGGAGTTCTCTGGGTCTGTGTTTTCCTTGCCTTCATCCCTTGGCCTCACTGGGCTGTGATTTGTAGCATCTGGTACCTGCTGAGATGCAGCTCCTGCTGCCAGTTCCGAGCTCTGATCCTGATGGGATCCATCAGCTGTGAAAGGACGAGTGGGGCTCTTTCAAGAGCAGCAGAAGGAAATTGCCTTTTGAGATGCTCTGAGTTTTAAACGTTTCCCCTTTTCTTAATTTTATTTCTTTTTAACATAACCAAAGATTTCTTGGCTCTGTTTTGTTTAGAAAGGCCATTTCCCAGCTCTTTTCTCCTCTGATATCCTGGTTTTGCACGTGTGTTTGCAGGGTGTGTCAGTCTGATGATGGAGCACTGCACTTGCTGATACCTGGTTTTATTCACCCTTCTGCTGGATGGGTGACTGACCATTAATCCTTGTTGCTTTTATCCTTTTGAAATGATGATAATTGTCTTGGCAAAGTGCACTGGGATCTGCCGGTGAGAATTACAGTTAAAAAACACTTACAAGGATTTTTGTTACTCTGTGGAAGAAAATGGGGTGGCCCTGACATGTAACTCTGCGAGGTGAGTTTGGTGGACAAAGAGGGTGAAAATGTCCTGCCAGACTGAGCCATGACACAGGTGGAGGCTGTGCTGTGCTTTCTGTAGGATCTACAACCTCTCCCTATGATTTTTTACCAGCTAATTAAACAAGGCCACTGACTTCAAAGCATTGGTTTGACACCAATCCTCGGGATAGGGAGACTTCCCATGGAAGTCATTCCAATGACACCATTGGACTTGCTGAGCTCTGCTGAGTGTGAAACCAGGGCCCCCCCCAGCTCTCCTGGAGCCCCTTTAGGCACTGGAAGGGGCTCTCAGCTCTCCCTGGAGCCTTCTCTTCTCCAGGTGAGCACCCCCAGCTCTCCCAGCCTGGCTCCAGAGGGGCTCCAGCCCCTGGAGCATCTCCGTGGCCTCCTCTGGATTTGCTCCAACAGCTCCACATCCTCCTGATGTTGGAGCCCAGGGCTGGGGGCAGCTCTGCAGGAGGGTTTTCACTGAGCAGAGAGATGGATAGTTGGATGGATTGCCAGCATAATTATGGATAATTCCCAACTCTGGGATCCCTTGTGTTGGAAACAACTGTTTTCTCACTGAGTTGTTGCAGCTGATGTCAGAAAGGAGAGGCAAGCTGGTGCAGGGGTGACCAGGCTTCTCCTGGCAGGTTCCAAGCTCAGAGTGAGATGGAGCTGTGCTGCTCCTCCATGTGACCATGAGACCCAGAGGATGGAGCTGCCTCTTGGCAGGAAAAAGGCTGAGAACTTTGCAGATCTCCTGCTTTGTCATCTTATTCCTCCAATGTGAACACACTGCCCTTAAATTCTCCTTTAATGACATTGCTCCTGCTTTCAAGGACAGGAGGTGACACAGTACAATTAATCCTCTCCTGGTATTTCCCCCCCTTGTGCAGATATTGGCAGAAATGTCCTTGCAGGCTCCTCACTAAGGTGTTAATAAAACCTTTCTCATGTCATTAAAGCTTCCTGGATTTCAGTTCACTTTATGCCCATGATATTCCAGGACTGTCTGTCATTTAAGATTTAACCCCCCTTTTTATTGGTTGCTGATTGAAGCTGTATTTTCCAAGTAATGTCCAAAGACACCCAGCAGTGCAAAACAGGCCCTGGGCCAACTGTGCTCACTCCACATGAACGTGGAGGGTGAGGGTGGAGGGAAATCCAGGCACTTTGGAAGGACCCTCATTCCCTCCTCACACTCATCAGCTGAAGCCACATGTTGCAGGAAGTCATGGAATGATAAAATCATGGAATGAAAAAATCATGGAATACTTTTGGTGGGATCCACAAGGATCATCCAGTCCAGCTCCTGGCCCTGCACAGACACCCCAACAATCCCACCCTGGCCCTCAGAGAGTTGTCCAGACCCTCCTGGAGCTCTGGCAGCCTTGGTGCTGTGCCCACTGCCCTGGGGAGCCTGGGCAGTGCCCAACCACCCTCTGGGGGAAGAACCTTTTCCCGAAATCCAGCCTAACCCTGCCCTGACACAGCTCCAGCCGTTCCCTGGGTCCTGTCCCTGCTCACAGGGATCGGAGCTGCCCCTCTGCTTCCCCACTTTACAAAGCCCTGGAATTCAGG
>NW_020884901.1:9188034-9194934 GCF_003945725.1 Corapipo altera | reverse complement strand
AAAACTGAAATTCCAGGAGACTTTGCTGCTCCAACATCCAGGAGCCTCCTGTGCTGCACTGAGAGAGGTGATTGATCTCCACCCTTTGAGGTTTGATTCTTTTCTTCATCTCTTCTCCAGAGAGAGAGAGGTTTGCCTTATTCTATTGGGTTTGTTTTTGCAGCAGGGAGCAGACTGGAGGAAGTTGCAGACCCCAGAAGGGTTGCACCTTCACCGTCTTTGCATCCCTCTTTTGGACACTCTGAACAGCTTTAGATGTTTTTTTTGTGCTGTGGTGCCCAAACTGCCCCCAGCCCGGAGCAGAGCAGGACAATCCCCTCCCTTGCAGGGCCTGATGCCCCCCGTGTGCTCACCCCTTTCCCCTGGGGAGCATTCCCGGATGGCATCGCTCTGCCTGGCACCCCCTGACCGCTCTGTCCTTCCTTTAAGTCCCCCCCTGTTCTCCTCTCTCCAACCCCTGCAGATCCTGACGGGGGAGGACTGGAATGCTGTGATGTACCACGGGATCGAGTCGCAGGGCGGGGTCCGCTCGGGGATGTTCTCCTCTATCTACTTCATCGTCCTGACGCTGTTTGGGAACTGTATCCTTCCATGTGTGCCCTTCCTGGGCTGCAGAGAGACCTTATTTTGTTTAAATTCTCACCCTTTTGCACTTTTTAAAACTGAATTATTGCTTTTCTCCTTCCAGTCTCCGAGCTAAAGCGTGTAGGTGAGTTATCCACGTTGGCGTCGCTTTTCTTATTTAATTTCATGAAATTTCATTTTAATTGTTACGTTTTACCTTGAGAATGTCCTGTTGTGAGCCAGTTTATGTTTTCCTTGAGAATGTCCTATGTGAGTTACTTTATATTTTCCCTTGAGGATGTCCTATTACAAGTTAGTTTGTGTTTTCCTTGAGAATGTCCTGTTATGAGGTGGGAAAAATAACTGAAGTCAGGTCAGAGCAGGACCTCTGTACCTCAGACATCTTCACAGATGATTTGTGGTTGGTCAGGGGAAGGAAGAGTTGAAATTGGGTTGGTGGGTAGATGAGGCTCCATTCTCTTGGTGCCTTTGTCTCCAGGGCAGCTTAACCAGCTGTGCTGTTCCAAATGCTGGAAATTATCCTGTCTCCACTTAGTCCTTAAAATTTAATTCTAGATCTTGGGTTTCAGGCTCTGGGAGCATTCAGTCGTGGTCCAGGACTTGGCACATGAAGTGTCTGTTTTCTTCTGCTTCAAGATGAAAATCTCTTGAGGACAAGAAGAAACTGGGGGCTTGTACCTGCCCCAAAATGTCACAGGGTGTCTGTGGGGAACCAGCAGCACTTTGATGTCCTGATAGGGCTAAGCAGGCAAGAACACAGTGACATGGAGATGGGATTTGGGAAGGGAGGATCTATTTTATACAGCACTGAGGTGATTCCCTGATGTCACATCTGGGTGTGATGAGGAGAAGCTGGAGCAGAGGGCCTGTGGTGGCTCTGTCCCTGCTTCTGGAATTGCTCTGTGGAATTGTTGCCATTAAGCAGGTCCAGGATCCTCGGTGTGATGTTTGCTGCCTGCAGCCTCAAGCTGGAGTCAAACAGAGCAGCCTCAAAAATGGGACTTTAGGAACTGTTGCAGAGACAAAGCAGCCAGCTGGTTTGTTTGCTCTGTGAAACAGTGGTAATAACTGAGCCTTGCTGCTCTGCTTGGGGCCTTCCCAGCAGGGAGAACCTTCTTGCTGGTTACAATCCCAGAGCTCATCTTTTCCTGGTGTTTTTTGGTCTGGCTGGGTACCTGGGAGAGAGGGAGGGGTCATGGGGGCAACACTTGGGCTACAGACAGGGAGCTGTCACAGGGGCTGCTTCAGCTGGAGGGTGAGATGACAAGAGATAAGGTGTCTCCAGCCCTTTCCTCTGTCTGAGATCCCCCCATTAGCACGAGGAACAGGGATGGGGAAGAGCAGAGCAGACAGGCAGAGCTGTGCTTGTCACACCAGAGTGTCCCTGCGGGATTTATCCCATTATCCGGCGCTGTCGGAGCCGCGGTGCCCGCCTGGCTGGGCAGCCACGCTCAGACATCCACCTCCCAGCCCCTTCCAGAAACACAGCCTTTGGAAAACTGGGTCAGTGGAGAGCTGGCAGGGAGGGAGAGCTCTAAATCCTCCGGGCTTGGCATTTGAAAATGAGATTAAGCCGTAATCAGGCTTGACAGCACAGCTGAGAGAGAGACTTTCACCCTGCGAGCAGCTCCGATCCAGCATTTTGGAGGAACGGGGCATTAATTCCCTGCCTCACCTTTAATTCAGGGGGGGCTTCTCCCTTGTCCTTTAGTTTTCATTAAAAGGGAGAGAGCAGAGGGTATTCAAGGGCAGGCAATAAGGACCTGGCTCACCCGCTGCCACTGCCATGAGCTCAGTATTTGCCTTTGCTTGCTGTGACAGCGGGGAGGTGAAACCTTATCCACATTCCCCTCATCTCATCCTGGCTTTCCCTTCTGAGGTGATCCAGGCAGTGGCTTTCCTGGCTTTTTCCCTGAGATATCTCCAGTGCCTCTGCCCTCCCCTTTGCCCACAGCTCCCTGGGGCATTGCCGGGTGTTTAGCAAGGACAGTGCATCGAGTTTGGATTCTTTAGTTTGCTGTGAGTCCTGCAGGGAGGGAGGAGTTTGCTGCAGGTGAGTTCCTTCAAGCACAGAAAGAGGGAAAAGTTGGCTGACAAACAGTAGCAATGCCCAGAAAACCTTCTGTAATTTTCTGGAAGGCTTTTTCCACCAACTTCTGAAGTTTTCCAACTTCCCTAAAGAGAAGCTGTGGCTGCCCCATCCCTCAAAGTGTCCAAGTCCAGCTTGGAGCAACCTGGTCTGGTGGAAGGTGTCCCTGCCCATGGCAGGGGGTGGAATGAGATGATCTTTAGGGTCCCTTCCAACCCAAACCATTCTGGGATTCTCTGATACTTCAAGTGATCAGAGCTATAAACCTCAGACAAATCCATTAATTCCTGTGGAGATTTACATCCCTGTTGGAGAATTAGAGACCCAAACTTAGTCTGGGAATATCAGCAGCTTTCCCAGAGAGTTTGTAAGAGCCTTTCTGCCCCACACAGACCTTTGAGCACTGTGGGCAGGAGGGGAGAACTGGGCCTGGGGTGTGTGGGGAAGGCTGAGGGGTTAAACCTCTCCCGTGGGTGTTTTCCACGGGGATTGCAGCAGTGATTCCACTAAAGCCTGTGCTGATGTTTCATCAGCATTTGGGGAAGGTCAGGTCTAACCCTGCTGTTCAGCAGCTTCATCTGTGGTGCTGAGAGCGAGCAGCAGGCACTCATTTATCCCTCAGGGACTTACCAGGGACTCAAGTCAGCATTAGCTGACAAAACACAACCAGGAACATCTGAAAATAAAGTTTAGTTTGCCAGGAAAGGAGAGCCCTGCATGGCTGCAGGAGGTAAAACAGTCATTAATGGCAGGGATGCTGCAGAGTTAAGGACAGAGGAGTGCAGAGGGTGAAAGTGTCTCAGCCTTGGGGTCACTTCCCAAGGAGACGCCACAGCCCAGGGAACACCATGAGAACACACTACAAAGAGCAGTCTGAGTTCTTGATCAGCTTGATTCTAGGCTAGAAACACAGAATCATATGATATCCTGAGCTGGATGGATCATCAAAGATGATTAATTCATCTTAAATTAATTATTAGATTAGATTAGTGTGACTTCATTGCTCTAACTTGAGACTTCATAAAGATCTGTCCACTCTGCCTTGCAGAACTCCCTCCAAAAAGCTTTAAAAATGTACCTTTTTTTAATGCAATATGTCAAGTGTGACTTTTCCATCCCTCCCCACACAGCTGTGCTGAGACTGAATTTCTTAAGCAGGACTTTCTGGTTTTATTTTCTTATATCACTACTGAAATCAGCCAAAACCCTTCTGGGGGCTGATCAGCAAAAGGGACTTTGGTTCCTCTGCTGGGAGGGGGTTTATTTTCACTTTGTGAACTTTGCCATTTTTAAGAGTTTTGGCAGAATGGATCAAATCTCCTTAGAGAGCTGGAACTGGTGATTTTGGGTCATTTTGCCAAACCTGCTCTTTTTAACCACGAGGGACTCTTTTCTCCTCCCAGAGCTGTTCAGGGCATCAGGATTGTTGTTTTCCATGAAGAAGAAAGGTGGGTTGGTGCTGATTTCTGCTGCTTCTCACTGCACCTTGGGATTCTTCCTTTGGCTCCATTTACTTTTTCGAGGGACCATGGCAAGGAAAAGATCCTGAAAGTTTGTTTTTCTAAGTCAGAAGCGTCTCACTTTATGTTTCCAGTTCCAGAGAGTCTGTGTGGAACCAGTTTAATGGAAGTGGTGTGATTGGAGGAACAGCAGGATTTGGCCCATTTGCTAGGAAATGACACCATGCCTGTATTCATTGTTGTCCAGTTAATTGATAAATGGAGGCATCTGTTGAGGGGGAGAAAAAAAACAACCTGCAGAGGAGCCTGAGAAGCAAAGCAGGAACTGCCTGGAGGTGCTGCCCTTCCCCTGGCCCTCAGCTGCTGGGCAGGAGATCCACCCTGGCACAGGCTCAGCCACCAGCCTGGAGTTTGGGTGATATTTGGGAATCCCAGAGCTCTGCAGAAAGGACTGGAGGACCTTTTTCTGGGGGCAGAAACACCCAAGTCTGCCAGACTGTGTCTGCTTGGAAACGGATCAAAACAGCCTGATCTGATAAAAAAAAATTAATTATATTTCCAGTGGTTGCTTCTGTTACACGAGACACTCTGAGCATGTGTGTGTGGGAGGCAGGGGTAGGAAGACAGTTTTATCGCTGAGACATTTATTCCCAGAGTAGGAGGGTTGGAAGTGTTTCCAGCATGTTGGAAGCACCCCAGAGGAAGAAACCCAAACACCCAGCACAGACCAGCACCCCAGGGGTGCCTCAGCCCCCCTGTCTGCAGCCTCTGTCCCTCCACCTGCAAACCACCCCTGAGTTCAAAGGAAATGGGGAAAGTAATATATTTTTTAATGAAATATTGATCATCTTATCCTGGGCTCTCTGGGATCGAGGTGCTCCCACCCACATCATTCCCTGCCTTCCTGGAATGAGGGAAGGAGCAGTTGATGGGCATCACATTTCAAACCTTTCTCTGTCCCAGAGGATTCGTCTCCAAATGGTAAAAACTTCCATCCCATGTTCCATGAGATGGAGAAAACCTGAGGGATGATGTGGTTCCTGGCTGGGGAAACCCCAGGGCTCTGCATCCTGTCCCCTGGGGGGTTTGGCAGTCAGGGAGGATGCAGATGCATCCTAAGAGATTAATGCAACTCCTGCTTCCCACTGTCACAGGCACAGGCTCCAGGTTTGATGGACATCAGGCTCTGGAGACGCTCATCCCAACGGGAATTAGAGATGGGAATGCCTGGGTCTGGAGTCTTGGCTGAATTAGGTTCGGTAAAAGCTCTTGAGAGGGAAAGCAAAGAGGCTTTGAGATCACTGTTTGGGCCAGCTTTGGTCCCTGCCTGCCTTGGGAAGTCCCCTGGTGCCATGGGCATGTGGGACCAGAGCTCTGCAGCCAACAGTGCCCGAGCCAGCGTGGAGCCTGCTGGGGCACGAGGGTTTGGGCACTGCCTGGTTTGGGAGAAACCACTGCAGGTGGTGCATCAGCCTTGCCCAGCTCCTGGATCCTCTGCCTCCAGAGAAACCTTGGGTGCCTCCTCCAGGAGGTCTCCTGAGGAGTGGGAAGCAGTGGAGGGGCACTGAGGCCAAGGTTTCCCAAAATCTCGTTGCAGGTTGACGGCACCCTGGGAGCTCATCCCTCCCCTCTCCTCCCCTCACAGGAGGGATTTGTGGCTCCCTCAGCTCACCGTCCTCACCCCCTGTCCTGCCCTCGCTCAGCATTGCCCAGAGCTGGGACAGAGCAGGGGACACCAATCCAACAGAAAATCCCACACTGCCTTGGGTTGGGAGGGACCTTAAAGCTCATCCAGTGCCACCCCTGCCATGGGCAGGGACACCTTCCACTAGCCCAGGTTGCTCCAACCCCATCCAACCTGGCCTTGGACACTTCCAGGGATGGGGCAGCCACAGTTTCTCTGGGCAACCTGGGCCAGGGCCTCCCCACCCTCCCAGGGAGGAATTTATTCCCGATATCCCATCTAACCCTGCCCTGTGTCAATTTGAAGCCATTCCCCCTTGTCCTGTCCCTCCATCCCTTGTCCCAGGTCCCTCTCCAGCTCTCCTGGAGCTACCTTTCCTGGGGACCTGCAGCTGGTCCCAGCCCCACGTTTGGCTCTGGTGGGGACCCTGCAGTGCAAACACAGAGGCAGCACTTGGCTGCTAAAGCATTTTGGGTCTCCAGAGGGTCCATACTCCTGAGATCAACTCCATCCTCATGTCCATTACCATTAGGAGGAGCAAACACAACTTTCCACAGCTCTGGAGTGAGTGACTCTCCTGTCACCAGGTAATGTGCAAGAGAAAAATATGTTTTCTCCTTGGGAGAGTCATTTCAACTTGGTTTTGCTTTGCTTGCCCTCCTTTCCCAGGCAAAGTTTCCTGATTTACAGTCGTTTCGGGGCTGTTTTGCAGACACAGAGCTGGAATGAATACAATAAAACAACCCATAGCTGAAATCATTAAAGTGGAAAAATGAAAATACAACATGAATAAATAATCAGGGGCCAACGTTCTGTCTGGGTGATCTAATGCAGGGCTGTGCAGAGGGACCAGCCAGGCGTGGGCACTGCCCTTGTTTAGCTGGGCTGGGTGCAATTTGGGCTGGACTAACAGGCTGTTTCCCTGCAGAGCTCATTATCTGGGGCTGGGGGTGCTGCTCCCTCGCTCTCCTGGAGCTGGGGGGGAGCACTGAGGGTGGAGGATGGCCAGGATGCTCTCCTGGTCAGGGTGGAGGATGGCCAGGATGCTCTCCTGGTCAGGGTGGAGGGTGGCCAGGATGCTC
>NW_020884901.1:9161823-9188024 GCF_003945725.1 Corapipo altera | reverse complement strand
TGGCCAGGATGCTCTCCTGGTCAGGGTGGAGGGTGGCCAGGATGCTCTCCTGGTCAGGGTGGAGGGTGGCCAGGATGCTCTCCTGGTCAGATGGACTTCAGCAGGACAAGCCAGGATTTTTTTTTTCCAACACTGTAATCCAGCAGTGGCTGAGCTTCATCTTCCCTGCTATCCAACACCTTTGTGTAGCTCTGGGTATTTATTCTGCAAATATTGGCTTTAAAGTGACCGGTTTCCTGCAGCTTCACTGGTTGTCCTTTAAAACAATGGGGGGGGGGAAACGAAGGGGGGTGAGGGCAGGAGTGGAGGGGAGGTTTTCCAGAGTGGAAAACCAGGGGCTGTGGTGTCTCTAGGGGTTGTAAAGTCCCCCTGCTCAGCCCCTGTGTGTGTCCCCACCAGGGAGAGATGCTGGGGGGGAGATAAGTGGATGTCCAGCACCTCCTGGGCTGCAGAGCTCCAGGCAAAGGGGGTGGGTTGGGAATGATGGCACAGCACTGGTGCAGGGGGTCAATCCATAATCCATAAGTGGGAAAAGAAGGGTGGTGGCAGCAGAAGGGGGACAGTTGGCTGTGCCTGCTGGGTGAGGAGTTTTTCCTTATCTGCCTCCCAAAAGACACCCTCCTGAACGTCTTCCTGGCCATTGCTGTGGACAACCTGGCAAATGCCCAGGAGCTGACCAAGGTAGGGATGAGATTCCTGTTTCTTCCAACTCAGAGAGCAGCTGATGACCCAGAATTACACCTGATAATGAGCCTGCTCATGCCATACCTCTGTTCACCAGTTTTCCCAGCAGAGCAGGACCAGGAGGTTTATTCTTCTCGGGGTTTTGTTTCATTCCAGGCTCATTGCAGTGAATATTTCGTGCCCTTTCCTTTGTTTTATCACAGAGTGGGCAGTGGCCATTGCTCATCTCATTGCTGTGGGGAGGTGCTCAGGCACTTTTGCTGTTTCCAAGAGCAGAGGAGAAGCAATTCCCAGGTTTGGGCTAAGCTGAAGCTCAGGATGAGCAAAGGCAGGGGTTGTGTTGCTGCCTTTGTAGTCTCACACTCGTGTTTCTTCCCTTGCTGAAGTTTGGGGAGGATTAAAGAATTAAAATTTTCCAGTCAACCCCCTGGAACTTGCAGAAGGTGTTTGGAACACCCAGTGAAGGTGTTAAACCTTCCTGCCCCTCACCAGGGTAAGAGAAACCTGAGGCACCAACCTGAGCACAGGCAGAGAGCCAGGTCCTGGCAAGAGATGGAAATGACACTGATGGAACTTCAGTGTATGCAGAATTTTGGGTATAGATATATATCTATATATATACAGATTTATATTGGAGTATCCCCTGTGGAGAAGATTTCTATTGGAGCATTCCCTATGGAGAAAAACTGGCAGCCTCAGGATTGCACAAGAAGCATTTCAAGTGCACTGCCCCTGATATTTGTATTATTACATACTTTGCATTTGCCATTGTACCACACTCAGATGTGTTTATGAGCAGCATGAGGGTTTTTTTTTTTTTGCACATTTTGCACATTTCCAGTTTGTTCTCACTGATAGAACCATGAACCCCCATTGCTGTGTTGCTGCTGCCACTGAAACCTGGGAAATAAACTCTGCAACCAGCTTTTTTTCGGGTTAGAAAGCCAAAAATACTCTGTTGCAGTGCTGGATGCATGGGGATTATTCCTCAAAGCTTTCATGAGCAGCAACCCCCCAGCCCAGGTTATATCCATGGCAGTAATACATACTCATCACATTTATATTGCATATTAATTATATTTCATTAATACATGAATATATATTAATTATTTCAGTGAACTTATTTGGCTATGAATAGGGGTCTTTCCAGGGGCTTTGTGGTCATTTGGGTACATCTCATTCCCCAAAATTCCCTTATATGCTCCTGGATCTTCTGATGGATCCCCTTCCCATGGGGGTATCTCGAATACGTGCTCAGGTCATGCTGCACTTCTTCAATCATTCTTTGCTCCAACACTCCATCAAAGTTCTCAAAACTAAGACACCTCCCAGGACATATTAATCACTAACATAAGTAAATAATGAAAATAGTGGCTGGCACAAGACTTACCAGTCATGGATTTAGGGAGCTACCACAAGGCCACCCTGATCTCTGGCATTTGTCCTGAGCTCTGTGTGGTACAAACCTGAGAATCAACCACAGATAGAGGGACTATACACTGATGGTAAAGGAATTTTTCAACATCTCCCACTGCTGCAGAGACTCTTTCTTGAAGAATCATAACTTGTTTGGTAACACTGCCCTTGGCATCAGTCACAGGGGCAAAAGCAGCACCACAAGCACCTCAGGGGTTGTGTTTTACAAGATTTCTCTGTTCCTTGTAGTAGAAGGTCATAAACCATGTGCTGCTGCAGTGGGCAAGGATGTTTTCTCTTGTTGGAGTTGTAAGAAGGTGCAGGAGTTCATTCCCCATCCCTGAAAGTGTCCAAGGCCAGGTTGGAGCAACCTGGGCTAGTGGAAGGTGTCCCTGCCCAGGGCAGGGGGTGGAATGAGATGGTCTTTAAGGTCCTTTCCAACCTAAACCATTCTCTGATTCAATGGAAGTGTTCAAAAAGGTGTGGATGTGGTGCTGAATCAATCACAGAATCACAGAATCACAGAATCAACCAGGTTGGAAAAGACCTCTGAGATCATCGAGTCCAACCTGTGACCCAACCCCACCTTGTCACCCAGACCATGGCACTGATGCCACATCCAGGCTCTGCTCAAACACCTCCAGGGACGGGCACTCCACCCCCTCCCTGGGCAGCCCATTCCAAGGGCTGATCCCTCTCTCTGCAAACAACTTCTGCCCAATGGCCCACCTAAACCTGCCCTGGGGCAGCTCAAGGCTGTGCCCTCTTGTCCTGCTGCTGGTTCCTGGCAGCAGAGCCCGACCCCCCCCGGCTCCCCCCTCCTGTCAGGGAGTTGCAGAGAGTGAGAAGGTCTCCCCTGAGCCTCCTCCTGTCCAGGCTGAGCCCCCCCAGCTCCCTCAGCCTCTCCTCACAGCACTTGTACTCCAGACCCTTCCCCAGCCTCGTTGCCCTTCTCTGGACATGGATTAGTGGTGGATCTGGCAGTGCTGGGTTGACTTGATGATCCTGGAGTGTTTCCAGCCTCCAGGGTTCTATGGATACACCTCAGGCAGACACAGATTTCTCAGCGTTTCCCACCCCCCAGTCAGAATCCACATCCCTCTTGTGGCTGAGTTTGTCTTTCCCAGCTTGTCTTTCCCTCTGTGGAGCTGCAGGAGTGGCTCCAGCTCCCAGCTCTGCCTGGAGAGTGTTTCCTGACATCCAATATCCAGCCCAGACTGTGCTCTCAGGAGCCTGATAAATGTTCCTGTGTCTCAGGCCATGCTCCTCATCCCCCTCTCTCACAATCAGCTCAGGGCTGCATTTAATGGCTCTTTGGTTTATTTTTCCTGGGAATTTTTTCCCTTTCAATGGCTCAGCTGTTTCTATTCTTTCTAACACTCCCAGAAATCTCCAGCCTGGAGGCACAGATCCTCCCAGATTTATGGGAATCCCTTGCATGTGCTAAGAGAGAGGAGCAGGCCCAGCACAACTCTTGGATAATGAAGCTCATCCTGCTTCTTTCTTAATCCTTTAAGTGCTTTCTTGTGAATATTTCAGCAGCTGACAGGGCCACTTAAAAACCTGACTTTGTTGATGTTTATAAAGTATAATTAAATATTGATGGATTCAGCAGCATGGCCGAAGCAGAAAGCTTCTTGAGAAACTCTCTTTTTTTTTTTTTTGCTTAATTTTATTTACGATCCTAAAAAAAAAAAAAAAATCACCAGGGCTTGCAAAAGAAGAGGAAAAAGATAAAAGTAATTCAATTACACACATACCTGGAGAATGAGGGATTTCCTGCTAAGTAAATACGATCATGCAAAAGCAAAAAATGGCCCAGAGATACAATTTAGTTACTCAGGAGTCTGTTGATCTCGGGGGACTTTTTTGACATTTATGCTGTAAATGGAGATCAGTGCTGCACATAATGTGGGCAAACCAGGAGCAGTTGGTAACTGCCTCTGTTTTGGGAAGACACAAAGCTTTCCAGCCTCAGGACTGAACATTTCAACCGAGATTTCCACTTTTGGATGATAATGGGGATTTATTTAGCGTGGCATTGTGACCATTTCTTAACTGGGCCTTGTGACCTGTAAAGGAATTCTTGGAATTGGAACTATATTTAACTTAAGCTTGGTCATCCAGTGCATGTTACAAAACTCACCAGAGCTTAGGAATGACTCATAAAAGTGAGGGGATAAAAAAGAATCACCTTTGTTTTCAATCTATAAAGAACCTGCTCTCTCCTCTCCTCTTCTGTGCTGCCCTTTTCTTCCCTTCCCACTGACTCAAACTCTGCCAACCCAATTTCTAGTGATTTCTGGGAACTCTTCTAAATGCTTCTGGGTTCTCCACCCTCTCTTTTTTTCCCAAATATTGGCAGGTTTTTCTCCCTGTTCACTTACTGAGATGGAATCTACAAGTTGCCCCCCGAATTTGCTTTTAAAATCTTCTCTCCACTGACCATCCCACCTTTAATTCCTTTCTTTGCTTGTCTTCATGGCTTTTACTTTCCCTATTGAAGTGTCTTTATCTCAATCCATGAATTTTGTCACTTATGCTCATGGATTGAGATAAATTCATGGATTGAGATAAAGTAGTTCCTTCATCCTCATCAAACTTGAGTGTAAAGCCACCAAAACTGACCCTTTATTTTCCTAAATATCTTAAAAGCACAAAGTGGTTTTTTTTGATCTCAGTGATCCCTGAAAAAACAGGATAAAATCATGGAATGGGGGGGTAGGAGGCATGTGTGAATTTGACATAAAAATGTATGAAAGTGTTGAGAAATTCCCAGAAATAACAGACTGGAGCAGCCAAACCAAGAGTTGAACATCCATGGATCCCCCTCCTCCTCCCCCCCAACAGTGAGGGCTTTAATTGGTGAACTTATTAAAGAACAGTTGGTGTTAATGATCTCTATCATCACCATTAGCTCCAAAAATGGGGTTTGCCATGTGGTAAACTGGTTTAAATTAAGATTTAGGGCTCTACAAAACAGAAAGGAATCATAAAAGAGGGATGTCCTTATAGAGGAGACCTTTATAAGCACATTATGTGTAATGAGGGTGACAGGCTGGGCTGGTGGTGGAGGTGGGATGGATGGATGGATGGATGGATATTGCCATCAGAGCTCCAGTGAGACCTCTCAGGTCAAGTATCAGGCAAAAAAATTAACTAATTTTTGGAGTGATCAGCAATTTCTCTGTGGGAGGAGCTACAGAAATATTATTAAATAGTCTGCTAAATAAATACTGATATTTTAAATACTCTAAATAGTATTATTATTAAATAATATCATTAAATATCTGCTAAAGAGTGGGCTCGTTCTGAGTTGGGGATGGCTGAATTTACAGCAACACAATGGGTATTTTTTTGCTGTTACTTCATGATGTGGAATGCAGCAGAATTCCTGAGGCACCAGGGGGATAGAGCAGAAGCTACACATTTTAAAACCATTTTAAAAACTGCACCTGGTGCTCTTGGGGCAAAGAAAGAAAAAAAGAGCCTTTGATTTTAAGGCTGTCAGAGACTCCTCAAGAGAGGAAACAACTTGAACATACCTGGGGGGGAAAAGGAAATCCTTAAAAGCCTTTTAATTGGGGTTTTATTCATTAAAAAAATCTTATATTCTGCGGGTTTGTGATGGGCTAGGATGGGGTAGAGTTAATTTTTTATCACAGTAGCTGATGGCTGGGATTTGGATTTGGGCTGGAAACGGGATGTTTTATTAGTGCTGAGCAGCATTTACAGAGCCCAGGGGAGGAGACTGGGGATGCACAAGGATTTGGGAGGAAAAAACTGATCCAACTGACCCATGGAATGTTCCAGAATATATGGATTTACGCTCAGCACATAAAGCTGAGGGAGAAGGAGGAAAGGAGGGATCTTTGGAGGGCTGGAGTTTGTCCTTCCCAGTCACTGTTGCATGGGATGGAGCCCTGATGTCCTGGGCAGGGCTGAGGGATGTGATCACAGGGCTGCCTGTGGTGGGAAATGGGATTTAATGCCTTTCTTTGCTTGTCTTCATGGCTTTTACTCTCCCTATTAAACTGTCTTTATCTCAATCCATGAATTTCATTACTTACACTCCTCTGACTTTCTCCCCTCTCCCCCCAGGGTGGGTGTGAGTGAGCAGCTGCTGGCCAGGGTTAAACCATGAATCCCCTGGATCTCCAACCAGCCTCCAAACCAGTGATAAATCTACTGCAATTTGGCACCTGAGAAATATTGACTTTGTGTAATTGCTCAGCAGTCATTTTTTCATGGCCTGGCTCAAGTCCTTCATTCACTGCACTAAGAATTGCCTTGTTGTATTTGCTAACATTTGAAAAAGGAAAATAAAAAAAGAAAAATCTTATATGCTAACAATTTTTTCCCCTTAATTTTCCACCTTTTCTGTTTTACTCCTAAAGGAGAAAACAGTTTCAAAATGAGCTCAGTTGAAACAACACCAAAGTCAGAGCAAGGGGCTGTTTATGCAGACGGAATTGGGGGTGGATAAATCTCTGATTTCCCGTTTCAAAGCTGGATGTCTTGCTGCCTGCTCTTGTTATTTGAAGATTAACTCCCTCACAGCACTGCTGTTGAAGGGCAGAGAGGGAGAGACCTGTGGCCTTCCATAAAGTTTGACAGAAGAGCCTGTGACATGTGGTTATTCCCTGGCTGTGTGTGACGCTGATGTTGCCATCAGAGCTCCTGTGCTCATCCTGACATGATTTGAATATTAATTTGGCTGGCTGGAAAGTCTCAGGGCTGTTCACCCTGCAGGACCACTGATGATGAACCAGGCACTTTGTTTTTTGCCCTCATCCCATTGTTTGAGGTCCTGTGGTTTGAATCTGAGTGGTGCTTCTCGTGTTGGGTAGGAGGAAATAAATCCCAATTACACTCTGCAGACCCTTGCTGTGCCAGCAGAGCTTTGAAATCCTCATGGTGTGCAGAAATCATGGACAGAACCCTCTTTTGCTCTATGTCTGAGTCTACAGACCATATTTAATACTGTGCCTTTTTGTTTTCACCCTCTGAGTCCTCAGTGATTCATCTGAGTGGAAATATCTGGGGGAAAACTGCTGGGACCAGTCAAACCCATTGGGTTTTATTGACTTTATTCTTTCAAAGTCCCACACTGGTGAGAAGTCAGGGAGGATTTAGGAGCCTCTCTCCTGCCTTTCAGCAGGACGTGGCTTCAGGGTGGTTTTACACACACAGGGCTGGAGTGAAGGGGGCTCAGGGCACCCCAGAAATGTCCCACTCTTGGTCAAAATCTACATCCCTGTTGTGGCTGAGTTTGTCTTTCCCAGCTTGTCTTTCCCTCTGTGGAGCTGCAGGAGTGGCTCCAGCTCCCAGCTCTGCCTGGAGAGTGTTTCCTGACATCCAATATCCAGCCCAGACTGTGCTCTCAGGAGCCTGATAAACGTTCCTGTGTCTCAGGCCATGTTCCTCATCCCCCTCTCTCACAATCAGCTCAGGGCTCTCCCTGCTCTCCCTGCCCAGCGCTCAGGGGTGAGAGGAGACCCCAGAGAGGCACCAGAGCTCTGTGAGGGACACGTGCTCCTGGTAAAAACACATTGAGAACTTGACCAAACCTCTCATTTCTCCTCTCAGCTCGCACCAAGACCCTGCCCGGGGGTCCTTGCAGGGAGATATGAAAACCTGCCCCGTGTTAGTGAGTTCCCCCCGCTCTCCCAGCACAGCAGTGACAGTCCCACCCCAGCCATGCCTTGGGGAGCTCTGGGGGTTGTTGTGTGCTCTGATTTCTCTTGATTTCCCCCCTCCAGGACGAGGAGGAGATGGAGGAAGCCACCAACCAGAAGCTGGCCCTGCAGAAGGCCAAGGAAGTGGCCGAAGTGAGCCCCATGTCTGCAGCCAACATTTCCATAGCAGCGTAAGCATTCCTTGCTTATTTGGGAGCTTGAACCACTTGGGGTGTGTTTTTCAGTGTCACTGTGTGTCTGTTCCACTGGAGCATCCCATGGTACTCTGTGAGCCCTTCTAGACCATCTCTGTTCCTGGCAGGGCTTTAGGGTGGCTGAATATTCAGTGCTGATCACTTAACCATGAATTTAATCAAGGATTTCTTTCATTTGATGGGGTTTCTTTCGTAATACCTCATCTTTTGCCTTGCTCTAAATAACTGTATTTTAGAAGGTTATCTTTTTTTTTCTTTTTTAAGCTGTCCTAGGATAGATTTCACCAGGTGAAGTGTTAATGTGGCACTTTGGGTTTTTAATGACCAGAGGAATGTGAGCACGGAATGTATTAACTATTCTTTCACAATCTCTGAGAATTTAAATGTAAAAGCCTCCTCTTCAATATCAGCCTGAAAAATATGCTTGAAAGCCCTTTTTTTTGCTGTTTGAAAGAGTTCTGAGGTGAATAAAACCATGTATGTGAACAGTCACTGGCTTGTAGATGGAAACAGCAATTTGCATTTTATGGATGAGAACATCTGCACAAGTTCTGTGTCTCCAGAATCCCTGGAAAACATTGCTTTGGGCACCACCTTTCCATGGATCCTGATCTAACTGAAGATAAGATCTGTAGGTGGAAATGCTTGTCCAGGTGTTGGTGAGGTCAGTTCTGCCTGTGCTTGAAATGTGCCAACCTGGAAGTGTCCAAGGCCGGGTTGGACAGGGCTTGGAGCAACTTGGGATAGTGGAAGGTGTCCCTGCCCGTGGCAGGGGGTGGAACTGGATGAGCTTTAAGTTCCCTTCCAACTCAAACCATCCTGGGATTCTATTCTGTGATACCTCGCAAGGATTTACTGAAAAATAAAAGTTCTTCTGAAAAGTTCGTTGAACTCTTCTGGAATTTTAACATCAGGGCAACCAGCACCAAGATATTTGACTTTTACATTTTTACTGAGAGCTGCTGATGTTTTCCAGACCCTTTTTATAGGGGAGACCTCCAAGGGCTGGGGAAGCTCGGGAGTTAAAATAGAAATTTCCTGTTATTGCCAAATCTCTGGAATGCAGCCGGATCCCTCCTTGTTCTTTCAGTGCAAAGCTCTTGAGACCCTCGTTATTGGGAGTTTAATCCACTTCATCAAAGACAATGGGCCAAATGGAGCCAGTCTGTTATATGTGAAGGGAAAGAAGATTATTAATTTGGCTATTTTATTCTTCTTGCCATTTTAGTTTGCCATTTCTGCTTTAATCAGCTCCTCTTTATGCTGTGTCTGTTTGTTGGTTTTAAATATAATCTTTTCCTTACAATGCTTTCCTGTCCAGTCTTGAAGAGAAGCCAAATGAGGACAGTTGCTCTTGTTCTTTGATTAATTTCTTGGTCCTCTTATTTTAAAATGCGAGGTGATGATGAATATTTTCTTCTTTTTTAATCAATGTGAAGATTTCTTAGACATCAGCAGAAAAAACCAACCCACTTCAACAGAGTGAAGGTCTCACACCGCATTTTTAAATCGCTTAGAATCACTTTATTCCATGATTTTTTCACCTGGTTTTCAGTAGCACAGGGCCAGTTTTGTGACAGCAATTCAAACTGAATGCAAAAATATGGATTTCTGCTTATTTTGCCTCAAGTTGAATCTACCCAGACCCCACGTTTGTGGGAGCATTCAGTGAGCACAGCTGAAAGTCAGTCATTCCCACACCTCCTGACCCCCATCCTGGGATTTCCTCTTTGCTCTGCTGTAGGACCAGTGAGATGCTCCCAGGGCCTCTCAAATCTCACAGGGCTGTAATCTGGACAAAAAAATTGCATTAAGTTCAATAAGGTGATGCTCAAATGGATGATGACGTAGAGGAAAAGGCAAGGGAGAAGTTTTGTGAGACAGAAAGAAGTGCATGGATGGACTGCTGGCTCCTGATCCATAAGACATCTAATGAATCCATGTCAAAGCAATTTGTTTTATACCTAAATTCATCCACTGTGGACTCCAAAGGGAGCTTTCAGGTTTGAAGCACCTTTCCCTTGGATATCTGTGTCCAGTGGTGACACAAATTACCCCATCACTTCACTTTTTATGCTCTTAAACTGCTCAGTGATCCTGAAGATGGAGCAGATCCCGTGTCCATGGCAAGTCTCGTGGGATCAGATCCAGAGCTGGACATGCCAAGAGTGAAAAAGTGCTTGAAAATGGGATTTTTGGTGTACGGAAATATCACCACAAAAGCAGAGCTTGGGCACAAAGAAGTGAGAAAGAAACAGCTGTAAAACCAAGTGAGTGGTGAGCAAGGACTGGGAAAACTGGGATTGAGCTCCCAAAGGCCTCCCGCCAAGGTGGCTTCACCCAATCAGTCTGTATTTTTATTTTCTCCTGAGGAATCATTTTTTAGTTCTACAATTTAATTTTCTTTTCAGACGAAAACGAATTCATGTGAAAATTAATTTCCATGGCAGGCATCTATAGCAGCATGGATGGATGTTCTGAAAAAAAGAATCAACAAATTTTCTCTACCTGCATGAGTCAAACTGGTGTTAGCAGAGGGCACCATGACTTGCATTCCCTCAGTCACGATGTTCATGTCCCTGGTGTGCTTGTCCACCTCCCACAGAGGTGACAAAGCTGTCTCTGGGCTGAGCCTGGGGAAGAGTCCTGCTGGCTGTTGTGCTGGTTCACTGCTGAGGTGCTGTGCTGGCTGGTTTAGTCCTTTCTCTTGTCAGTCCTGCATCAAGGACTGAGGGTGTGGATCTTCCAGGCCTTTCCACCCTCTGTGGTGACCCTGAGATCAGCTCAGTGCTATCATTACACCGAGCTCGTGGGTTTGATCCCAGTTTAAGAGCTGGACCTGCTGATCCCTGTGGGTCCTTCTGACTCACAATATCCTGTGATTCTCTGTCTGCTCTTCCATCTCTGTTTTTCCCATGCCTGCAGTTTCCCTGCACAAATTACACAGAATCCCGGAATCAACAGGGTTGGAAAAGACCTCTGAGATCATCGAGTCCAACCTGTGACCCAACCCCACCTTGTCACCCAGACCATGGCACTGATGCCACATCCAGGCTCTGCTCAAACACCTCCAGGGACGGGGACTCCACCCCCTCCCTGGGCAGCCCATTCCAAGGGCTGATCCCTCTCTCTGCAAACAACTTCTTCCCCATGGCCAACCTAAACCTGCCCTGGGGCAGCTCAAGGCTGTGCCCTCTTCTCTCCTCTCCTCTGCCACTCCAGCCTCCTTTCAGAACTGAGCTCCAAAAAATCTTCACTCTTGTGTTGGCTGCAAAACATCATTTCCTAAGCATAAAAACCTGGTTGCTTATTTAGTGTGTCAGCTTGGAGGGTCTGAAGAGGCACCTTCACCTTCACACTGCTGTGTGAGCCACGGATTGCTTTGTGACTGATGGATGTCCTGGGGATCTCTTTTAATAACATGCTCATCACTGCAGTGGTGTCGAGGCGTCATCTGTCTCACATCTGCCTCACAGGGCTCCCTTACAACACTCTGCACTTGTTTGTAGCTCCTTCATTCCAGGATTCCTATGGTTTGCCTCCTGCTCCACCACAGGGTGATGGATTTGCCTGACCACAGTTTGTCTCTTCACCCGGTGAACTCTACCCCAAAGGGCCCCTTTAATTTTGTGGCTTTCCAGGTTTAAAACCTTAAGGTGGTACACGTTGCTTTTGTCATTGTTGCAATGTTTGCTTGAAAATATGTGTTTAATTTGAGCCCATTGTTCCATTCTTATTTTTGTGATTTTTTTTTTGTATGTGTTTGTTTTCTGTTTAGCATTTTCCTTGCTTTGTTGTTTCTGGAGGTGAGTTTTTGGGGTCGTTCAGTTTGCCCAGCGTTGTGTTGAAGACCCTCTGTGTCCTACAACATTGAGACCACTCAGCCTCTGGAACTGAGCCACTGCACAGACCAAGGGGTCTTTGGAACAAACCATTGGTGCAGCTCCTGGCTGGCCAGAATGGAGGAGGGGGGAAAAGGGGATGATTGGAAGGCAACGAACTTTGTGGTGCCACTGGAAAGTGGAAGGAAGAGCCATCAGGCTCGCAGAGACCCCAATGCAAACATATCTTTTATTCCCTCTTTTTGCTCAACCTGATGCCTTAATTCCCTGTGTTTGGGTTCCTCCTCCACCTTTTCTATGCCAGCCAGAGATGCACCAATGGCACGTACAAAAGGGGCTGAGATGAGCACACCTGGCCCAGCCAGACCAACCAGAGCTGTGGCTTCCCTGCCACCCAGAGCCCATGGATTATCCAGTGGCCTCTCTTCACCTTTTCTTGGGAAAATTCTTAAAATAGGAATTTTTTTAGCAATCCTAAATTTGTAGGAGCCTGTAGGTAGTTGTGTGAAGTCACACTGAGTGAAACCTTTTTGCATTCTGTGACTTTGGTTCAGTTTTTTTTTTTTTTTTAATTCCACGTGGTAAGAGGTTACAGTTGTAGCCAGACCCAAGGAAATTATTCAGTCACAGGGGAGATGAGTTTTGGATGGGAGGAGAACTTCCCAGATGTGGTGGAGGAAATGTGGTGGACAGTGAGATAGACCTCATGGATGTGGGCACCAAACCTAAACGCTGTGGAATTACCCAGTGCCATTTCCCCGAGTTACCTGTGCTTCCCAGGACAACCTTCCAGCCTCCAAAGAGCTCTTCTTCTCCAGGCTCTGACTGGTTTCTGCTGGTCCCTCACAGGGTTGTTCAGAGCAGTTGACAGTTTAATTGCAGCCCCACAGCAAGTTAGAAAAGCTTCAAGAGCAAAGAGAGGTGGCCCAACCCTTCCCCGTGACTTCTCAGAGCTGCCTGTCCCTTTTGTACCGGTCTGGGGGCGGAGGGGAGGGCGGGGGAATTGCTCTGTTCCTCCAGGACATTTTCCATCTCAGAGGCTCCATATTTTCCCCCCTGTCTTGGGAACACTGTGGTCTGTTCCCACACCTCTGTTGGGCTGTGGATGCCCAACAAGGACCCAGCAAGGAGCGTGTGTGAACACCCAGCCCGTGTCCCTGCTGTGCTGGGGGATGTGTAGAGTAGAAGAGTTGTTTATCTCTTGCTGGCTCGTGATTTCTTCCCTTTTCTTTTCCCCCCTTGGAGTGTGTTGGTGTGTGGGGTCCCGTGATTCCTCCTGTTAGATTTACCTTTTTTGTCCTTGCTGGTGGTGTGCCAGTGACTGAGCTCCACCCAGAGACCCTCTCTGTGCCCTGTCCCTCGGGGATGGTAAGTAGCATCGAGTGGAACTCAAGTACTTTGCTTTGGAGAAGGAGGTGGCTTTGCTTTGTGGTTTCACACCTTGGATTTCCAGCACGAATTCACTCAAATTTCTGGTTTCAAAAAAAGCAGCAGTGGGAGCAGAGGAGTGAACCTGGAGAGTGCAGGGCTTGTGTAACAGGGGCTGGCCGGGTGACAAGGAGACTTGGCAGGAGGAGAGCGTGGCCTCCACCCTGCCCCAACCAAGGCTGGGATAAACCCCCCGGGTCGTCCCAGCCTCCTGCTGAGGGATGTGGAGGTCCCTCTCAGCAATTCAACCCAAAATTGCCACAGGGGTTGCACGAGACTTGGTGCTGACTTCAGGCAAATGAGGGCAGCCCAGTACATTCTCCTCCATCCTGAGTTTTTCCACCTGTTTTGCCAGAGAAATTTCTTAGTTGTGCTCGAGGCCATTAGTGCTTGTTCTCTGCAGGGTTTCCCTGACATCCTGGGGGTTCAGCCTCCGGCCAAGGAGTAAAAAGATCCCCAGCTTGAGCAACCTGGAAACAATCATTTTCTTGGCAAGCAAGCAGGGCATGCCAACCCCACTTTGACTCCTATTTCATTTGGCACAATAAAAATGTAGAAATACTGAAGCTTAGGTAGCATATTTTACCTGTTTCAGCAGATTATTTGCTTCAAGCAAAACTTTTATGATGCCTTTCATAATTTCTCTTATATTCATGCCAGGTTTCTGAACTTTTGGATTTTGTGTTATATATATATTACCCAGGCCAAGATTTCTGTTTAGAATAATCCATTAATTGTCATAAATGTATATTAAAAACTCTGCTTATATGATATCCAAAGGACATTAGACTTTAATTGGCCTTCTGGTTTGCTGGTATTGATTGTTAACAGATTAAAACTCTCATGGAAGCAGGAGAAAAAATGCTGCAGCTGGAAAGGCAAACCCAGGAGGTGAAGGGATTTCATTTTCAGTCTTGGAGACAGTTCTTTGAATGATGTAGATTGATAAAAATTATCTTTTATAACTATGAAAAAATTAATGCCTCATTCAAGATCTATCATGCTTTTCTGTAAATTCCCTGCCAGAGTCAGAATAAACTCTTTTTCTGTGTAATTCAGTGATTTCCATGTTTAGAACCCCCCACATTTATGGTGTTTAGATAAACACTGGATGGAGGAGAATCCACAAAATTACTTGTGAACTGAAAGAAGCTCCTTTCCATTCTGGGCCTGCCCTGATGAAGCTGCAGCAGAGCTGAGGTTTTTAGACCCAGTGACCCATATTTGGCCAGTCTGAGCTCAGGCACATCCCTGTCCCCGTCACAGGAGAGAGGTAGGTGCCTCTGAAGAGCACATCTGAGGCAGGGACTGAGGAGAAGCTTCCTGCTGGAGCTCAGGTGGATTTTGGAGCTGGGATGTGGCCCAGGGTGCTCCCCCCAGCCCATGTTCTCCGTGTTAAGCTTCCTCCTGATGCCCCAGGGCTGGAGCAGGAATTAGCATCCTGCTCCCACTTGGAAAGAACTCTTTGGAGCACAGCTGTAAAAGCAATCCCCACCTGGTCCTACAAAGGCCTCTCCCCGAGGCCCCGGAGGTGATTCCACGGAGGACTCCACGCCGTGAGTATGGCACACGGAGGCACGACGGCCCCACATCATCCTGTGGCTTTCGGTTCACCTTTTAATTTCTTTACCCCCCCCCCCCCCTTTGGTTCCGTTTTTTGGTTCTTTGGTTGTCTCCCCTCGCCCAGAGGGTGGTGTGTCTGTGACTTCCACACTTTGTGAAGCTTGCCTGGTCTCCTCCCGAGGTGCACGTCTGCATCCCGTAGGACACGGCCTGTACGAGCCTCCTCCCCGATGTCTGTTATGGTTTCTCTGCTCTTCTTCTTCTTCTTCTTCTTTTTTGTTGTTGGTTGGTTTGGTTTTTTTTCTCCCCCCTTTTTTCTTTTCTCACTTTTTGTTTTCTTTGTTTGTTTTGTTTTTGCATGTGCAGTTTTGTAAAGCAAACTCGAGGTACTGTATCTCGCAGCTCGTCAGTCTCCAGCGTAAATTCACCGTGAGTTGCTCTCTGTTACAATATTCAGTAAATGGATTATTTATCATTTCTACCTCTGTATTTATAAACCACCCTCTTTCCCTTTCTCCTGGTGCCTTCAGTCCCTCCTTGTTTTTTTCCAAGAATCATTCCTATCATTGTGGAAAACCTCCAGACCAACATCCAGTGGAAGGACTGGAACATTGTCATATGATGCTTGTGATTTGATCGTGAGCAACTCTGTAGTGTTTCATCCATTGACTGTGACTCTTCCTCCCCTTCTTTCCTTCATTTTTCTCTCATCTCCTTAATTATTTCCATCATTCCTTCCTTAACTCTTTCCCCCTCTTTTCCCATCTGCCCTCGTTTGATGGTTTGTCTCGTTCTCACTTGTACTTCTGTTCTCTGTGTTTATTGTGCACTGGGCTGATGGCTTTGATGTTCCACCAGTGTTTGCACCTCAGGTTCAGTAGGAGAACCAAAGTGCACTCTTTGAGTGCAAGCTGGAGGAGGACTTCCAAAGAAACTCCTGGAAACAGGGTCCAAGTGAAATTAAATTGGAAAACTCTGTATAGACATCCTTGGGAAACTGGTTGTGAGCTCTGACCTTCCCGAGCTGGAAATTCAAGCTACAGATTTTATAAAAATGAGGCACTTGGCAACTCCCATGGACCTGAGGTCGAGCAAACACAGTGGAAACCTTCCATTCACTCCCCGTGCTTCCTAACAAACCAATCTTGCTGGCTGTGCTGTCAATCAGGGGGCGCTTTGACGCCGCTGCAGGTTTGTAGAAAATGTCATTATTCTCCTCTGACTAATCCAACAAAACTCCTCGTGAGCTTCTCATTAACCCGTGGGAGTGTCTCTGCTTTGGGTTATCTCTTACCCTGTGATGTTGTCTTTCTTCTTTAATGCTTTTGGAGAGACAAGTAAGTGCAATTCCAACCCGTGTGGGGTTTGTACCCCAGCGGGGACCAAGGTACGGTGAAGGAAAGGAGCTTTTCCACCAGCTTCCTGACATCTTCCTTTTTTCCTGGGTGTCTTGGGGGTGTTTGTATTAAAAATACGTGTGAGTTTGGCTTCTGTGTGACCAAGACTGAGCTTTTGTGACTAACAAAAGTAGGTTTGATACGTCTGTGCTGAGGTTTGATGTCTCACAGCGCTGGGACAGTGAAAAATGTGGGGATTAAACCAGACCAAGGCAGGTTTGGACTCATTTCTTCCAATGGATTTCCTGGCTGCTGGGAGTCTGGACAGGCAGGAAGGTGCAGAGAGAGGTGTCCTTCCCTTTGGAAAGGGGAAGGAAATTTCCCCTTGTCTCCCACCCTGGCAGGAGGAGGGGGAATGTTTAAAGGTGGTGAGGGAGGGGAGGTGCTGCTGACCCGCCCTCTCCCCAACACTTGGATTTGCTCCAGTAAAAGTTGCACCAAACCAGTCTGAGTCAATATTTTCCCAATTAAGAATAAAGAATAAAGATTTTGGCCCCTTTTCCAATGTTCCAGAGGCAGAGCTGCCTTTTGTAAAGCGATGAAATCAAACTGCAGGTACTAAAACCCCCTTGGAAAGAGTTTTGGGTCTGTTCCCAACTCCCCACCAGCCACAGAGACGGGATAATAGAGGCTCCTTTTGCTGATATGACTCACATCTGTTCTCTGAACAGAATCAATTTGTACTGCAAAGAGCTGTCACTGAGGTTTCTCATCCTCTTTCCCATCTCTCTGCACCGTCTGGGCCATAATTTGTAATTTCCTATGCAAACCAGGGCTGCTTTTGATGGATGAGCTGAGCAGGCGTTTTTTTTTTCTAAATGAGAAATAAAGAGCATTTCCCCAGCAAACCCCCTTGTTTGGATGAAATAAATATCTGCACCTCACCAGAGTGTGCA
This sequence comes from Corapipo altera, assembly GCF_003945725.1. Classification (NCBI taxonomy): domain Eukaryota; kingdom Metazoa; phylum Chordata; class Aves; order Passeriformes; family Pipridae; genus Corapipo; species Corapipo altera. The sequence goes on along the minus strand of NW_020884901.1, from coordinate 9,170,905 downwards.
ATGTATGAAGTCCCAGAGACCACAGGGCATCAGCAGAGCCCCCTGAGGTGTGGAGGCATCTGAAGGTTTATTTACTCAGCTGAAGGTTTATTTACTCACCTGGTTAGAAATGGGGGGGTTTGATTTTAAATCCAAATAGATAAACTGGAGCAACCCCTCCCAGAGCCAGGCAGGTGCTGTGGATTCCCATTCCCTGGGTGAATGCTGGGACAGGTTCAGGGTGCTTTTATATCCCTCTAATTTACCCACTGGAAGTGCTTTGCTGTAATTACACTCAACAGATATAAGTGCTCTCATTTCTGGGACAGTAATCTACTAATCAAAAAGAGCTTTTAAAACTTGCAAAAAATCCCCTGTTCCTTTGCTTAAACAGTATAAAATACCCTGTGTCTTTAATATCACTAAGAACCAGGATTTGCAAAGCCACGCTCATCTGTCCTGAGAGAACAAAGCTTATTCCAAAACCTTTTGAGCTGGGTTTTCTCCATGTTCTTTCTTTGATTATTTAAAAAAAAAATAAATTCTAAATTTGTGGTAAATTAGAGACAAAATCCCTGAGCTAGTTTCTTTAAAAAACCAACAAATTAAAACCAAGGTGAGTCATTTTCTTGTGCTAATTCCAGCCTTTCGTGCTACAATAAATTCGTGATACAGGCAAGGCAAGAAGTACAAAATACATTTTTCATTCACTGAGAGGGGGTCATTAGATAGAGATATGCTCTATTTCTTTAAGTAGATCAGCATTTATCTAAAATACATACTGGCAGCTAATTTAAATGTACACAGGCAATGACACACAGCCAAGGGAATAATTGGGTTGGACTCTTCCAGTAGTGTGGAATTTAGGAGTTGTGATGTTGAATTTTCATATGAATCCTTATATTGCAAGGGGTGATGAAATCCCAACTGGTGCATTCACTCACCTGAGGTTTTCTTTGGGTTGCTGTTGTTGACTGTTCATTTCTAACAAGATCCTGAGGTGTCAAACAGGACAAATTCCATGTTCTTAAGGCAATTTCTAGGATGGTAAATAAAGGGAAAGTCAGTGTTTCACAAGGTGGGGATGATTTTTTTTCCATAAGTGCTGAACCTGCTGATTTTTTTTCCAGAATAAAACTTAGTTTCCTTTCCCACCCCAGTTCCTTCTTTCCCACCCCAACCAGCACATGACATCCCTGCTGCACCATCCCAACTGTGGACAGGCTGATCTCACACAGAGGGAAATGAAAACCCTTAAATATCCTCTCCCAGGACGAATTTGTCATTTGCCAGCCAAGAACCCAAATTATTCTTGATCTTTATCTCTTGCTTTTTTATATTCACTGTCTGGGCTTTATTTCCACATCCTCTTAGTGCCAAAAAAAAGGGACTGTGACTCCGTTCCCTGGTGTGTTTTGTCTTGGTTTTTATCAAAAGCCTGGAGTTTATGGGGGGACTTTGCTCTGGGATAATGAAGTGTCATGGCCAGAATGGAGAGTGGGGCTTCATCACTTGAGAGGAAAGCAATAATTTAAAGGAAATATAATTTTCCTGGGGTTTAGGAGAACTTAATGGCTCCACATACTTAACCTCAGTGTGTTTTTTGTTAAATCAAGCCATAGCAATGTGGCTTTTAACTGTGCTTTTTTTCTTTTTTGATTTTACTTTTAACTCTCTCACCCCGTTATTTATTACTGAGCCTGAAATTATGTGATCACAAATCATAACTGAAATACCAGACAAACCTCGAGGGCTGAAGAGGGATCTTGTGTCTGAGGACACCAACATAACTTGAGACAGAAGAAATATTTTCTGGCATTTTCTTCGGATCCGAGTCAGATTTTTATAGGATGTACTTTTACTGAAAACAATTAGGAAATTATTATTAGAGCAGCGGGGAGCAGCGAGGAGGGTGGTGAGTCGTGGCTGAGTGAAATCATTCTGCTGTGGAGAGCTCAAGCAGGAAGCAGTGAAATTTTGGCTCCTTTAACACCGGGAAGCTTCGGCTTGACTGAGCTTTGCATCCCTTCAGAGCTGCACAAAAACCAGGGGCTCAGCTGTGGCCAAACCCCAAAGAGCAGCATCAGCATCGTGTCATTATTCTAATGCCTGTAGGAAACTGGGGCCACAGACACCTCAGGGGAGTGGCAGCAAAGTGTTGGACCTCTCCTGGATTTTGATTTGATACGTTGGAAACTGCTCTGGGCAGATCCCACCTGGAGTTCTGCATCCAGCTCTGGGGCCTCCAATGTAAGAAGGACATGGAGCTGCTGGAGAGAGTCCAGAGGAGGCACCAACATGATCAGAGGGCTGGAGCCCCTCTGGAGCCAGGCTGGGAGAGCTGGGGGTGCTCACCTGGAGAAGAGAAGGCTCCAGGGAGACCTGAGAGCCCCTTGCAGGGCCTAAAGGGGCTCCAGGAGAGCTGGAGAGGGACTGGGGACAAGGGATGGAGGGACAGGACAAGGGGGAAGGGCTTCCCACTGCCAGAGGGCAGGGAGAGATGGGATATTGGAAGGAGTTGTTGGCTGGGAGGGTGGGGAGGCCCTGGCACAGGTTGCCCAGAGAAGTTGTGGCTGCCTCTGGATCCCTGGAATTGTCCAAGGCCAGGTTGGACGGGGCTTGGAGCAACCTGGGCTAGTGGGGGGTGTCCCTGCCCATGGCAGGGGGTGGGACTGGATGATTTTAAGGTCCCTTCCAACCCAACCCAGTCTGTGATTTTAGGAACTTTCAGGCTCCACACTGGCCACAGGAGCTCAGCTGCTCCCCAAAGCCCCCCAGAGATGCTCAGCATTGTCCCCCTTGGACTTCTCAGCTTCCTCCTCCTGCTGAGACCAATTCCCTGTGGCTCAGCACACCCTGTGTCTGCAGCTCTCCAAATTGTCTAAAAGAACAGGAAAAATGAGTAGAAATAACAGAATAATGATAACACTGGGAGGAAAAGGAATAAAAATATGGCATTTAGTGAACTTTGTTGATCCAAAAATTGGCATCTGTGACAGCCTGAAAGGCATCTCAAATTCCAGCAGCGAGTTTCTGAAGGTAAGGGTGTGATTTACAGGCAGTCTAGGCTTTGACCACATTAATAATTTAGAGTTCACAGATAATATGGGGAGAAATATTAAGGAAGAAAATGTTTTCTTTCCAAGAAACTGCCATATCAAAAATTCTCTCCTATAAACCCAAAAATTAAATTCAAGAATAAAAATTGGAAGGGACTGGGCAGCGTTGTCTGCAGGACCAGGGTGTGTGTGAGGCAGCAGCTCAGTGGGAGAGCTCAGAGCACCTCCTGGGGGAGCTCAGGGGAAAGAAAAGGTGCTGGAGCATCCAAGCAGCAACTCCTGGGGTCACTGGCAAAGCAAATTTAACCACTAGTGATGAGTTCACCTGAAAGAAAATCGGTTTATCAAACCCAAGAGAGACAGAACACTCTGCTTTGTGCTGCCTGCCCCAGACTGAAAGGTTTCCTTGTGTTTTCCAAGTGGAAAATGGAAATGTGGAGAGCTTATGAACTCCAAGTTTGTGAACAGAAAATAAGATTTTAGTGGGAAGGTTTTGTTGCATGGTTTTCTGGTTGGAGCTGTATTTTAACAAGAAATTCCCTTTTATGTGTACTCAGAACACACTCTCTCGTACCCACAGTCTAATGTGGAGGTATTTTTAACATCAAATTATTATGTTCCTCACAGTCAGCTTTCATTCATTATTTACTAAAGCAAAATTTTAAGGATTGCCATGAACTGAAGCAATGGTTGGAAAGGTTATGGTAACAAAATCTTTAATCATTCAGGAGTACCCTAAGATTAGAATACAACTAAAAATACGCTTTCCTTTCCTGAACCATCCACACAGTGACTGGCTGCCTTTTTTTCCTTATACCAACATGAGTCACTGATTCATTAATATGAATTTTATTTGATTCTACATGAATTGTGTGGTTTTCTTTCCAACCACGGGCAGGAGTTGTTTGTTGGCTTCTTAATCCCAGCAAAACCCGGAATTAGCAGCATTATCTACTACAACAGTTCAAGCCTAGAGGATCTGAAAACTGAATATAATGCCAGTATCCTTAAAAGAATTAGGAATATTCTATGGACAGAAAATATGGATGGGAAGGAATTGTAAAGCAAGAGAATTAACAGCAATGTTTGCACTATGTCTGCAAATCAGAAGTGATTTACAGGGCAATTCTTTTAATGGATCAGAAGGATTTTAAGAAGAAAACAAGGTTTCACATAAGAAGTTGGCTCCATAAATAGGTTTTTTTTTCCTCGTGGAATAAATATTTGTTATCACAAAGGCTCATTTTTTTACCAATTTGGACAAGTCATGTCCCGTTTGTGCTGTAGATGGGTTGTGTCTGTCCCTGCTCACGCAGAATTGAGTGATGGGGGAAGCAGAGGAAATAATTATTGCTCTGTTTTCTGTTTTTCCTGCCCCGTATCCTCCCAGGCAGCACGGAACGAAACGACCGTGCTTAGTTTTAAAGGTGACATTCCTGCTGTGCCATAAATGAGCCCCGGAGCTCCGTGTGGCCGAGCGGAGCAGAGCACCGGGAGAGGGGGAGCTGCCACCGGGAATCGTTGTTGTGGGAACTCGGAGAGAACCGAGACACAGCCGGACGGGCAGATGGACGCTTTCCCTCCAGCTGCTGCTGTTTTGGCTCCGAGAGCCCCAAAGGCTGTCCCCAGAGGGACCTGCCTGCTCGGATGCTTCGCTCCCCTTCCCTCCAGCAGGTCTGATGTGCCCTGGCACCGATGTTCCTCCCCGGGTTGGACACGATAACGAGCTCACTGGCAGCTCTGCTTTTTCCTCATTGGATTTTTTGCTGTGCTTCATATATTTCCTACTTGTTTTTTGTTTGTTTTTTTTTTTTTTTTTAAGTGTCTGTCCCTGTAGAACAAGGAAAGGATGCAGCCATTGCTTCTGAACCTCCTGCTCTTGACTTTTTAGCAGCCAAAGCCAGCGGGTGGTGGGGTGTTGGAGCCTTTTTGGCAATCGCCTCCGCTCCTCGTGTCAACGTTAAGGATGCAGCTCATTTCTAGATGCTGGGAAATTCCAGCCTGTAATGACAGTGGCTGTTTTCAGGAAGGGATTTTAGCCAAATAGGCTTTGTTAATATGTGCTTTCTGCAGGTTCTGTCAGCCAGGAGTGATGTACAGTGGAGGGTTTAGCACCTCAGAGGTAATTTCGAGGCTGATTTATGTTCTGGGTGTAGCTGAAACACAACTAAAAAACCCCCCTGGAGTGACACATCTTGTGTCAGAGCTGGCAGGGTCTGAGCATCTCCTCCGCCCGGCATCTTCAACCTTCCTCCTTCCACCCAGTCTGAGTTAGGAGATTTTCTTTATGACTTGGCTTGGATGGGCACTGATGGACAGGCTGTGTCCTTGGGAGCTGCCTGAGGATTTCCTGTGGGTTCTACTTTGGGGAGTCACTGCAGGGAGACTGAGGGCTTTGTGTCCCACCCCTGTGTGGTCCCATGGAAATGGAGCACAGGATGGAACATGAGGACTGGGTGGTTGCAGATAAACTGAAGGCTCCACTCAGCAGAAGGGCACTTTCCAAGGACTAAGGCAATGCCAGTGGAGGTATCACCATAACAGAGACAGAGAGGACAGGTGTCTCCAGGGAGAAAGGTGTTCCCATCTCATCTCCATCTTGGCCTACAGAGATGGTGAAGGGTCTGGAGGGGCCATAAGAGAAGCAGAAGAGGTGACTTGGAGGTTCAGCTGGAGAAGAGGAGACTGAGGTCAGACCTCACTGGGGTCTGCAGCTCCTCCTGAGGGGCAGCTCCGATCTGTGCTCCCTGTGAGCAGGGACAGGACCCAAGGAACAGCTGGAGCTGTGTCAGGGCAGGATCAGGTTGGATCTCAGGGAAAGGTTCTTCCCCCAGAGGGTGGTTGGGCACTGACCAGGCTCCCCAGGGCAGTGGGCACAGCCCCAAGGCTGCCAGAGCTCCAGGAGGGTTTGGACAGTGCTCTGAGGGACAGGGTGGGATTGTTGGGGTGCCTGTGTAGGGCCAGGAGTTGGACTTTAATGACTTCCCCTCACTCCTGCTGCCAATCTAACCGCTCTTGCTCATCACTAATTTGCTCATCTGGATGTTTGCAGGTGGGGAAAAGGTGCTGTTACTTGTGGGAAGCTTTGTGGGCTGTTTCAGAGCTCTGGCTGGGGTGTGTGATTTGTGTGCTGACACTTTAATCCTTCAGACTCTACCTGATGCTTCCACGTTTTAGAAATCAGGAGAACTCCTTTCCAGAGGGGCTGGTCCCAGGGTGCCTTACGTGTGTGTGGGCAAACTAACCCCGGCGATCCCGCTGGCTTTCCCTGCTCGTGTTCTCCGCCAGCCATTCTCTCTCCATTCCTACAATTCCTTTGGTTCGACCCTCTAATTCCCCATCTCAGCTGAAAATTCCCCTTTTCTTTTTTTTTGGTTTTTTTTTTGGGTTGTTACTCAGGGAATCGGCGTAAATTCAGACATTCACTTTTCGCCTTCCTCCCTTCCCCTCAGCAAGCAGCAGAACTCCTCCAAATCCAAGTCGGTCTGGGAGCAGAGGACCAGCCAGATCCGGATGCACAACTTCCGAGCCAGCTGCGAGGCCCTGTACAACGAGCTGGACCCCGAGGAGCGGGTCCGTTACGCCACCACCCTGCACATCAGGCCGGACATGAAGACCCACCTGGACCGGCCGCTGGTGGTGGAGCCCCGGAGCGAAGGCAGGAACAACATCAACAAGCTGAGCCCCGGGGACGTGCAGGAGGTGCAGGAGCACCCCAAGGGCAGCTCTGCCGACGGGGCAGAAGCTCCGCGGAAGCACCACCGGCACCGGGATAAGGAGAAACAGGCGGAGCAGGAGAAGGGCGACGCGCCCAAGGAGGAGAGCGCAGAGACCGCGGCCGCCAACAAGGAGGAGCGGCACCGGCAGCACCGGAGCCGCAGCAAGGAGGTGGAAGGCGGGAGCAAGGAAGGGAAGAGCGAGCGGAACAGGGGGCAGGAAGGGGGGAAGAGGCACCACCGGCGGGGCTCGGTGGAGGAGTCGGGGGAGAAGGAGCACCGCAGGCACCGCACCCACCGGCACTCCACCGAGCGCCAGGGCAAGGACGGCAACGGCACCGCCAACGGCGCCCGCGGGGAGCGGCGCTCCCGGCACCGCGGAGGGTCCCGCTCCGGCAACAGGGATGGGGAGCCCAAGGGGGAGAACGGAGAGGAGCCCCACAGGCGGCACAGGCTCAGGAACAGGGCCCTGTCCACCTACGAGTCGGTGGAGAAGGAGAACGGGGAGAAGGAGGCGGAGGCTGGAGAGAAGGAGCACCGGAACCACCAGCCCAAGTAAGTGGATTTCGTTTGGATACACGCCCTGGGAACTGCTCTGATCCCACCTGGAGCTCTGTGTCCGGCTCTGGGGCCTCCAACATAGGAAGGGCATGGACCTGCTGGAGAGAGTCCAGAGGAGGCCACAAAGATGCTCCGAGGGCTGGAGCCCCTCTGCTCTGGAGCCAGGCTGGGAGAGCTGGGGGGGTTCACCTGGAGAAGAGAAGGATCCAGGGAGACCTGAGAGCCCCTTCCAGGGCCTAAAGGGACTCCAAGAGAACTGGAGAGGGACTTGGGACAAGGGCCTGGAGGGACAGGACAAGGGGGAATGGCTTCCCACTGCCAGAGGGCAGGGTTAGATGGGATATTGGGAAGGTATTTTTTCACAGTGAGGGTGGGGAGGCCCTGGCACAGGTTGCCCAGAGAAGCTGTGGCTGCCCCATCCCTGGAAGTGTTTAAGGCCAGGTTGGACAGGGCAGACTTACCCCTGGGATGGCTCAGGGGCCACAAAACCCCAAATGTATTTCAGGAAATCCCTTATTCCCCCTCCCATGGCATTCCCTGTGGTCCTCGTGCTCACCCCACCTTCCACCATAACCTGCAGTCCTGTTTTACTCCCAAAGCTGATCTCTGTCCATAGGAACCAGGTTTTAAGGAAGGAAACATCCTTGATGCAAATACCCACAGACCCTCTAGGACATAACACAGAGCAGAGAATTTTACAACCTCTGAAAGAACTTTCCGAGGGACATTTTTTAAAATTCCCCCCAGTCTTGCTTACAGCCCTTTGATTTTCCTTTTTTTAATGCTGAGCCCTGTCAGCTGCACCACCAGTTGTTCCAGCACGTGGCTCCTTCCATCGAGAACAACGATGTCTCCCATTTGGTTTAATTCTTATGTAAGTCAAGTGAGAAAAATAGCACTGGTGGAGCATTTGGAGTAGTTAATAAAGAAGGATAGATTGCCTTTTCAGCTTTATTAGTCCAATGGAAAAGAAATTGCACTGGGATTCTTTAGAATAGAGTTCATGTCACCGTGGAGAGCTGTGAGTGGCACTGAGATAATAATTTTCCTGTCTGTATTATCTTGCTTTCAGATGAATTTCAAAACACTTTGCGTGCTGTTTAGTTTGCTCGTGTGCACAGGCTCCCTTTCCAGCTCACTGGAGTGGAGCTGCTGCTGCAGAGGAAAGCAGGAGCTCTTTAGCTGCTGACAGCAACGTTACAGAGCAGTTCAGGAGTGCCAGAGAGAATCACCACGTTCAAATAAGGCCTCAGGAGAGCATTAGGAAGCAGAATGTCAGCCCTCATTCAGCAGCCAGCTGATGTGGGGAGTTAATGTCACTGCTCCACCCAGGGCCACTTGGGCCTTGTGAACCTCAGTTATGGGGCTCATTAAACAGAATAAAGGGACACTCAGAGGCACAGTCCAGCTTAATGTTGTGCTTGGATGTTGGCCCAGGGGGTCTCAGAGGGAAAGGTCCCATCCTGTGCTATCAGTGAGTTGTGTCCTGCAGGCTGTGGCTTTTCTGCAAAGGGTTTCCATGAAGAGAAGGGTGTGAAACCCAGAGGTGAAACCCCAACTCTAACTCTAACCCAGAGGTTTCACAGAGGAGAAACCCTAAACCCAACCCTAACCCTAATCCAGAGGTTTCAGAGGTGAAACCCTAACCCCAACCCTAACCCCAACCCTAACCCCAAGCCAGAGGTTTCACAGAGGTGAAACTCTAACCCCAATCCTAACTCTAACCCTAACCTAGAGGTTTCACAGAGGTGAAACCCTAACCCCAAC
>NW_020884901.1:9088675-9161813 GCF_003945725.1 Corapipo altera | reverse complement strand
AACCTAGAGGTTTCACAGAGGTGAAACCCTAACCCCAACCCTAACCCCAACCCAGAGGTTTCATGGAGGTGAAAGCCTAAACCCAACCCTAACCCAGAGGTTTCAGAGATTAAACCCTAACCCCAGCCCTAACCCCAACCCTAACCCTAATCCAGAGGTTTCAGAGGAGAAACCCCAACCCTAACCCCAACCCACAGGTGTTACAGAGGTGTGGGGTCAGATACATGTGCTCTCTGAATCCTTCTTTACCCTATTTACCAAACCCTGCTCCTCTGCCTCAGGGAGAACCAGGTTGAGCTGGAGGCCAGTGGCAGTGTGAGTGTCCCCGTGCACACCCTGCCCAGCACGTACCTGCAGAAGGTGCCAGAGCAGCCCGAGGACGCCGACAACCAGAAGAACGTGACGCGGATGATCCAACCCCCCCTGGACAAAACCACCACTGTGAACATCCCCGTCACCATCACGGCCCCCCCGGGGGAGACCACTGTCATACCAAGTGAGTGCCTTGCTCTCCAGGCTTGTTCTGCCAGGGAATTGCCAGGAAAGAGACAACTTTTTGAACAGGGGGCAGCACACGCTGGGTGGTTGGGGCTCTCCTGGCCACCAGGTGCATCCTCGAAGAGGCAGACAGGAGAACCTGTTGATACAGGATCTATGATTCAGGCAGCCTGCAGGAACTCAAGGAGGGTTCCTGGGTCAGCTGGTGGTTGTCCTGGTCACCAGCATCCTCACAGAGGCAGACAGGAGAACCTGTTGATACAGGAACTACGAATCAGGCAGCCTGCAGGAACTCAAGAAGGGTTCCTGGGTCAGCTGGTGGCTCTCCTGACCACTAGCATCCTCACAAAAGGCAGACAGGAGAACCTGTTGATACAGGATCTATGATTCAGGCAGCCTGCAGGTACCCAAAAATGGGTTCCTGGGTCAGCTGGTGGCTCTCCTGGCCACCAGCAATTCTACAATTCAGGCAGCCTGCAGGTACCCAAAAATAGGTTCCTGGATCATCTGGTGGCTCTCCTGGCCACCAGCATCCTCACAAAAGGCAGACAGGAGAACCTGTTGATACAGGAACTACAATTCAGGCAGCCTGCAGAACTCAAGATGGGTTCCTGGATCACCTGGTGGCTCTGGAAAATACCCCGTGAGGTTCCCTGGAGATGGCTCCCCCAGAGCACATCCTGGTTCTGCAAAAGAGAAAGATGAAGGAGCAAGAAAACCAGCAAAATGTAGTAACTGAGGGCTGGGCAGGAAAATCAGCAGCTGGTGCAGCAAAGCAGCCCCAGCCTGAGGTGAGCACAGGAGGAGGTCTTCTGCTTTATCCCCTTCCTCTGCTGCTGTGCTGTGAACTCCTACTCCAGCAGGGATGGGCTGTGGGATGTGCTGATGGGATGTGCTGAGCAGCCACAGGCCCCTCAGCAAAGGCCAGGGGAGGTGGTGGCATTGCATTCAGGCCCTCAGGATGGATTCCCACCTCTTGGCTCCCTCACTGTGGAGCAGCAGGTCCTCGTGGCCTCACAGCCACCACAGCACCCTTGGTGGTCCTGCTGCTCTGGGCTCCTGCAGGCTGGGCCATTCCTGAGCTTTCTGCAACCCTCTGCACCTCAGTTTGAGCAGATCCCATCTGACTGAGCCTGTCCTGCTCCACAGCTCTTTGCCTTGGGTCTGTAAGTGCAGATTTAGTTCTCCAGTTGGTCCCAAGACCGTTGTGCCCATGATGTGCCCTGAAGCCCCCCAGCCACCAGCTTGGGGCTGATCTCTGGCAGAGCAGGAACAACCTGGAGAAGTCTTGAGAGTAGGGATGCCAAGGAAAATTGCAGTGTGAACTCCAAGAGGTCCAACTGAGCCTTCAGGCTGTCAGGACTCTGCTTTCCAAGAGGCACAACCAAAAGCAGGGTCTCTGTGAGCTTTTTCCCTGTGTTGTCAACCACAAGACTTGTCTTTTCTTTTTTTTTTTTCCTTCTTCTTTCTCCTTTTTTTTTCCCTCTTAAATGATAATTTTACTATATTGCAATGCTGACTTTCTGCCAATCACAGTTTATCTGTCCTGCCCATTTCCTCACTATCTGGCTGGAGATACAATAAGGAGTTTATTGAACATGTCACTCACACACAAGGAACTGTCATTTCCTTGCAGAATAAAATAAAAAGTGATAAAAGCCCTGCACCTGGCACATTCTAAGGGAGTTGAGGTTGTGGACTCCAGGTCCTGGCAGTTAATGGATGAGTCTCAATATCTGCCTAAGAAGAGTATTTGCAGCATAAAACATGTTTCAGTTCACATATTGGAAATGATCTTCAGTAAATTATCCTACAAACCCACTGCAAGTCTACTTAGGATGAAAATTGAAAAGTTTTCAACCTCTGGGAGTGAGGTTTGGAACAATCTTGGAGAAGTTGAAAGCCTGATGGGAGGTGGAACTCGACACCTTTACACAGCTCTGACAAAACTGAGCTGCACGAGGCAGGCACAGATCAGGGGCTGCAGGAAGCCCCTTCCAGGTCTCTTTTCCTAATGCTGGGAAGTTCAGCAGTTTTAGCCCCAAAATTATGAAATCTCATCTATGAATTTGCACTTCTACCCCTTCCAAAGCCAATCTTGCTCCTGATCTAGGGCAGAAGACACACAGGATTATGAGGCTGCTCAGACATCCTGCCTTTTGTTCTCTTCCCAAGGATCCCTCGCTGATCCTCTCTCCCTAATAATTTGTGCTGTTTGAAAAGGGTTTTCCATCCCCGCTTTGGCAGCTCTTGGATAAATAAGTGCCTGGTTTCTTTGTGTGTCTGCACTGAGCAGCTTCATTTCCTGCCTGCTTGTGATCCACTGCTCATCAGCACAGCAGTTGTGGGGCAGAACTGTGTGTAAGTAGCAGGGATAATAATCAAATGATTGTTCATCACATTTAATCAACATATCCAAAGGCTGTTTGCTCTCCCAGCTGCGCTGTTTGCATATCCAGCTGTTGCAGGAGCCTCCTGTGGGGACACTGGGGATGATGCAATTTTAACTCTCTCCTTCCTCTCCCCTCAAATTCCCATGTCAGTGAACAACGTGGAGTTTGAAAGCAAAACAGAGGAGAAGAAAGACGTTGATGACCTGACGAAAAATGGACCTAAACCAATCCTGCCTTACAGCTCCATGTTCATCCTGAGCCCCACAAACCCGTAAGTCCTTCTAACTCTGCTTTTGGCTGACAGGAACTGGTTATTCAGAGCAATCACATCACTTTTATCTCCATCTCTGCCAGTCAAACACATTTGGATATTAAATAATATCAAATATGTGGGCTGGATGCTGCCGTTCAGCTGGGCTTTCACAGGGAATAAACTGCCGGGGGAAAAGAAACAGAAATAAAAATAAATATAAAAAAGAAATATAAAAATAACTATAAAAAATAAATATAAATAAATTGGGAAAAGAGGATGCTTTAGGCAGATCCAAACCACCCTGCTGACCCTCAGGTGGGCAGTTTGTTCACAGAGATCACTAAAGGGTGAGTTTTGGGCTATTGCTGGGAAAAGGTATCAGGAGTAGCGTGTTGGGGAGGTTGGTTTTGACAGCAAATTCTTGCAGGTTCCTCAGCTGGAATTCCTGTTCTTTCCATCCTAGTACCTTCACATCAGTGCAAACTCTGAACCTGTGGGAAAACATGCCTGTTTTTCCTCTGTCCTGGCTGAGAGTGCAGCTGGTGGGATCCGTTGGGATTCCGGCATTCCTTCCGCTCCAGGTGGCTCTGCCTCGTGGGGAGCTTCGTGCTCAGGGCCTGTAAACACTGCCTGTGTCACTCTGGGGGGCTGCAGGACCAGGGGAGAGCAGCAGGGGTTGTAATAATCATAGCACGAAGGGCTGTGAGTCATTTTTAGGATGTTTGAAGCTTCTGCCAAGCTGGAGATCTTCGGGGAGCAGAGGTGGTTGTTGCCCTCTGGCTCAGGTAGACTCGGTGTAGAGCCTGGAGTTTCTCTCTGAGGTTTATGCTCAGACACCAAAGGAGAACTCAGGCCTTTTTTTGGCAGCTCGATTTGAGAGAAGAATGAGTTCTCCTGCACCTGCTGCTCCTCAGGACGGTGCCAGCCTGGCTGTTTGTGCCGTCAGTGGGACAAAACGAGCTCAGATTTGATGTCAGAGAAGCATCTGTGGTGGAAGCCACGGTCTGGCCCCCCTGGACACTGGGCAGGATGAATAAAATCATAGAATCACACAATATCCTGAGCTGGAGGGACCCACCAGGATCATCCATCCAACCCCTGGCCCTGCACAACAATCCCCCCCTGTCCCTCAGAGTGTTGTCCAAACCCTCCTGGAGCTCTGGCAGCCTTGGGGCTGTGCCCACTGCCCTGGGGAGCCAAATTAGGATTATGAAGCTTGTCTGGCTGGATAAGGACATAGTATTTCCCTAATATTTGGTAACTCAAGTCTTGTTATTGTGGAGTGACCACCAGAAATGACCTTCAGCTGCAAAATGTCTGCTAAGGCAGCACTGCTGAGTGGGAAGTGAGATGGTCCCAAGCCCAGAAGGGTCTGAGGTGTGGGCTGGGCAGACAGAGAAGCAGCAAGAATTTTTTGTACCATATATTTGCTGATTTCCTCTCACCTCAGCCTACAGTTACGACCTCCTGAGCCCCCCAGTCCAGGATGTGCTGTGTTGTTTCAGCTGCCCTGCAGTTTTCTCCCCCAAAAGCTGCACTAAGAGACCACTGAAAGAACCCAAGTTCACCGGGAGAGAAAACATGTTATAACACAGGGCCAAGGGGGAACCACAAGACAAAGACCAAACTCTAGGAATGTCAGCAACTTGTTATTCCTGCTCTGGGCAAGATGCAGCCCCAGCTGGATGCCCTGAGGTGTTTTGGCTGGTGTTAAGTTCTCCAGAGAGGTCCTTCTGCTTTCCGGGGGTTGACGCTTTGCTCTAACGCTGACATCTCCCATCCAAGCCCTGCTGGGGATGCATGGCCTGGGTGCTGCCAGGGGGCAAAACAGTTCAGGGAAGCATAAATAAACTGCATCACTTTCCAAGAGGCACCAGCCCCTCAGAGCAGCCCTGGATGCAAAGTGATTCCTCAAGCACCGCTGGCAGTTTACAAATGCTCCCACACCCCGCTGCTGGTCGTGAATGATGAAGATCTAAAAATAGGGCCTTGTTATTTCTTTGATGGATTGGGTTTGATGCAAGAATTACATTACAACAGCTACAAATGTTATTGAAAATGGTGCCTTTCCCTCCTGTGGATTTGTGTAGATGATAATCTACATGTAGATGATAATCTTCCTCTGTTGGATTGATAACCAGAGTTCAGGGATCCACAAAAGCACTTTTCTTCAGGTTATTTTCTATCAAATCTGTTTCCCCAGCATCTGTAGCTCTTTTTCATTCTGAATCCATTAGCAATCCAAAGAGAAGGAATGTGTAAATAGATGTGAAAAAACAGAAGTTAATTCTGACTCTTCAGATATTTGCTTAGAGAAAATAGGATATAGCAACTGAAAGACATTCTCAGATAAAGTTGTTGGGGAGTTAAATATATAATTTGATCCCCAGGCAGAACCCAAGTCCTTTATTCAGCTGACAAATATGGTGCAAATGTAGAGCTCTGTGTGCAGTTAAGGATTTGTGAATTGTGGTCAGATAGAGCCATTAGCTGAAATTTGTGAATAGTTTCGGATTGCTCAGAGATTGAAGCATTTGTCACTTTTCTTGGGCACAATTTGTGAATAAAAAGATTAGGGTAAAGTAATCAAATATATTACTGTAAAGTATTTGTGCAGCTTAGAAAGGGTATCTTGAAGTGAAGGCAGAGATACTTGGCAAGGGAGAGATTGGAAGGAATAATACTCAGCTACAAAGGCAGTTTCAGCTGAGTCTCCGAGTGCCTGTGTCTCAGTTTTAAAGGGATTAGTTGATATTAAAAGGATTTCAAACCTTGTTTTGAACTGGCAGGACGTTAACCTGGGGGTTCAGAGGGAGAAGGGTGGAGGAGGAGAGAAACATAATTTGTAGAATCAAGTCTGAAGGCTTGAAAGCTCTCAATGCCCTTTTGACAGATGGAGAGAGAGAGAAATAGGGAGATAAATAGATAAGTAGGTAGGGAGATAAATAGGGAGATAAATACAGAGATAAATAGATAGAGAGATAAATAGGGAGATAAACAGAGAGATAAATAGATGTCATTGCTTTGCAGAGAGCGGTGCAGGGATGTTTAAATCTCTAACTTGAAATCTCACCACAGCTCTGTTGCAAACTGGAATTTAAACCCGATGCTCGTGTTTTTTATTGTGTTACCGTTGCTGTAACAGGAATCCTAAAGGTGGTGTTCCTGAGGAATTTGGAGAATCGAGTCTGAAGGCTTGGAAGCTCCCTTTTGACAGATGGAGAGAGAGATAAATAGATAAATACAGAGATAAATGCTCATTGCCTTGCAGAGAGCAGTGCAGGGATGTTTAAATCTTACTTTAAATCTCACCCTGCAGATTTGTTGCAAAGTAGAATTTAAACCCATTGCTCATGGTTTTTTATTTTATTACCCTTACTGTAATGGAAATCCTAAAGATCATGCTCCTGAGGAACTCTGTCCTCGTGCCAGCCTCTCATCCCACTGTGCCAAACCTCCCCTGTGCTTGTTTTGCCCACAGGATTCGGCGGCTCTTCCACTACATCGTCAACCTGCGCTACTTCGAGATGGTCATCCTGATAGTCATCGCCCTCAGCAGCATTGCCCTGGCTGCAGAAGACCCTGTCCAAGCTGAGTCACCCAGGAATGATGTGAGTACCAGCCAATGTGGCCAGAATAACCTTGCCCTGCTTCTCCCAGCACGTGGATTGGCACATTCCCATCTCCAAAGGATGACACGGTGCAGAACTAGAGCTGGCTTTGATGACATCCTCAAATGTGCTTGGGCCACTCTGCAAAGAGGTTGCAGAGAAAAGAGGTTGCAGAGAAAACCACCCTCTTCCCCTAGAGGGTGGTTGGGCACTGTGGGGACCAGGGACAGCACCCAGGGAATGGCTGGAGCTGTGTCAGGGCAGGGTCAGGTTGGATCTCAGGGAAAGGTTCTTCCCCCAGAGGGTGGTTGGCACTGCCCAGGCTCCCCAGGGCAGTGGGCACAGCCCCAAGGCTGCCAGAGCTCCAGGAGGGTTTGGATGATCCTCTGGGGCACATAGTGTGACTCTTGGGGATGGTTTTGTGCAGGGCCAGGATTTGGACTCGATGGTCCTTGTGAGTCCCTCCCAGCTCAGCAGATTCTGGGACAAAATACTCACAATTCCTGTCCCTTTCTGCTGCTTCAACCACATCTGAGTTTCAGGACTTGGAAATCACTGATGTGACTTGTGAGGAGAAGCCTGAAAAGCTGGAACACAATTCAGCAGTGGGAAAGGCTTCCCTGGTCTCCAACCAGGGCTGACACAGAATCAGAGAATCATAGCATGGTTTGGGCTGGGAAAAGCTTAAAACTCATCCCCTTCTACCCCCTGCCATGGGCAAGGTCACCTTCCACTATCCCAGATTGCTCCAAGGCCCATCCAACCTGGCCTTGGACACTTCCAGAGATGGGGCATTGTCCTAAAGTCTCCTGCTTAGAGCAGAACCTGAGGAAGTGAAACCAGATATGTGTTTTTTTTATCTTGGTGGGGCATGGTAGAAATCTCCAAGAATTCATAGCAAATCTACTTGTCTGTGGGTGTCAAACCAAACTCGTTTGGATTTCTGGAGATGGTGCTGTCACAAATGTGAGTGTGACACCTTTGACACGAGGACATGAAGCCCAGGAGAGTTCATGGAGCAGCTGGGTGGCTTATTTAAAGCACATTCCCATGAGGACACTGGCACAGTGCTGGCTGTGGTTACGTGGACAAGTGGGAGTTGAGAGATCTGAAGATTAGGTATAGACATTGCAAGGTGAAGCCTAATTTTGGACTCATCTGTGTAGATGGTTGTAGGGTGTGGATATTATGGGATATTTATGGCTTCCAGCTGTGCCAGGGGAGGTTTGGGTTGGATTTTAGGAAAAAAATTCATCAGTGAAAGAGTAGTCAAGCATGGGGACAGACTGCCCAGGGAAACAGTGGGGTCACCAGCCCTGGAAAGGGTCAAAAAGCAAGGAAATGTGGCACTTTGCAATGTGGGTTATTGGCATGGGGGGATTTGGTCAAAGGTTGCACTTGATGATCTTGGAGGTCTTTTCCAACCTTGATGATTCTTTGATTTCGTATCTGTATTGATTTACTGTCCATCCACTCTGTTCAAATCCGTGATACTCCAAAGAGGTGCATCCCACCCACGGAATTGTGGTCAAATCTAGGAGACCTGCAGGAACTGGTGTTGCTTTGCCAGGCTGTGTACCAAGGAATCTGTGTTCACCCACCCCTTGAACAGACTGAGGAGCTGAACTGCTCCAGAGCAGAGCTCAGCAGGGCAGGAGGTGCCTGGCCTGGCCTCCTGCTCCTCAATCTGGCCAGGACTGGCTTCTTCCAGAGGAAGATCCGTGAATCCCCACATCAATAATGAGCTGAAGGAGAAATCTCTCTTCCTCATCCTTAATAAGTGTAGAATCAGGTTTTCAAGAAGGATTTTATCACTTTCTTACTCTCCTGAGGTCTTTAATAATGTTGTTGTCAGCCAGAGAAGATAAACCCAGGGGCTGGTGAACAAGCTCTCTAGGAAAGGATATTCATGTATTTCCATTTGAAATACCCTTTCTCCCTTGATAAACCTGCCATAAATGCAGGTGCACTGAAGCCACCCTTGGGTGGACTCTGGCAAGGACTGGGAGAAATGCTGCTGTTTAAGTCAGCTGTTTAAAATCAGATTTAAATTTTGAGCCTAAACTATTTGAAAACCTCCTGTCAGATGATATTTACCCATCAAAGCAAATAAACCATTGCTAGAATAATGATTTACTACTTGCTCATGTGGTATTTCACTTTAATAATACTGTCCTCAGCTAGAGAACAGAAACCCAAGCTACCACAAAGGGGCTGGTGAACAAGCTCTCTAGGAAAGGATATTCCAATATTTCCATTTGAAATACCCTTTTTCCCCTGATAAACCTGCCATAAATTCAGGTGCACTGAAGCCACCCTTGGGTGGAGTCTGACAAGGACTGGGAGAAATGTTGCTGTTTAAGGTAACTGTTTAAAATCAGATTTAAATTTTGAGCCTAAAATATTTGAAAACCTCCTGTCAGATCATATTTACCCAAATAAACCATTGCTATGTTTTACTCTTTATGTGTTATTTCAGTGTGTGGCCCCTCCTAACACACATTTCTCTCTCCCATTTAGGCTCTGAAATACTTGGATTATATATTTACAGGTGTCTTTACCTTTGAGATGGTGATCAAGGTAAGAATTTCTCCAAGCAGAAAAATTCACCTCCTGTTTTAAATTGACATTCATCTGCTTCTGGGATGCTGGAGAAGGGGTGGAGCAGGACAGAACTCCCTGAAGAGGTGGCAATGATGGAAAGCTTTAACTTGAGAACAGCTCTCAGAAGTAGCCAGATGTCCTTCTGCAGTGGCTCTCCTGGTTTCTTTAATCTCACAATTTATGGAGGAAAATAAAGATCTCTTTAGTAGCTGTGGCTGTGTAAGAGGATAAGAAATGCCTGGTGTGTGTGGTTAAAGACACAGGAGCTGACAGACCTCACTGAGACATGGCTGAATCTTCCCTTCTGCTTTTGGAATGTTAACAGCCACTGATTCCTGCTCTGTCACGTCTCAAAAAATTGAGGATTTATCTTTTGACTTGACTCAGTAGGGTGACAGGTTTCGCTGAGCCTGTGGGGCAGCAACTTTCCAGGAAGCACAATCCTAATAAAGTCCTGATTTATTCCTGGGGTAGGTTTTACTGTCAGAACAAGCTGCAAAAGAGATGCAGAACAAACCCCAGATTAATATGTGTCTGTGCAGAGAACCCTGGGTTGCAGTGGAGACTCTTTTCTTGAGCTTTTGGTTCTGGTTTCTTGACTCTTGAGCTTCATTTTTGGCAGAGCTCTGTGTGCCTCTCAGAGAGGAGCAGCTTGGCCAAGTATCTCCACCTTGGGAAGGGTCATTTGCTCAAGAACATTCTCCTGCACCTTGGCAGTGTTGATTTGGTACAGGTTTTATTAAAACTCTTCCTTTTCCTGTGTCTCCTCTCAAGATGATCGACCTGGGGCTGTTACTCCACCCCGGCTCCTACTTCCGTGACCTGTGGAACATCCTGGACTTCATTGTGGTCAGTGGGGCCTTGGTGGCCTTTGCCTTCTCGTAAGTACATTCCCTTAACATCCCAATTTCCAGGGAATAACCACAGAGGAGGCAGGACCTGGCACAGACAGAGAGAGTTGATCCATAACACGTGTGGCCCCATTTCTCAGTGAAATGCTCAGTTTCTGCCCTTTTTCATCTCGTAGCTGGGAGGGAGAAAAAAATAAACCCAACAAAATTGGTGCTGTTGAACCCCTTGAAAATCCTCCAGCTTTAGGGTGAGTCCATTCACTGCTCCTTCAAACGTTAAGCCAAGATTGTTGTGACTGTTTGGCCAACTGCTTTTCAAGAACCTATTGTAACAGTTTGTGGCAGTCCAGTGTCCCGGGGCAATTGTTGCAAGAATTGCTCTTCCTGTGAGAAAGGAATTAATGAAATCAGCTGATAACTCAGTGAACTCCCTGCAAAACGTTATTTCTGGAGTTGGGGGTGTTTCTGCTTCACAGACCTTGGCATTTCTCTCCTTTTTTCTCCTCTCTCATTCAGGGAACTTGCATTTCCAGAGTTTCACTTTTAAGGCTCGTTGCTCCCTCCCTCCAACACAGCTCGGTATTTATGACATTAAATAACGTTCCCTGGGCTTCTTTAATATCAGGGAGGATTTTCAGCCCCGGACACAGGGGAATTGGTGTTTCAAAATGAAGATTAGCTTTCCCTTTGAGCACTTTTTTAAGGCAGGTTCCTCAGAACTCGGGGAGTTCAGAGCTGGACAATGAAAGGAAAATTTTCCACCTGTATTTCCGGGCCGTGGAAAGAGTTGTTTGCAAATAATTCCCGGAGAAACAATAGGAGATGACCTGGAAAGAGCCCGCAGGACTCGGGCAGTTTAATCTTCTGCTACATTAGCCTTGAGCAATTATAGGAGCGTTTGGCAGCTCCGCTCACCTGTTTGTCAACACCCTGATGAGCGGCGAGGCAATTGTTTAACTTGCTAATGAGAAGTAACAGGGTTTAATTGCTAATGAGAAAAGCGTTCCCCTTTGTCAGGGAACCACGGGAGTGTGTCTTGTCCAGTTTAAGCTGACAGTCATTTTTAAGCTTCGTCCCCAGGCTCCTCCTGTCAGTTCTGCTGGTGCAAAACGTGTCCCCTTTGCAGCACAAAAACTTCCCGGGTCCTTGCCGGGAAGGGCGGCCTGGAATATTTCTCAGGAATTTTGCGTTTTCTGAGGTGTCAAAATTCCTTTCACGTTCAGATTTGTGGTTTAGATCTTCTATTTTTCATAAATGCTGGATTAAAAAAAAAAAAAAAAAAAAAAGAAAGAAAAAAAGACCAAGAAGTGGATGGACTGAAGGAGACGGGCTTGACATTGTTGGTGGGATTTTTGAGGGGTGACACTTGGGGATATTGGGATCTGGGCTTTCTGTGCCTGATCCTCCAGAATTATTAATTATTTAAATTACATTATTAAGGAATTATTTAAGTTTTGGAGACATTCACGTCCGACAGAAGTTTTTCAAAGGGATGTTGCCCTCCCCTCTTTAAAAACTTTGTCCCCATTCGTTAAAAATCAGGTTTTTTGAGGAGCTGAGTGCTCTGTCCTAAGCAAAACTCGAGATAGAATTGCTGGGCTGGTGAATATCTTACCTAAAATTTAACATCCAAACCCAAGCTGCTTTTTAAGCTTGACTAGACATGTGTGGGGCTTCTTTTCCCTGCACATGGAATATATTATAGAACAGCTTTTAGAGCTGGATGTGGCCAGACTAAGCAAAACCCTCCTAAAAAAGCATTTAGCAAGTTAATACAGAGCTCCTTGGAATGGAAGAGACATAGAAAAGGAAAATAATCACAGTCACAAGTATTAATCTGCAAAACAATATTCCCCAAATCTGCAGTTCAATGAGAATTTCCCTTTCCCATCAGGAATTCAAACTGTCAGGGCAGACTGGGAGAAGGAGCATTTTGTGAGAACAAACACCAGGGTTTGCCTTGAAAACCTCTTCTCTTTGAGTAAGACTTTCCTTTGAACAAGACTTTTTTTTTCTATTGGTCAAGTTAAGGATTCAAATGAATAATTTTTAATCCTTTGGAGTCTTTTCATGCTCAGGTTTTCTATGTTGGGCCATGAATATCTAACAGCACCTCATCAGCCTCTAAATAAATTACTTTTACATCCCCTGCCTGTGCTTTATAATAGTGCCCCAAGCTGCTTCTATTTTACCTTCTGAGTGAGAATTTGGCAGGGAATGCATAAAACCTGCCTAGTTACTGTCTCCCAGATTAAAGGGAGACAAACCTATTGGGAGACTTGGAAAAATTGGAATTTTTTCTGTGCTTTTGATGATTTCTGTACCCTCTGTCCCACATCCACGTTTCAGTAGGAGGGGAGTGTTGATGTCCAGTTCAGAGAATATCTGAAATATTTCTGGTTTAATTCAGTAACTCCCAGGGGATTATTTGCTCTCTGTTCCAGTTATAAATAATAACAGAATAATCAGGTGCAAACTTGAGAGTCCTGTCCTTGCCCCAGCTCTTTGTTTGGTTAAACTGGACACTCTGAATTTTGATAATCCTGAAAATGAGCTCGTGGAGAATCAACTGGATCATCTCTGTTGTTGAGCTGGATTTTTCTAGCAAACCCTGCCTCCCCTCATCAGTGTAATAAATCTATTTATTGTGGCCAGAACACACAATCACCTCGTGCAAGGTGGGATTTAATTCTTGTCCTTGACCTCCCTGGTGTCTGAACCAGCTGCTGAACAGACACATCACTAAAAACCTGGGAATAACAGAGCTCCCTGAAAGGCTCCCAGCTGGAATATTGCAACAGCCTGTGTTTATTTAAGCACATGAGATGGTTATCAGTCCTTGCTGGAAGATTCAACAAACTCAGCTCAGCCTCTCCAACCAGCTGCTGGTCTGCTTTCTGCCTCTTTAGAAGCTGTTCTGTGCTTAACTGGAGTTAATAAATAAATAAATTCATAGAAGTAGTTCGGAATAAATAAATAAAATTGAGAAAAAAAAATTAAATTTTTTAAAAAGGCCCCAGAGAGATGCTAGAAACAACAACACTGATGCTGCTGATAATAAATTAATTAAAATTATCCATTTAGCATTGTATTTCCAAGAGAAATTCTCTTATTTTCCTACAGATAAACATGTCACAAACACACAGACTTGTTTGAGCCTTCAGGGAAATAGAAGTAAAGGAGCTTAAAGCAAATTTTGCAAGCAAAATTTGTCATCAAAACCCATCAACCCCAGGTGTAAAATATACCTGGTTGGTTAAAAAAACAGCTGCTGAGGAGCAGCAAAGAGCTTGTCTGGGTGTGTTGGAGCAGCACAAAGGGGGTGGAGATGCAGATTTTCCTGATGCTCTTTGGAAACTCAACCAAAGAGTCGAGGCTGCACCTCCCTGAGTGTCCAGAGGGGGAAGGGACATTTGGAGGTTTATTTTCATGGGAATGGAAGGGCTGATTAATTCAAATATTTTAAAGGAAATAAATTTTTTTTTTAAATAATTAAAATATTTTAAAGGAAATAATTTTTAAAAAAATAATGAAAATAAATTTTAGAAGGAGTCTCTGGAGAGATGCCAGAAACAACAACATTGATGCTGATGCTAATAAATTAATTAAATGTAGCCATTTAGCAATGCATTTCAAGGAGAAATTCCTTTCTTTTTGTGGACAAAAACATGTCACAAACACACAGTCATGTTTGAGTCTTGAGGGAAATAGAAGTAAAGGAGCTTAAAGCAAACTTTGCAAGCAAAATCTGTGGTCCAAACCCATCAGCCCCAGGTGTAAAATGTACCTGGTTGGTTAAAAAAACAGCTGCTGAGGAGCAGCAAAAAGTTTGTCTGGGTGTGTTGGAGCAGCACAAAGGGGGTGGAGATGCAGATTTTCCTGATGCTCTTTGGAAACTCAACCAAAGAGTCGAGGCTGCACCTCCCTGAGTGTCCAGAGGGGGAAGGGACATTTGGAGGTTTATTTTCATGGGAGTGGAAGGGCTGATTAATTCAAATATTTTACAGAAATAAATTAAAAAAAAAAAAATTAAAATATTTTAAAGGAAATAAATTTTAAAAATAATTAAAATATTTTAAAGGAAATAAATTTTTTAAAAAAATAATTAAAATAAATTTTAGAAAGGGTCCTTGGAGAGATGCTAGAAACAACACCACTGATGCTGATGCTAATAAATTGATTAAATTTAGCCATTTAGCAATGCGTTTCAAGGAGACATTCCTTTATTTTTGTGGACATGAACATGCCACAAACACACAGACATGATTGAGTCTTGAGGGAAATAGAAGGAGCTTAAAGTAAATTTACAAGCAAAATTTGTCATCAAAACCCATCACCCCCAGGTGTAAAATGTACCTGGTTGGTTAAAAAAACAGCTGCTGAGGAACAGGGGAGGAGGGGGAAGGGACATTTGGAAGTTTATTTTCATGTGAGTGGAAGGGCTGATTAATTCAAATATTTTAAAAGAAATAAATTTTAAAAAAAAATTGAACTATTTTAAAGGAAATAATTTTTTAAAAAAAATAATTAAAATATTTTAAAGGAAATAAATTAAAAAAAATAATTAAAATAAATTTTAGAAGGAGTCCCCGGAGAGATGCCAGAAACAACACCACTGATGCTGATGCTAATAAATTGATTAAATGTAGCCATTTAGCAATGCATTTCAAGGAGAAATTCCTTTCTTTTTGTGGACATGAACATGCCCCAACCACACATTTGGACAGGACCTTTGGAGGTTTCTTTGCTCCCAGTGGAAGGGCTGGGGCTCGTTTATTCTCCTGCTGCTGCGTGGGGGGTGTGGGCCTGGGGGATCTCTGTGTGCAGGGGGGGCTCTGATGTTGCTGTTTGTCATTGACTCTGCTCTTTCTTTGTCTTCTCCTCGCTGGAATCTCTCTCTAGGAGTTTCATGGGGTAATATGTTATTCCTGTCTCTTGCTGCACTGTTTTGCCTGTCCAACAGTCACCACTGTGGAAACAACTCATGTTCCACCCATTGCATCGACTCCTCCGTCCCTTTCTTACCCATTATCCAGTGAAATTTCCCTTAACAATCCTCATTCATCCCGGTTTTCTTTAGGCAGAGACAGAAAGCCAAATAGATCAGAGAGTCTTGACCAAAACCACAGATATATCTGTGCCAGAAGGGTTTGAGGGGGTGACTCAGTGGGTGCATCATTGATGGATGAGTTGCAATTCCTGGAAATCTTAGTAATTAGGTTTGAAGGAGCAGGTTTATTCTCTTTTGGAGGATTTCACCTCCAAACAGCACTGCTGGAAGCTTCAGGACCAACTCAGTGCAGCCTGGGCGATGCCACCCGGCTCTGAAAAGCCTTTGATTAAAGAACAGAGTGTGGAGAGTTTTATGAGAGGCTGCAAGGGGCAACTTGCAAAGGAAGGGGGTCAAAAAGTCCTATTTAATGCCCTGCAAGGAGGTGGCAGTTTTGCTGTCTGCTTTTGGGGCCAGAGCTGTGTCATCTCCCACCCCAGTCCCAGCAGGGCAGGAGCTGGGTGGGCTCCTCCACAGCGGAGATGCCACAGAAAGGACACAAAGGAAGGTCTTTGATGTGATCCAGGGAATTAGGTGCTCCACTCTTTCTTCCCTCTAGGAAAGCAGAGCGTTTAGAGGCAGGAAAAGGGTGGCTTTGTGTTTGTGGCAGAGTGGGGTGACCTCCTTTCCTCCTCAGTGGAGGAATTCACCCTCTGCCTTGGGGCTTTGGGGCACTCGCAGGCGGCGGCTCCGCCCTGCCCTGAATTTTTGATGCCACGATTCCGAGAAGCCCATGTGGTGTGAAATCAGAGCTGCTGGCAGCAGCAACAGAAACAGGGAGCTTCCATTTGAAAGGACTCGTCAATTTTTTAAAGGCTCTTTTGATTTATTGAAGGGGGGAAAAAAGAAAAAGGCTTCGCAAAGCTCTTTTAAAATGTTTTTAATGTTTTAAATAAACGAGCAGCAAACTGCCACGGGAAAAAAACCAACACCCAGAACTGGCCTAATGCAACTAAAATTGATCTAATGCAATTTTTATATTCATGGAATTCTTTTATTATTATTATTATTTTAAGTCTCTAGGCTGCTGTTTGCTGTCTGCCTTTATCCTGTGACCCTCTACAGTTCTTCTTCCAAATTCAGCTCTTCTGAATTTTGTAGTTGTTTTTCTGCAGTCAGCTGAGATCTTGCCCTTCCATAGCAATTTATTTTTGTTTTGAGGAATATTCAGGTCAAATGTGTGCTTGGATACACCTTTTGACTGAATCCTGCTTCCATCTGGACCTTTTGTTTTGTTGGACATCTGGTTTTGTATTAAAGCAGTGGAAAACCCCCCCAATATTGGTAGAGGGGCTTCTTAAAAACACCAAAAACAACCCTGAGGGTTTTTATTTGAGAAGCTGAAAGAGTTGCAGAGTGTCCTTTAATTTAAAAAGCAATTTGCATCCCTCCAGTTCAGAGCACCAGGACATTGGAAAAGCTTTCTCCTGGAGCAGGAACCTTCCCGTGACAAGAAATAAGGATGTTTTTCAGGATTCTCTGTATGGCTCAGAGCAGAAATCCCATTAACATTTAATTGGCTCACGCTCTTTATTTGCTTAAGTGCCTGAATGGAGAAAGAGAAATCAGCCCTTCTGAGTGTCCTCCTCTGAGGCAGAAGGAATTGGGTGTGACTGGAGCTGGCTGCCCTTCACCTCCCAGCTCTCAGGGTGCTTATCCACACCCCCCCCCCCATGACAGGGAAAAGCAGGAGCAAGGATTTGCTCTGCCCCACGGAGCCACGAGCCCCCAGAAGGTCTGTTTGACCCACCTACAAATATTTTGACCTCCCTCCAAATATTGAGTCCATGGGAGTTGTTCCTTCAGGAGTGGGGCCAACCCTGTGAGACCAGAGCCGAGTTCTGGTCTAGAACTTCGCCTTCCACAAGGCCTAATTAATGCAGTTGTTAATTAGTGTGGGGCAGGTGTCCAGGTCTCTTGGAATTGGGAGCACTGACAGACAGCACATGGAGTTTCTGGAGTTGTGGGTGAGCCCAGGAGAGCAGTGCTGGAGTTTGTTTTTTGGGCTGTGTGTTAATCTGCAAACCAGAAACGTGGCCAGCAATGATGGAGAATGAGTAGAGTTCTGGGATGAGCATCCCACCTCTTTTTTTCCCCTCCTCCTGCCCCAACGTGGCCTTTAGCTGTCTCACTTTCACTCTTCTCTGCTTTCCTCAGCTCCCACCTCCCTCAGGGAGGGAAATCCTGGGAAATGTGGAGCAGTGTAAGGGATTTGCTTGGCCTTCCAGAGGGGAGAGGGTGGAGGGAGCAGCAGGGGCAGCCAAGGGGGTGGGGGGGACCATCAGCCCTGGGGACAGGCTGGCCAGGCCAGGTGGGATCTCCTTTGGGATCTCCTGGGATCTCCTTTGGGATCTCCTTCCCTACAACCTATTTCCCTTTCTACTTCCCTCCTGCCACTGAATGTCCTCCGTGAGAGGATGAACAAATGATTTTGCAGCCAGGGCTCAGACAAAGCCCCCTTGGAGCAGGTGAGCTCCAGGTGAGCTGTGGTGACACAGTGACCACAGCAGGGACGGTACTTGCTGGGATTTGGGGGAGTTGAAAGCAAATATACCAAGCCAAGCACGGGCCAGACCTTCAGCTGTGCCAAAACCTGACAAGAAAGCCAGGAAAAGCTCTGTTGGCAGTGCCTGCTTCATCTAGAACAGATTGAAGGGTTTCTAATGAGAATCAAATATTATTTCTTTTAAATATATAATGGGTATTTTGTGGCATTAAACCAGTCCTGAGTATCAGCTCCATCACCTGGATTTACAGCTGTGCCAGCAGTCAGGATCCACCTGGGATGGATTAGAATGGCCCTAAAGCAGCCCTGAAAGATGAGAAGGGGAGAGGATGGTACTTCTCCATCCTTTTCCCCCTCTCCCCCTATATTAAATCCTTTAGAAAGGCAATTTGTGTTCAAGGTAGATGTCATTGGGATCCAACCCAGAGCCCTCCAAACATTCCTGTATCTTATTGTGTTCCAGGACAACTGCAGGGCCTGGTTATTGAAGAGAAGAGAGAGATGAGATGGGTTGTAGATTCCAGTCCAGTTTAGGATTGAGTTCCAGTGTCAGCAGTGAGTTCTAAGCCTTCTGGCAGTGGATTGATTGCAAAAAGACACATTGCAGGGCTGAGCAAGGTCAGTCAGCCACAGAATTGGGTGGTTTCCTGCACTCTGGGTGCTTCTCCCTGAGCACAGTGTGGAGGGCTGGGGGCCAGAGGGTGGGGGAAGCTCTGCAGGCCCTCACAAACCTCCTGTGGGTCTCTGGGGTCACTTGTACCTCTTTTTCCTTCCTCTTGGAGAAGGAGCCAACTGGGAGAGTATAGAATAGGTGTTCCAGCATCTGCTCCACGTGTTCCTCATTCACACCTGTGTTACCTCAGTACAGCCTCAGACCCAAACCCACACTCATGAATAAAACTCTGTGACAGACTTTCATCCCATTTTTCACTTCATATGAACCGAAGGGGAATGTCATTGTTTTGCTGTTGGGTTGGAAGAAGATGTCACTGTGTCTTTTCTTATTTATTTATTTTTGGAAGTGCACGAGGAAAGGAACTCTGTCCTTCCTTCCCCTAAAAACCTCTTGATGTTAACAAGGGGAACCTTCTCAAGCCTTGCACTCAGTTTTAACCAAACCCAGATCCAGGCTGTGACTTAGCCCCTTGCATGCCTAGGTGGGAAGCTGCCCCGGTGCTGTTCCAGGCATGTAATATGCTGCAATATTACATGTTCCTGCATGGGT
Source organism: Corapipo altera (assembly GCF_003945725.1). Lineage (NCBI taxonomy): Eukaryota > Metazoa > Chordata > Aves > Passeriformes > Pipridae > Corapipo > Corapipo altera. The sequence goes on along the minus strand of NW_020884901.1, from coordinate 9,142,822 downwards.
TTGGTAGCATGTCTTCCAAGAGACACTCAAGGACGAGGCTCTGTCCCTCACCTGGAAGGCTCCTGTTCCCTCTGGTCACTGCTTGTCCAGGCACAATGTTCCTGCTGGAGAAGTGCACGGAGAAACCTCCTCCTGCCTCACTCCCTCGGGAGGAAGGAGAGCCGAGCGTGACTTTGTCCCTTCTCCTGGGGCTGGGATGGATGTGCTGAGCCTCCTCTCCCAGTAGCTGGAGCAGGAACTGTTGCCTGGGTGTGGAGTCGGGGCAGGAAGGGCCCCAGATCCCGGGGGATTCTCGGTGAGTAGCTGGGAAGGGAGAGGAGGCTCCTGTGGGGAGCAGTGCCAGTCCCACGTCCTGCCCACGGCGCTGCTGGACACGGCTCAGGTGGGGCTCATCTGCAGCCATGGTGAGGATGGACCCCAAATCTGTAACAAACACCCCAAAGCAAAGCAGTTCCACCACCAAAACCACATTGGGAACCTACAAATATCTGGGTTGGCGACCTGACGACCAAATTATTGTTGTTCTTGTGCCTCTTCTCCCTTGCAGAGGAACCAAAGGCAAGGACATCAACACCATCAAGTCCCTGCGAGTCCTGCGGGTCCTCAGACCTCTGAAAACCATCAAGAGGCTGCCAAAGCTAAAGGTTAGAAAACAACCCCCAATTTTTCCTTCTCTGGAGCTTTGTGACTGATCTGAGCAGAAGCCGATGGACCCAACCCAAGTTATTTCTGCTCCTTTGATTTTGTTGCAATTAATCCCTTTGCCAGATGGGTAAAAATAGCTGTGCAGATGTTTAGCAAATGTCAAACACTTTGTTTCTGTTGCAAACATCGTGGGCCATGTTATGAATTGTTGTGGACCCACGTGAAAATAAAACTCCTAAAAAAAGAAAAGAAATAAAAAAAAACCCCCACCCCTCAAGTAAATTAATTTACAGCTCATAAGTGGGATGCTCTTAGAAATGATACAGGAGAAAATGGGGGTTGGAATGTTTGGCTTTCCCTGGAGAGTTTAATGTGAATATTGCAAGGTTTTCCACGGGCTGTCAAAAGAGAAATGTCATTGCTGTGTGAGGAGTTTTAATCTGTTCACCTGTCTGGTAAATAATCCATAGTGCAGGGGTTTAGAGCCTTTTCACCTCTACAACTCTATTAAAATAAACGTAGTGACCTGTGGTTACTCATTCAACACCATTTCACCAACCCTTTGAGGCACAGCCACTCCCTGGAAGCAGATAAAGGAAGGAGTTAACAAAAATCAATAATTTCTGAGGTTTGGGAACTCTTGAATACCTACTGAATATTCTGTGAGAGGTGGGGGAAGAGCAGTGGGTGCTTTTGTCTGACAGTTCCTGATTTCACATCAAAATGAGGGTCAGCTGTTCTATAGGTTTGCTTTTGTCCTTGCCCACTATTCAGGCTGAAATAATTCTGATTTTATGCATACTAAATGTCTCTGAAAAGATAAGGAACATTCATGTTGAACAATGCAGAAAAAGGTCTTCATTTGGTTAGGAATTTAAAATGTAAATCTCTGAGGTAAAAAAAAAAAAGTCAGCAGTAGCTCAGTCTTCCAGCAGGACACTGAACACTTGATTTTTATTGATTTCTGTCTGATTTTCAAGCCATTTTACAGAGTGGTTTTCTAATTTCTAAAGAAATCTCAGAAATCTTTATGTGGAGCAGAAGTTGTGTTTATGTGGTTTTTGAACTGAACTTGGGTCCATTTTGGGCCTCTCACTTGGCAGTGCTGGGTTAATGGTTAGGATCAATGATCCCAAGAGATCTTCTCCAACCTAAACAATTCTAGGATTAAAAGTCTTCAAAATTATTTCAATTCTTTTTTTTTTTTTTAACTGGATGTGGTCTCGTGAGAAACAATCAGCAAGATCAATGGGCTGATCAGAGATATTCCCAGTGTTTTAATTCAGGGTTTCTGGGTTGCTTCAGGAGTGTAATTTTGGGAATTATTTCCTTCCATTCCTGGAAGCAGGAGCAGTATTGTACAAACCCTGAGCTTGGGCACTAAGACCACTCAATTTCTATTATTAGGACCAACTTCTCCTACTAAAATCAAACTGCAGATTACTTGTAACAGTGCAGCAGGGACTAATAACCAAGTAATAAATGTATTTGAGGAGTTCTTTGAAGGGAGTTCAGAAGTGACATGTGCTGACTGGGTTAGTCACACTTAATTTTGAGAGACAGTCCTTTAGAAAAATATAATTCAAAGCATTTGGTTTGTATCTGGTAAATTTTCCTTATTATTCAAGTAGTTTTCACTTATCCAGTACTAAGTGAGTAAAATAAACACAAGTGCAGTTTTCATTTCATAAGTGGCCATGGGAATGTTTGTTTAGGACAAATACTGATCTCAACAAGCTGTGATTGTCCGTATAAATTTTATGGGCAAGCCCAGAAGATTCAGTGGCACAGCCAAACTTGCCAAGAAAGAAGTAGCTGAAGGAAGCTGGAGTTATTGCTCCCAGTTTTGAGATGTGTTCGGTCAAACCCTTGGTGGGCAAGTTCCATGAACCCACCCCTGGGTTGTGGGTTGGGTGATGACTCCCAAGGGAGAGAGATTTAGGTTGGATATTGGGAAGGAATTCTTCCCTGTGATAGAATTCCCAGAGAAGCTGTGGCTGCCCCATCCCTGGAAGGGTTGAAGGCCAGGCTGGGCTTGGAGCCACCTGGGCTAGTGGCAGGTGTCCCTGCCCATGGCACTGGGTGATCTTTAAGGTCCCTTCCAACCCAAACCAGTGATTCCACGAGTGTATGAAGTGTGCTCAGATGGATGCCAAGCTGTTGGATAAACTTTTCCTCTCTCCCAACCCCTTGACCTCGTTCTCCTCCCTCCCAGGCTGTCTTTGACTGTGTGGTGAACTCCCTGAAGAACGTCCTCAACATCCTCATCGTTTACATGCTCTTCATGTTCATTTTTGCCGTCATTGCCGTGCAGCTCTTCAAGGGCAGATTCTTCTACTGCACTGACGAGTCCAAGGAGCTGGAGAAGGACTGCAGGTACAGCTGGGGGCAGGGCCAGGGTGGGCAGCAACTTTCCTCCTCCAGCAGCAGCTCCCGAGGTTGTCCCAGAGCTGCATCAGCTGCTGAGCACGAAGAGTCTCCTGAAAGTGAGAGCACAGTTACCCTAGAGGTGAATTCTCCTTTTCCTTCTTTAATAGCTGTGTCATTCCTGGCTCTGATCCAGCAAATGCTTTCCCAAATGCTTAACAATGCAGGGGAGTCACCTTCCTTCCCAGGGAGGTCTAGGGGTGGTTTTTAAATCAAGGGGTTTTGAGGGGTTGAAGGGTTTTTGACAGTGTGAGTCCTCTTTCCGCCTGTTGCCTTGATCCTTAGAACTCCTAGGAACTGGAAAAACATAATGACTAAATAATCAGAAGCTTAGGAAGTCAAAGGGTTCCTAATTAGTGAGAAAAGGGATTGAACATCCTAAAAGCCCTGTCATGTCTTGCCCTTCCAGCAGGCTCAAGGTGTGTTACCTCAATGTGCATCTTCCTCATTTGCCTTTTTTCTTGGCACCCAAAGCACATGCTCAGCACCATCCAGCTCTGCCCATCCCTCTCCCGCTGCCTTGTGCATGCAGGGTTTGTCCCTGGTGGGATCCTGGCAGTCACGGGGGCTGTCACTTCCTTGGAATGATGTAAATGTATTTAGAATTATGTAAATATATTTGGAATGATGTAAATATATTTTAGAAAGAAAGTGAAATTACACAGAAGGGTAGGTTGGAGGGGAGCTCTCCAGATGCCAGGTCCCTTGGCCCCTAAAACAAGACCCCTTTAGGGTTTAGTTCCAACCTTGAAATAGGAACCAGAGCCCTTTCCCTATCAAGCAGCCCAGTTTTCTGTGGGGCCACACGATTTGGGGACCAGCTGTTAATTGTTGGCTTTGCCTAATGAATGGATGAATGCCCTGATTACAATTTCTTTTATTTCTAGACCTCAGATCCAGTTCCTGTGGCTGAAAATGGCTCAGAAATTGGCCTTGACTTTTGTCCCAAGCCTAGGGGGGCTGCCTCTTTGTCTCTAATCCCTGTGACACCAGGGCTTCTCGATGCTCCTCAGTGACTCCCAAGAAACGGCTAGTTTGGTTTAATTCCCTCATTTGCTCTGAATCTCTCTTTTTCTTAGGGGTCAGTACCTCGATTATGAAAAGAATGAGGTGGAGGCCCAGCCCAGGGAATGGAAAAAATATGAGTTCCACTATGACAACGTGCTCTGGGCTCTGCTCACGCTCTTCACCGTGTCCACGGGGGAAGGGTGGCCAACGTGAGTACCCAGGGCTGGCAGGGGCAGTGACTGGGGAGGTCAAGGCACCTTCCCACAGCTCTGAGGGGCTTGGAAATGGGAAATGAGAAGAGGCTTTTCTCAGCTAAGCTTTTCCTTCCTTTGTGTGGTCACTGGGTGAATCAGATTTGGGTGAATGTGTGTTTTTCTCGCCGTTCCTCTGACTCTCAGGCAGTTTTCAGTGCTTGCTTCAGGCTTTTGGTCTTGCCCACCTTTCTCAGGTGTAAAGCTGCTCATGGAAATGTAAGAAAAGTATTGTGACCTGTGCTGAGAGTATGACAGTCCCCAAATGATATTTGCTGCTCAGCATGTGACTTTATTTTGGCACACTTTGCTGCTGGGACACGTGGAGTGCAGTTTGTGATCAGGGTTTCCCTGTCCTCCACGTTCAACTATTTCATAAAATATCCTTGTGGGTCCCTTCCAACTCAGCATATTCTGTGAAAATAAAGAACAAACCAGCACCAGTCTCCCTTTTCCAATCCCTCATGGTGTTCCCTTCCTCAGACATCATCAATACCTCTCTTTGCCCGTTCTTCCTTCACCCCTGTTGACCAGAGAAGGGAAGCCAGATCCCCCTGGATCCTCTGCCCTTGGCCAGGGGGGATCTGTACTTAGCAAATCATCATTCTGCAGAATGGTGACACCAGGAAGGGTTTCCTGTAAAAATATCCTCAAGGAAAACACCTTCCCAGCCATAAACATGGGAAGGGGTTTGACCTGAGCATATGTGGACAACCCTCCACGTTGAGTGAAGGCCAGTGAGTGACCATGAGGTGCTTCACAGTGATTGCTTTGGTTTTCACGGGGTGAAACCAGGAAGGGTTTCCTGTCAAAATATCCTCAAGGAAAACTCCTTCCCAGCCATATAGTTGGGAAGGGGTTTGACCTGAGCATATGTGGACAACCCTCCACATTGAGTGAAGGCCAGTGAGTGACTTTGAGGTGCTTCACAGTGATTTTTGGTGACTTTTCTCCTCTCTCTGCCCTTGATTGCAGCGTGTTGAAGCACTCGGTGGACGCCACCTACGAGGAGCAGGGTCCCAGCCCTGGCTACAGGATGGAAATGTCCATCTTTTACGTGGTGTATTTTGTTGTCTTCCCTTTTTTCTTTGTGAACATCTTTGTGGCTTTAATCATCATCACCTTCCAAGAGCAAGGAGATAAAGTGATGTCAGAGTGCAGCCTCGAGAAAAACGAGGTACCCCCGTCTTCAGAACCCACAGTTGGCACCCGGGGGGGCTCAGAGCAGCAGTGGAAGCCCCCTCCTTCCTCCCTCTTGTGCCATGGGGGGTGGAGAGCAGTGGTTATCTGAGGGTTTGTGCTGTGGAGACCAAACACACGACTGACTCTCAGCTTTTGCACAGAAACAAAGCCAGGGAAAGCCCCCGAGTGACCACTGTCAGGTGTCCCCTTGGGCCACACCTCTGCTGCAAAGAGAACATGGACCTGCACTGGCACAGGTTGCCCAGAGAAACTGTGGCTGCCCCTGGATCCCTGGAAGTGCCCAAGGCCAGGTTGGACAGGGCTTGGAGCAACCTGGGCTAGTGGAAGGTGTCCCTGCCCATGGTAGGGGTGAGACTGGGTGAGCTTTAAGGTCCCTTCTGACCCAACCCAGTCCTGCTTTCCACATTTGCTCAAGAATCTGGGTGTGAAAGGAGACAAATCTGTGGCCTTTTAGAAACCAAACTACAACTGTTTTGGCTCCCCAGAGAAAGCTCCTCTCCCCAGGCTGGCTTTGGGCCTGGCTGAGATGATTTCCCCCAAAAGTAGGTGCCTTGAGAAGAGTGTAAGACCAAGGCAAGACCCTGTGAGGCTTTTCTTGAAATCTCCAGCAAATACCATCGTTTTCAGCTCAGGAATGTCCTGAGTTGGACATGTTTTTAATTTAGTCAGTGGCATCTGTGTATCTTCCTTCCCTGGATGTATCTGGTTTCCTTCTGAACCCAAGCAGATTTTCAGCATCTGCAACATCCTTTGTCTGGGGTCCCACAGCCTCAACGACCTGTTGTGCAAAGAACCATCTCTTTTCATGGATTTTGAAACCGGAACCTGATTTTTGATGAAAAGAGATGACTTTTTTATTCAATTATTAATTAGTTCCTCGTTTGTCCACATGACCAAAAAGTCCAAAATAAAGCAGAATATTTAGGGTTGCTTTGCCCACGTTATTTTCAACTGAGCAGAAAGTATTTTTGCAGTCATATAAGGCTTTGAAAATTGGAAAGTTAAGAGAAAATCCTCCAGAATCAACACTTGTTGTGGGTAGAAACCAATTTTTAATGCCATTTTATATTCCTAATAATGTGCACAGAAATAACCAACAAAGGGGGTCTGTGAGAGTTCACCCAGAGCTATTTGGTGGTTAATTCATTGGTTGGGCTCAGTCCTCATTTCATGAAATGTTCTGAGCTGTGCAAGTGTCAGAACATACCTGAGTTTCACAATAACTTTTTAAACCCACAGATAACATCTTCACTTTAGATACCATTCCCTTGTTTCTACAATTACCCATCAGGAGGAATTCAGTATTTTCTGAAGTGAACCCATGGATTTAAAACCACTTAGGGAAGGGACTGGGACCTACCAGGAGCTGGGCTCTGATGGAAGGTGGTCTCCTAGGCCTGCAGGGGGCCATGGGGATGTTGGGGGGTTTAATATTCAGCAACATTTGTCATGATTTGGGGATTATGTCCTGGATTTTATAGGAAGTCACTTAGAAATACCCCCCTCTGAATTCTCTGCTCGCTCTCCCAACCATATCCTGAGGGATGGAGACTCTCAGCCCTTTTTCCATCATTTTTCACTTCACTTCTGTTTTGTAGAGGGCCTGCATAGACTTTGCCATAAGTGCCAAGCCCCTGACCCGGTACATGCCCCAGAACAAGCAATCCTTCCAGTACAAGATGTGGAAATTCGTGGTGTCCCCTCCCTTCGAGTATTTTATCATGGTCATGATCGCCCTCAACACCATTGTCCTCATGATGAAGGTCAGTGGGATCTTACTGAATCCTGGGCAGTTTTTGGGTGGTGACTGTGCTGTTGGAGGGAGAGGATTTGGACTCCTGACCTGGGATCTGGGGGGGATCCTCAGGAGCAACCACCGCTCCTCAGATTCCTGGTGGGATTCCTTTGGTCTCCTAAGGGAGGTGGTTCAGCTGTGATGGGATCCTGGGAATGTTCCCCTGCACGGTGCTGGTTTGGCTCGTAGCCCCTCCAGTGGAGTAGGAACTGGGCTCTGCAGGTCCTGAGCTCCAGCTCAGCCTGGGCTTCCTGCTGCAGAGCAGGGCCACGTCTTGCTCAAAATCCAGTCATGCCAAGGAAATTCAAACTGAAAGACAAGAGATTTAGATGGGATATTGGGAAGAAACTCTTCCCTTTGAAGGTGATGAGGGGTTGGGATGGAATTCCCCAAGAAGCTGTGGCTGCCCCATCCCTGGAAGTGTCCAAGGCCAGGTTGGACAGGGCTTGGAGCAACCTGGGCTAGTGGAAGGTGTCCCTGCCCATGGCAGGGGGTGGATTGAGATGAGCTTTAAGGTCCCTTCCAACCCAAACCATTCTGTTATTCTATGAAATGGCTCAATTTTGCAACAGCCTCAGAACTCTGGGATGTGATCCCCAGTGCTCAGGAGGGAGATGTGGGTGGAGGCACATTGTGGATGATGTCCCCTCCTCTCCCTTGCCTATCTTAGAGTATCTTCACAGTCATGGGGTCACCTTATTCTTAGGGTCTTCTGGAATGACCCACAGTGCTGCACTTGTCCTCTGATTTTGAAAATGCTCTTCCTCCTGGCCCATGTTGTGCTTACAGAGGGATGTCTACCAGCAGCTCCAGTGTTGGGGATATCTCCAACTGGGACAGTATGTAGGGAGGAGTGTCCTTCTGGAGGGACATAAATAACTTTTTGTAACCCCAAATCTTGCTTGAAGTGAGCGCAAAATCCAACACTAAAACAAGCAGGAGTTTTGCAGTTGGGCAAGTCAGCTGGTTTTATTCTGTACATGATCTTCTGGTAACAGCTTTTCTTCCGTCCTGCTTTAGTTCTATGATGCTCCAGAAGCATATGAAGAAATGCTGAAATGCCTGAATATTGTGTTTACATCCATGTTTTCAATGGAATGTGTGCTGAAGATCATTGCCTTTGGTGTGCTGGTACGTGCCTTCCTCCTTCACCTTCCCCTGCTTCCCCTCCCCACCAAACGCTCGTATTTCGTGACGCGCATTTAAAAACAAAAAAAAGGGAAGAAAATAACCCCTGGATCCCTCTATCCCCCCCCCTTGTGTTTTCATTTGGCAGAATTATTTCCGAGATGCCTGGAATGTCTTTGATTTTGTCACAGTGTTGGGAAGTATTACTGATATTTTAGTAACCGAGATCGCGGTAAGTCCCGTTCGCTCCGTTCATAAACAAAGCTGGGCCCTGTCAAAGACATTGCACCTTCTCCCTACCAGCCTGATTCCCTGGAGCTGCCTCTGGGATTTGGGATGTCCTTGGGTGACCTGGCAGCCTGTTTTTCCATCAGCTCTGCTCTTTCCAGGGAGCTGAGCACAGCTGCCTGCCCCAAAGGCTCTTGTGAAAGGCTCTGATGAGAACGACAGTGCCGCTGCCTCTGCCAGGAAGCAGCTATTTCTCGTTCAGCAAATCTGCCCCCGGGCCATTTTTTTGCCTATTAATGGAAAAATCCTGTTGAATTTAATAGAGGGGAAAGCCCAAAAGGGCTCTGCTGTGTTATGGTGTGAGGTGCTTTGCAGGGCACACACACCCCCTCGTGTCCCCTGGGGCTCCTGCCCAGCCGTGGGCAGGGTGAGGGTGAGAAGTGATGGGAATGGAGGGCCCACACAGGCTGGGTTGGGGGAGTGTTCCTATCACGTGCACAAATCTCTGTGGGGTCATTAAGAAACAATTAATTAAATAAACAGATTAAAATTAATAACCAAACAACTTTCCCGTAGGATTTCTGGCCAGCCCTACAGGGACAGCTGTCTCCCTGCTAATGAGCCCAGTAGATCACACAACTTGCCATTAAATTATTAAATTCTAAAGGATTTTTCCAGAAGGGCAGCAAATATCTGACTCCAGCCATGACACCCTGACACTATCCAATTTATAAACTCCTCCTCTCCTCTCCCAGTGCATCTTGTATCTGTATGTGATGAATTTGAACTTTACCATAACTTTTTTTCTCTCAGTCTCCTGGGATTTGCTGATAGATCTGTTTTGTATGTGCTAAGAATTGTGCTCCCCAGGCTTCTTTACAGATGGTGGTGGTGAAGACCGTATCACTGCTCCTAACAAAACATATTTTAACCTACCCTTCGTACCAAAAACCACACAAACCCCAAAGTTTTGCTCCCCATACAAGTGTTCATTTACCAGCTGGTGAATCCTCTCCTAGGCTTTGAATTACCTTTTGTTTTCAGTGCAGCCAGGTTTAAACTAATCAAAACAAACCCAAGGTCTGGGTTCCACCTCTCTGAGTGCTGGATGCTTCCACTCCCTCTGCCATGGGATGTTTTCTTGCCAAACTTTTGCTGTGGTTTGAAAACTTGTGCAAAGATTCATGAGTGAGCCAAGAACAGAGACTGCCACTTCTCCTCCACCTTCCTTTGGCCACTTTTCCTGGGAGGAAGCAGCACGGGCAGCTCACACAGGGTGAGGAGCCTCTGCTCTCTCTGAGATTGGTGTCTTCTCCTTCAGGAAGGTGTCTCCTTCATAACACCAAGCCCATGTGCTGCTTCTTAAAACCCTCACTCTGGAGCTGTTTTGCAGCCAGTGGTGTTCCCCATTCCCTGCTCAGTTAACAGGCCACTGCCTCTCCCTCCAGCTCCCACGGGATGGCCTCAGGGAGGGTGTCTGGCATCTGGAAAGTTGGCTGTGGACTGATCAGGTTGGGCTGTGAGGCATCACTGGATTTGATGGCATCACCCCTCCCCTCCACAGGGATTTCTCTGGTTTCCAGCATTGAAGGCAGCAGCAATTTGGAGTGTGAATTAGCCCTAAAACCAGTCTAACTCCAATAGGGTCAAGCTCCCAAGCACCTATATGCCTTTCCATTCTCCTTCCACTTGGAAGAGGTTTTTGGTTTATGAGTAGCTAGAGCCTTTAAGTCAAACATTAGAGAGGACTTTCTTATGCAGGTTGACACCTTCCCCTGGCACTGATCACAAACATCTCTTTAATTTAAAAGCCCAGTACCACTCCAGCCCCCGATCTCTTGGTTCTCTGGTTGTGCCTACAGACCTGTTGGAGCTCTGCTCTCTCTAAACATTCCCTTTCTGCAGCAGCCAGGTGGGGTCAGTCTCTTCTCCCAAGTACCAACTGACAGGACAAGAAGAAACAGCCTCAAGTTGCACCAGGGGAGGTTTAGGTTGGATATTAGGAACAATTTCTTCATTAAAAGAGTGGCCAGGCACTGGCACAGGCTGCTCAGGGCTGTGGTGGAATCCCCATCCCTGAAGGGATTTAAAAGCTGTGTGGCACGTGGGGACATGATTTAGAGGTGGCCTTGGCAGTGCTGGGGACTTGATGATCTCAGAGATCTTTTCCAACCTAAAAGCTTCTCTGATTCTCTGATTTCTGTGTAGCCATCATGCCTTCTACCCACAGGCTTTTCCCTGCAGACAGAGATTGCCCAGGGGTCATTTCCCCCTCCCACCTTCTTGCTAACTTGCTTTTCAACACTCCTTTCACACAGCTCCTCCCTGAGGTCTCTGCAGCCCCAGCTGCAGCAGCACTCCCATCCCCACCAGCACCCCCTTCCACATCCATCCCAGCCTCAGACAGGGACAACGGGCTGAGGGCTCAAAGGCATCGTACTCAGGAGGCTTAGTTTGCTTCAAGGTGACCCTGATGCACAGGTCTCTGCACCACTGCTTAGCTACCCCGGTGGTGCCCCAAAAATCACATTTCTGACAGAATTAACAGGGGCAGCAAATAATGGCAGCTGTCAGGAGGCTTCTCGTGGAGCAGTTTGTTCTGCTTCAGCCAGTGCCACGGGGTGGAGGTGCTCCTGTTCCAGGGTCTCCACTGCCACCACGAGCCTTCCTGGCCTCCAGGCCAGGTTGGATGGGCCTTGTGGGATGTGTCCCTGCCTGTGGCAGGAGCGGAACGAGATGAGCATTAAGGTCCCTTTTAACATAAACTGTTCTGTGATTTTATGTTTCTCCCCTTTCCAGTCCTGAGGATGGAAAACAGGCAGAAGGATCCAGCACTCTGCTGCTGTGCCATGTTGTTGGCTCCATGGTAGGCTGCAGTTAGGGGTATTCTGACCCAAACCACAGCAGGGGTAACCCAAGGGGTCCCACACCTGTCTGGCAATGCCAGGACCTTTCTGCTGCCTGCAAAGTGTCAGCAAAAATATATGTGAGGTATATCCTGGCAGAGCTACACTTTAAACCATCTCTGTAATATTTGTTAAACAATTTGCTAAATTTGTTTGTACCTAAATACAATTTAATCCAATTAAAAATGTAGAAAAGAGGTGAAAAGCCTGAAGCAGTGATGAGAACATTTGGTTTGCAGACAGTAGGGACTGAAGGGAGGACCAGTGGGTGCCTCATTCCCAGAGCACAGCCCTGGTGTGTGGCCTTCAACCTTTCATCCCAGGGCCTCTGTCCACCCTCTCTTTGTATTCCCAACTTCTTTATATTCCCAGGTAAGGCAGAGCAGTAACTTTAGGCTGGGGATGAGCATCTGCTCTGCACAAAGGGCCACAGCTGATGCTTTCTTCACCTTCCTCAGAGTGTGCCCAGGGGTGCAGCAGCTCCATCATGGAGTGGAGAATAACCAGAGAGGAGAACAGGTCTTGACTCCTCACCACTCCGAGCTGTGTCCTCAGCATAGAGTTCCTTCTTCTCCATCTGCCCTCCTGTTAGAGTTGGACCTGGCTCCCCGCCAAGTTCCCGAGACCCAGCGAAAAGCCTCCGGCAAAGAGTGAGAGAGAAAAAACTATGAAAAAACCCAGAATAGCAGAACTATATTAAAATATATACATTTACATATATCACAGTTATATACAGTTAAAATACTATGTACATACAAAAATGAACCCCAAACAATCCTCCTAGAAGGGGAAGGGAAAAGGGACAAAACCACAAAAGAAACCCGAAGCAGGTATGCACAATCAATAAAAATTGGCAAAAGAAAATCTTACTACTCTCCTTGAGAGAGCAGAATTGCGCCAAACGACCGCCGGCACCCTCCGCCTCCCAAGGCCTACAAGGCCTCACTAGGCCTCACTGGGCTCACTAGGCTCACTAGGCCTCACTAGGCCTCACTAGGCCTCACTGGGCTCACTAGGCTCACTAGGCCTCACTAGGCCTCACTAGGTCTCAGCAGGCCTCACTAAGCCTCACTCCCTCACATGAGCAGGACCAACAGCAGAGAACCTGTGCCTTCAGATCCATAGGAAGAGAAGAGGGCAGAGCCTTCTCTCTCCTTCTTATTTATACCTCTGCTTATGTAAAGAATAGCATGGAACACTGGGAATATAGGGTAATTGCCTGGTTACAAGCTGGTCTTAGGAAGGCCTAGACTAAAACTATCCCACCTCCTCAGCTGATGGGCACTACAGGCAGAGTTGGGTGGCAGCCTCTGTCAGTCTCTCCCTGTGCATCCAGCCCTCTTGTCACCCATCCCATGGGATTTCCTCATCTGGGAGGTCCATGTGGCAGCCACAACATGACCCCATCAGCCTCCATCTGTCCTGCCCCTGGAGCCCTCCCAGCTCCCTTGGAGATCTAGGTGTTTTCTAGGTTTTCCAGGTGTCACCCCGAGATCAGGCTCATAAAACACTGTTATTTTTTCCCATGACTGTATTTTCCAGCTGTAAATGTTCTCCAAGGTAAATAAACCCGCTCACCTGGGGCGGGGGGTTATCTCCTCTTGAGAGACTTGGCTTCCACCAGCCTTGCTGCATCGGTACCTTTAACCCACGGAAAAGTAAAGACAAAAGGAAAAGAAATGTGTTGATGAATTGCTTTGTATCAATTTTGTAGTCATACCATATGTAATTTACTTTGTGATTGTAGTGGAACATATATATATATTTTTTTTTTTTATTTCCTTAGGCAAAAAAAAAAGTGAATGTCAGTTTTTTGACCCTCTCAGTAATAGAGGGAAAATAGGTGGCTTTAAGGAGAAGGTGTCCTTGTGGACACATCCAGAGTGGGAGTTTGGCAAACTGACATCTATTTCTATGCCTGGAAATATAAAAAAAAACCTCCTGAGAAGTGTTTGTGAATTGTCTCCCAATTTGCATTACAAACTGAAATGCAAATCACTACTGCACTGTGTGTGTTACCTTTAGGATCTCAGAACCTGTTTTTGGTTTGAAGCATTTTTTCTTTATATAATTCCCATAAAATAACACCTCCCCTCCCTCGAGACCTGATAGTTTCTTTTCCCTCAATGAAATTTTTCAGAGTTTCCTTTTTTGCTTGTCCTGATTACTCATTTTCTCTTTTTGTTTCCCTGTTTTGTTCTTTATTTTCCTTAATCTACCTGCTGAAATCACGCCATCCAATCAACATACAATGCGAAAACCATGTCTCCGTCTGTATGTTGTGCACCTGCTGCTCAAAACAAAAAAAACCCTAAATTTGTAAATAACTCTTGCCAATATCCATCCATGAAAACATCACATATAGGACACGGTTGGTTTCATTGAATTTAAACAATTCTTTCAAGCCTCTGCTTTTATTTTCTCTCGTTTTTCTTTTGATTTGATAAGTTGTTTGGTTTGGTTTTTTTGAGTTTTCTTTTGATGAGATTTCCGATTGCACTGGTGAAAAAGCCTCACTGCAGCACTGCCCCAAACTGGCTTCTTTCTGCACCTCCTTCCCTGGGCTAATTGGTGACATGAGGCAAACCCAGTTACCAATAGCTCTGCTCTCTGTTCCCCCCCACTTTGCTAAAGGGGAGACTCCCACTTGCCTTATTTCCATGGGAAACGGGACGGGATGATTAGGAGGGAATGATGCTCCTGGATGGGCTGGAGAGGAGAAGATTGGCTGGCTGGGAAATACTTCACTTTAAAACCGGTGGCACCAAATTCAGCTCTTGGAAAGTGGGTTTGGTTTCTTTTGAACAAGATGCTTTCTTGCCAAAAACCCCAGTATTACAAGGCAGAAACATTCTGAAGTGATGGCAGACTTGCTGCCCTCAAATCAAAAGAGAAATGATTGAAATGATAGAAAAATATTATCTTTGCTCCATTTGGAAAATTCCCTGTGATACCAGCCCGTAGAATTATTTTGGACATAGAGTCCCTGGGCTGCAAAACCAAACATCTCAAGTTAAAGCATAAATTGTGTTATGAACAGAGCTGAAAAGTACCAGAAGCCACATCCCACTGGGAATTTAGTGCCTGATTCCAAAGATGCCTTTGGAAACCCTGGCCTTTTTTCTTTGAAAATCATAAATTAAGCAAAAGAGAATGAATAAAGAAAAATGCAATCTAAATATATATAATTTTTTCCCTTATTTTTAATTATCTTGGCTATGGTTAATAACACAAAGGAGACCATAAGCTTATCAAAAATCCTTGCTTGGCCACCTGACAACAGCTCTTGGATCTGTAACATCTGCATTTCCTGCTGCACAGTTGCTGTTAAGACACAAATCAGGGTGAATCTTCATGCCAGGCTGCACAGAAGCTCCATGACTGTTCCTGGAGGGTCACAGGGGGGATTTCCTAGGAAGCAGTAAAGGAGAAAATGACAATGTGTGAGTGAAAATTTGCCCAGTGCGAGCCAAGAAGGGAATTTCTGTGGTGGCTGGAAGTGCTACAGATGTGTGGCAGCAGTGAGGATGTCTTTGGAGATGTCATCTGCTGCACCCCTGGCCCAGGCAGCACAGAAAAGTGCTCTGGCATGAGCTGTGAAAATATACTGGAAAAAAACCAGTTTATCTCGATTTGGCCAAATTTTGGTCCACGTTCAGGTGAAGGATTTCAAAGCTCACCCTGCTGTTTGTTAGGATTGCAGTTGCTGTTTCACAGAGACGAGTCCAGGCTCCTCCCATCACCTGGCATCCCAGTGAGGTCTTTGGAGAACCACATTGTCCTCCTGAGATGTTTTCTTCCTTCCACTGCTGCTGGGACACTGCAGTGAGTGCATCAAGAGCTCCAAAGTTCAAGGGAAGGCTGGAGGAGACTGAAATCTGAGCTCACCAGGCTCTGCAGCTTCTTCAAGAGGGGCAGCTCCAACCCCTGCTCTCTGTGAGCAGTGACAGGATCCAGGGAATGGCTGGAGCTGTGCCAGGGCAGGGTCAGGTTGGATCTCAGCAAAAGGTTCTTCCCCCAGAGGCTGGTTGGGCACTGACCAGGCTCCCCAGGGCAGTGGGCACAGCCCCAAGGCTGCCAGAGCTCCAGGAGGGTTTGGAAAATGCTCTGAGGGCCAGGGTGGGATTGTTGGGGTGTCTGTGCAGGGCCAGGAGCTGGACTGGATGGTCCTTGTGGGTCCTTCCAACTCAGGATATTCTGTGAAGCAGGGAACGAGGAGAGATCTGGGCATCACACACAGAAAATCATTCTTCCAGCATTCCATCAGGATGGAAGGATGATATGATGTAACTGCGATAGCAGAGTCCTCAAGGCACAGATGAGTGTAGCAAAAATCTTCAGAAATCCTCCTAAAATCAGCAATGGATTCCCTGAGCTTCAGAGGAAGCCAGGGCCCTGTGCAAGGTTCGGGAACACTTCTGGCAACACCATGGACATTTAAATGGGAACAAGGCCACTTCCTCAACAGAATAAGTTAATTCTTGTCGATGCCAGATGAAGAGAAATGCTAAAGCTTCCTGAGCGATCCCATTTTTGCCTTGATCAGATGCCTCTTCCAGCAGCTTTTTTTGCATCCCTGGGGACAGTGAGCACAGCTCCTGTGCTGGGCAGATCATTCTGCTGCTGAGGGTGCTGCAGGAACAGCCCCAGGCGATGGTTGCACACCCTGCTCTTCATGGCTTCTCTCCTTTTCCATATGGAAAACTCTGGGGCTCCCAACAGAAGAAGGATATGGAGCTGCTGGAGCCCAGAGGAGGCCAAGAAGATGTTCTGAGGGCTGGAGCCCCTCTGCTCTGGAGCCAGGCTGGGAGAGTTGGGGGTGCTCACCTGGAGAAGAGAAGGCTCCAGGGAGACCTGAGAGCTCCTTGCAGGGCCTAAAGGGGCTCCAGGAGAGCTGGAGAGGGACTGGGGACAAGGGATGGAGGAACAGGACACAGGGAATGACTTCCCACTGCCAGAGGGCAAGGATAGATGGGATATTGGGAAGAAGTTTTTTACAATGAGGGTGGGGAGGCCCTGGCACAGGTTGCCCAGAGAAGCTGTGGCTGCCCCTGGATCTCTGGAAGTGTCCAAGGCCAGGTTGGATGGGGCTTGGAGCAACCTGGGCTGGTGGAAGGTGTCCCTGCCCATGGCAGGGGGTGGAATGAGAGGAGCTTTAAGGTCCCTTCCAACCCAAACCAAATTGTGATTCTATGAAAACAAAGGGTAAAAGATGAGGCTGCCCATGGTAGGACAGCAATCAAGGCCAGTTTGTTATCCATGATGTCTGTTCTCCCTGTTTCCCTCCTGCTTTGCAGTTCTTTCAGGGATTTATCACTCATCTGAGCTCCTGTGGTGGGAAGTGGTGGCAGTGCCCAGGCCCTGGCTGGTGACTGGGTACCTCCAGTACCAGACCTTCCTCTTTTAGGAAAACAGGGCCAGGCCAGGGGGAAATGCTTTTCCAAACATAATTTTGGATCTGTCAGGTGGATCATACCATCCCAAAGCTCTGGTGCCTCTTGTGGGGACCAAACAGCCGTGAGCATCTGTGCAACAGGAAAGCAATCAAAAAACCCGGGAAAAATGACCTGGATAATCATGTGACACATCACAGGGGTGGCTGAGTGGGGGGAGAATCGATGCAAAGCACTGTTGTACCCGAGAAATATCGCACTGTGGAGTTTCCCCTTCAGCTGCATGTGACTCTAACTCCTGCCTGGAGGGCTGAGGTGTCGAAGGACGGGTTTTCTCCGTGGTGTGCTGGGGGTGGCACACGCAGAGCCCTCCCACCCATCCCCAGCGGGTGCAATTTGGCCTCCCCACAGCAGAGAACTGTCCTTCGAACCGTCCCGGCGTCGGGGACGGGGGATTTGCCTGGGTTGTGAGGGATCCCACTGCGCTTTAGGAACTGCAGGAGTCAAAGAGGGAGGCTTAGAGGCTGGGGAATAAAAATTGTACGGACTGTTTGTCCCTCCAAATCCCAGGGAATGGGGCATTGCAGGCATAACTACACCATTTTGAACCCCTTTCCCATTTATCCCCGTTTTCCATGTACAAAGCACAGCCTGTGCTCAGCACAACCTCTCAGGCAGCCCAGCCCAAGGCAGATGTTGAGCATCCTGTCAGCCCTGATTATGAGGCTGCAGCAAAGTCTGAGCAAGACAATGTTCTTGCTGTTAAGCTGCAGGAACGTGAGAAGAGGGAAGGACAGCAGGGTCAGAGGAGAGATGGATCCCGCAGACACTGTCCGTGTGCTCCTCAGAAGAGCATAAGGCTGGAGCACAGGAAAGGTCTGGCTTGAGCATTGCTCTGAAGTTTAAACTGTGTCAGCCTTCCAGGCCTGAAAGTGCTGTGAATGCCACATAAGGTCTGGTCTCGTTCCCACTGTTGGGAAGACATGGTTCAAACAGGCTCTGGGTCAAAGCTCTGCCTTGCCCTGTGGAGCTCCTCAGCCCCGCAGGGGGAACAGGGGGACAGGGACCAGCTTAGTGATGGCACCTCCTTATCCAGCTGAGTGCCAGCTCTGCCCCACGGGCCCTTTCGTGCCAAGGTGAGTCCAGCTGGAATGTGGTGAAGGGAAGGTAAGCCATGAGTGAAACAAAGCTGAGCTGATGCTCCGAGACAAGCGTTCCATCCCGAGTGCCTGTTCTCCTGCCCCCCAACAACCCAGGGGAATCCTGCTTGTGCTTTGCCTGCCAGAGCTGGTTCTGTTGCTGACTGGAATGAGCTCAGTGTTGTCCTGCTCTTTCATGGAACATACCTGTGCTTTTCTCTTTTCTCTTTATTTGAGGACTGAGTCTGATTGACGGTCTGTGCCTAACTCTGAGCTGCTTGTGTTTTTAACCTGAGAGAAACCGAGTGCATGCCTGAGACTGATTTCTTGGACTCTTTGATGGGATTGGTGGAATGCAATGCTAATGGCCCCAAAACTGAGTTGGCATTTAAAGAAATGAATAGATCCAACAAGCCCCCCAATTTCAGCATGAGCTCTGTAGCCAAACGAGCAAGAAACGTGGGTCAGTTCAATGTGACTGGGTGTCTCCTGGTAAAACAATAATACAAGGGAAATACTATTTTTGCTCATCTTTACCAACAAGAGCTCCTTATGATTATATTTTCTGCTCCACTGCTTGCTAGTTTAAAGCGGGATGCTTTCTCTCTTTAGCTCACTCAGTCAAATAAGTGGCTGTGAACAGAGATTCACAAATAAGTGAATTGGGATCAGTATGGAAAGGGGCAATATTTTTTTATCTCTTTCAAATAGGAGGGCAAGAGGGATCTGGCTTTTGCATGTTTTCTTTTGGAAAGAACCCTCTCTAGATTAGCTCATTGGGGCAAGAAACCTCTTTTCCCTGAAGGAAAGAAAAAAAAAAAAAAGATGGGGTGAGGGGTGGGGAGAATCATCCAAAACAAATGGAAATCTGAATCTGTCTCCAGCAGTTCTTTGATCCACCTGCAAAGACACATTTAATGGCAATTTGAAAAACCAGCAGGTTCCTAAGGCATCCTCCTGCTGTTGAAAGCTCAACCTCCCCAGTTGACTCGCTGCCATTGATCCATCTCCCAAACAAGTCTTTCTGGTGCCCTTTCTCTTTGATGAACCTGTCCAGTTACTCTCTGTATAAACAGATCTAAAACCTGCAGGTTGGCAAACATCCTCATTCCTTCAAGGATGTTTGAATCTTCACTGGACAATGCCTTTCTTTGTTACATTACAGGCTGTACACGCCTGTCTTGGCTTAAGTTCGGTTCAGAGCTGACCAAGACGTCCAAACAACCTCATTCCTTACAAAATGAAACTATGGCACCATTCCCTCTCCCCGAGTCTTTATGGGGGAGAAAAATCTGCCTTTCTCAAAGCAAATCTGACCTCCATGGACAGCGTGAAAGGGCCTTTTCTGTCATTGACCCAGTAGCAGAGGGGAGGGCTCTTGTGGAGAGGGATTTTCTCATTCTTGCTGCATGTGGAGTGATCTGCACTGACGAATGTTTCTTTTGGAAGGTTTTCTGGTGGCCGATTTGCTGCTTAGATCGTGAAGCTGGTAATTTTAATTTCTTTTTTCGCGGGCTGTGGTTTCCGAGCGCGTTAATTTCTGAAGGACACAAAACCTTTACTTTCCGCAGGACAACTTCATCAACCTCAGCTTCCTGAGGCTCTTCAGGGCAGCCAGACTCATCAAACTCCTCCGCCAGGGCTACACCATCCGAATCCTGCTCTGGACATTCGTGCAGTCCTTTAAGGTGAGTTTGAGAGACGTGGGTCGCGCTTGGCGCATCCGCAGCCTCCTCCGCTGGGGATCAAACAGAGGGAATTCCCTCTGCACCACCATTCCATCACAGGAATATTGATTCTGCAGGGAAGCAAACTGGGTAGCACTGACCAGCCCCTGAACGCTGCATTTTGGAAGATGAGTCCAAAAGGCTGCTGGTGCAGATTCCAGTGGGTGCACAGAGCTCAGGTTGCCCTTGAAGCCACCCCAAAATCCCCGTGGCAAAGCCTTGATGCTCAAGCATTTGCATAAGGAAGTGGTGCCCTGGTGACTGTTATTTGCCTGCAGCGAGTGGGAGGTCAAATTGCTTTCACCAGGATTTGGGCGTGGTAGAAGGTGGCAGAGGCAAACCCCAAACCACTGGGGTTTGGTGACACCAACTGGGGAGCTGCAGAACACAGGGCTGGGCTTTGATGATGTGGAGGATTTTAAAAAGATGAGGTTTTGTTCTGAAGTGCAGGCAGTTGCTTGGCCTGGTTTCCCTTCCCTCTCAGCAAGACTCAGCACGTTGAGGCCCAGGGGCGACTTCTGCTCCAAGTGACCCTAAACCAGCTGTCTTATAGCAGAGCACTGCTTCAGTCCATGCTTAGCTGTGAGCCAGCTCTTTTCCACACCTAAATAAGAGCCCACACGCCCCAAAGCTGCTTATTTTTGTTTTGCAGCCCGTTTCTGCATTGTTTTGAGCTTTAACTCTGGTTATGGGCCTTGCTCAAGTATTGGAAGGCAGAGAGGAGAACATATAATGGGAAATCAAGACTGATACCAGGCTCTAACACAAGGGCAGAGCTCCAGTCCCTGCCAGGCAGATGTTCCCACTCAGCAGAGTGTCCTTGGACTGTGTAGCCTTGGCTGGATCTTGGCAGAGGGGCTCAGCCCTGGCCCTTTCCAAGGGTGTGTGCAGAGAGCTGCCCTGAAATGGAGACGGGACACTCCTGCACTGCCTGGGCAGCTGTTTGTCTGTCTGTCTGTCCCCCACAGCTGAGCTCTCAGTCTTTGATCCTTGTGCAAAGGTGTCCAGCGGAAACCACATCAGCCTTTTGCCCCAGGGTTCCTTCAGGTTTTGCCCCTGGGGGACATCAAGGGCATCAGGGGGGGCATCAGCACTGGCCAGGCAAGGGAGGGAATTGTCCTGCTCTGCTCTGCCCTGGGGCAGCCTCACCTCAAGTGCTGGGGTCAGTTTTGGGAGGACACAATGTAAAAAAAAGATCTAAAGCTGTTGGCAAGTGTCCAAGGGAGGGACATGAGGATGGTGAAGGGTCTGGAGGGGCCACAGGAGGAGTGGCTGAGGGCACTTGGGGTGTTCAGCTGGAGAAGAGGAGACTGAGGGCAGAGCTCATGGCAGTTCCACCTTCCTGGGCAGGGGCAGAGGAGGGGCAGGAACTGAGCTCTGCTCTGGGGGGACCAGGGACAGCACCCAGGGAATGGCTGGAGCTGTGTCAGGGCAGGGTCAGGTTGGATCTCAGGCAAAGGTTCTTCCCCCAGAGGGTGGTTGGGCACTGACCAGGCTCCCCAGGGCAGTGGGCACAGCCCCAAGGCTGCCAGAGCTCCAGGAGGGTTTGGATGATCCTCTTAGGGACAGGGTGGGATTGTTGGGGTGTCTGTGCAGGTCCAGGAGTTGGATTGAATGATCCTTGTGGGTCCCTTCCAACTCAGGATATTTTATGATTCTGTGATTCCCACTGGGCCCCCATGGCTGTATAACCCCTCTCCTGCCCCCAGCACCACATGGGCTAATCCTATGGCAAGACTTCTCCTTTTTTTCAGCTATTACCAATTAAGAAGCATTAATTACCCATTTGTTTAGCCCAAGTGGAAAGCAGCTATCACTCTCAGCTTGGGTGACATAATTACATCGCAGCCTCCACTGATTTCTTGGTAAAACTCAGAAGCTTTTTGTCCTCCTGGGACTGCAATCTGTGCCTGTTTCAGAGCAGCAACTCGTTTCTGGGATGGATATGTTTTTTTTCTCAGGCTACATTTACAGCAAGGTCATTAAAAATTAACATTCATACAATTATGCACAGAAAGTGCCAGGGCCTGCTGGTAGTTCCAGTGCTCCCTGGGAAGCTTTGGGTTGTGTTTTCCCTGCTTGCAAGGATATACAGAGAGCCTTTGGAAAGCCCTGGCTGTTCTGGGATTGATGAATTTGTGACTCCAGGGGTGTTGTTGTCAGAGCTGTTCACATTCTCCTCCCAGCTCCTTCACTTGAAGGACAAATGCCACAAAACACAGTCCTGCCCACGGATTAAATGTTCATGGGTGCTGTGCCTTTGCTGTCATTAACACCACCTTCTCCTTTCCCACAGGCCTTGCCTTATGTGTGTCTCCTCATTGCAATGCTCTTCTTCATCTATGCCATTATTGGCATGCAGGTAAAACATTTGGCTCTCCTTCTGCCCACACTCAGCCTGGGTTTGTTCAGGGAGCAGCTGGGTTATCGCCTTCTCAGCTGGCTCAGCATGAGGCAAAAGGCTTTTCTTGTCTGGTGTCAGGGAAATTTGAAGTGGAAAAAAGGGCCGCTTTTTGTACTCTTATTGTCATGTTTTAAGTTGAACATGGTCCTGGGTGTACAAAGAGAGTGAGCAGACACACCAGCTGTGGGGATGAGTCTGTACCACTGCATTTCCAGCAGCAGGATGGGCATCCATGTCTCCCATGGGAAGAGATGTCCCTTCCCCTGGCTGTGGACACATCAAGAGGCTGAGACAGGGAGCAGCCCAGACACTGCCCTTTTCTGAGAAGAAATCCTAAAGTGTTTTGGCCTGGGATGGAGCTGCACTGTTGGAAAGGTCCTGTGTGAACACAAAGCACAGTAACCTGGTGTTTTCCCCCATTTGACCTCCACAACATATTTTTATCGCCCTCTTCAGCACAGAAATTATTTTAGCTTTTGAGATCCCTCACACCAGAACAAATTACTTCCCTGCCTTTTTACTCGACTCCACTTGATCCGCCTTTCCTGACAACATCCATGGGAGGGTGTGTTTGGCCTGAATCCCTTCTCTTTCCCATGGCAGGTATTTGGGAACATTGCATTAGATGACGAAACCTCCATTAATCGGCACAACAA
This sequence comes from Corapipo altera, assembly GCF_003945725.1. Lineage (NCBI taxonomy): Eukaryota > Metazoa > Chordata > Aves > Passeriformes > Pipridae > Corapipo > Corapipo altera. Next base: position 9,119,912 of record NW_020884901.1, on the reverse strand, counting down.
CTTCCGCACCTTCCTCCAAGCCCTGATGCTTCTGTTCAGGTAAGAAGGGGGTAATAAAACACCACCTGACTTGCATGTGAGCAGGAAAAAAAGTCTCTGTTTGGCTGCTGAGCCTTGGGCATCCTCTGGGAAAGGTATCTGAGTAAAGCAGCCATTCCTGCTTCCTCCTCCTCGGCGGATCTGTCGACACATCATCATCTCCACAGCGTGTCACCCAGGGCTGTGACACCCCCTGGCAGCTCAGGCAGAAGCTTAATATAGGACAGTCCCCCCCATATAACTGATTGATGGGTTTCCTGCCATGAAGCTTGGGGTTTTTTCCTTTTTTTTTTTTTTTTTTTTTTGGTAATCATTCATATTGGTCATTTTAACACTTCATCCACCAACCCCCTGCCTCTGCTTCGGAGTGTGAGTGTTTCCCTCTGGGTTCATTCTGCAAGGAAATGAAGCATTTTCGAATTCAAACCCAAGCAATTAATTTTTCACCGAAGATTTTCATTTTCAGACCTGTCAAAACTGAAGTTTGGGTCCTGCTCCAGCTCAGGGCAGTTTGGAGGGGGGGTGTGGAAACCCCCCCCAGTTAACCCCAGCTCTGCAGATTATGTGGAGCTTGTAACTGGATCTCTTGCCTGGGATTTGGTTTCCATAGTTTCTGCGAAGCCAGATGGAAATGAAATTAGCCCTCTCTAGCTCAGAATAATCACTCAGCTCAAAGCCCTGCATTTTAATAAAATTGGATAATTACTCAGTCTCGTGGCCAGACCTCGTGGTCCCTTCACAGGCCACAGTGGGACTGAGGGGCAGCAGGATTGGGATGAGGAAGGAATCAGATTACTCTGATATGTGGAGATCCCCTGACATCCAAGCCATTGCAGGGGGTGGTTTATTTTGAGGACAAACCCTTTGGGACTCCAGAACTTTTCCTTTTGGCTGTTTTTCTCAGCAGCAGAAGTTAGAGGGGGAGGAGGGAAATGATGAAAACACCCAGGAGACTGGCATGAAAAAGAGATTCATGGCACTGTGACCAACCAGACCGTGCTGGAATTTATCTGCCTGATAAAGAAAATAAGAGACTCAAGTGGAGAAGCCTGATTTCATTTCCCATCATCTCCACTGGGTTTAGAGCCAGCACTAGGACAGAAGTGTTTGGCTGCTTCAAAAGGGAACAATCTAAACTCTGTTTACTTAGATTTGCACTGGACATGTTAAAATCAATCTGGTTTTATTCTCCATAAAAGCAATAAAGCTTTTAGCCTACCTCAGCCTGTCTGGCTTCTTTTACCCCCCTTGTGATGGAAGGAAATGTTATTCTCCTTTCTTTCCACATCAGCAGGCTGGTAATTCAAATTCCCAGTGTAAATACAGTCTCTCCACCTGGACACAACCTTCCACCTAATTAATTTAGTTAATTAGGCACAGTAACACTGCGAGGTGGCTGCCCCTGGGGTCTGTAATGGGAAGGGGGTGGATAAACTCACTTCTGCCCTCCCATCCCCAGGAGTGCCACGGGGGAAGCCTGGCACGAGATCATGTTGTCCTGCTTGAGCAACAGAGCCTGTGATCCCCTCTCTGGCCTCACCAAGAAGGAATGTGGCAGTGATTTTGCCTATTTCTACTTCGTGTCCTTCATCTTCCTCTGCTCCTTCCTGGTAAGTTGGTCCTGATCCCTCCCAAAGTGGGGGTGCTGTGGTGGATCCCCCCAAATACTCCCCACCCCTTTACCTCCTCCTCCTCCTCCCTAATTATAATTTATCCAACACCACCAGTCAGCTTTGCTAAACCCCATTTACCATCCTGGTGATAAAATCCCTTTAATCCCCAAAGAGATCATTTAGTCATTAGTTTAAAGGGAAGGGATTTATCTTTCTTCTCACAGGGGGGGTCTAATATCTGGAATTAAGCACTAATCGGTTTTGTCTTGATTTGTAACACAGGCCTTTGAAGAAGGGAACTGGGGAGGGCAGGGTGAGACAACACTGGTTCAGAAGCTCTTGCTGGGAGCATCACACTCATTTGATGCTCTGTGTTCTGTTTTGTTGGTCAAAGAAATGCAATAATCATTTGCTGCTGCCAGAAAAGCTTTTAGACATGGGAGTGTTCAGTGCTTGGGTCGTGCCCGTGCTTTGAGAGGTGCTTTAAGAGGTGCCAGTGCCCTCCCTGAGCACTGGCACATCCACAAACATCCCTCTGCCCCTGGGGGTTTGTTCCCTTTCCAGCACCACTGGGGACAGAGGAATGGAAAACCAGGGACAGGGACCCAATTAAGCTTCAAGCAGGAAGAGATGAAGGCTCTGAAATGGACCCAAAAGCAGCGTCTCGAGCTGCCCCAGGTTTGCTCTCAAACAGCAGATTGGCTGCTTTGTGCAGCTAATCCTGCTCTCCTCAGAACCCTTCCACCAGGAAAAGGAGCTGGATGTAGACACACCAACTTCAATAGCCCCCACTGGCATCCTTTGTCCCACTGCTGTTGCTCCTTTGACACCCCGTGGATTATTTCTCCTGCATAGATTAAAAAAACCTGGAGCCCTGAAAGCTTACACGAAGTTAATGCTCCACTTAGTGATTCCTTCAGCACTCTTGAGTTTTAAAACCAGATTTTTTTCCCTTGTGCAAATCCCTAACCCGACATCAGACGTTCTCAGTGTTATTTTCAAGCTTTTTGTTTAAAAAAAACCCCAACAACAAACATCACACCCCCCCCAGAGCCCTCCCTGGCTGGATCAGCCATCCCGGCCAAAATGTAGCAGCAGAACTGGAGCTGTGCAAAAGCAGCTCTGTCCCTGGGTCAGAGCTCCTGGAAAAACCCCTGGATGCTGGACCAGCAGAGGGGAGAGCCCTTGTGAGCAGTAAAAGTTCCAAAAATAGGCAGTGGCAAGCCAAGCAGCTGGATTGGGCTGTAACTCATCCCTTAAAATGCATTCAGCACTTGACCATGTGGTTCCCCACAAGCTTTGCAGAGCCCCAGCCTTGCCAGGAGAGCACTTTTTTCTATGGTTTTCTCAATGATATGCCATAGATTGAGGGGAAATTGGATAATGTATTTGGTTTCCAGTGATGTTTCTGGCTCTGTGTGGACGTGCAGCTCGACATAATTTTCCCCCCTGTAATTTGCGGGAGAGAAAAATAAGATAAATTGAAATCCACGTTGAGAAATATAAATTGAAATCTATTATGAAAAATATAAATTGAAAGCTAAGAATATAAGGGACAGAGAAAAAGATCAATTGAAATTTATAGTGAAAATACGAATTGGAAGTTAAGAATGTCCAGGAAACTTTAGAAACAGCTGTAGGCAGGGAAGGGGGAACTTTACCGAGCCGTGGCTGGAGCTGGGAGCAGTGGGAAGGGATTTGGGATCAAGGGGCAAACTCTCAGAAGTTCTGCTGTCTCGGGATGCTCTGGGGACACTGTGCCATGTGTCAGGTACCTGCAGGACAGGAGTGAGCCCTGCTGATGCAGCTGGAGTTCTTGCAGCCTTTGAGCAGCTCATTCAGAGCTGGTTTGGGCATCCCCATCCCTGCATGGGGACTCCAAGATGCTGGGGCTTGTCTGGGCTGTGGCACAGGGGCACAAACACCCACGGAGGGGGGACACGAAGGACCCTCGTGGTTGCCCAAAGCCACCAGAGCTGTTTGATGATGTTGGAGCTGATGAGCCTCACACAGGAGTGAATTCACACACTGCAGGGGCAGAAGCCTTGCTGGGGGTCTTAAAACACCAGAGGAAGTTCAACAAGTGCCAGATTCTGCTCCTGGGATGGGGCAGCCCTGGATGTACAGACAGACTGGGAATGAGAGGCTGGAAGGCAGTGCCAGGAAAGGGCCCTGGGGGTTGTGGTCAGTGGCCACTTGGCCCTGAGTCAGCAGTGCCCTGGCAGCCAGGAGGGACATCCCTGTCCTGGGGGGCACCAAGGAGGGGATTGTCCCCTCTGCTCTGCCCTGGGGTGGCCTCACCTCAACATTGGGGCAGTTTGGGGGGACACAAAGGAAGGAAGATCTTGAGCCATTGGAGAGTGTCCAAAGGAGGCAATGAGGATGGGGAAGGGCCTTGATTTGAAGCCGTGGGAGGACACTGAGGGCACTTGGGGTGTTCAGCTGGAGAAGAGGAGACTGAGGGCAGAGCTCATGGCAGTTCCAGCTTCCTGGGGAGGGGCAGAGGAGGGGCAGGGACTGAGCTCTGCTCTGGGGGGACCAGGGACAGCACCCAGGGAATGGCTGGAGCTGTGTCAGGGCAGGCTCAGCTTGGATCCCAGGCAAAGGTTCTTCCCCCAGAGAGTAGCTGGCACTGCCCAGGCTCCCCAGGGCAGTGGGCACAGCCCCAAGGCTGCCAGAGCTCCAGGAGGGTTTGGCTGATCCTCTGGGGCACAGGGTGTGACTCTTGGGAATGATCCTGTGCAGGGCTGAGGGTTGGACTGGATGATCCTTGTGGGTCCCTTCCACCTCAGCACATTCTGTGACTCTGTAAAAATACATGGACTAAAGCTCTGGGGAGTGTCTGATCAGCTTTGGTGCTGATGTGGTGATTCATTACAGGCTGAGCTCGTCTGTACTGGTGCATCCCAGCAAGAGCCAAGACCCCTCCTCCCTCCAGATCACACGGGGATATGAATTCCTTTAAACTGCACAAAGCCCAAATTCCACTGCCTGATTTTCTTTTAATGACATCCATATTCAATTTAATTGTGCCCCACATTGAGTTTAATTGTGCTGACAGGCTGCTTGGCCACAGCCCTCCCTGCCCAGCACGGCACTGACAGCAGCAGCTCAGCCTCCCTGCAGAAGACAGGAGAGAGGCAGAAAGGAGCCTTGTGCCCATCAGGTCTTTTTATCTGGCCCAGGAGCATCTCTTCTCTCCTGCTTTCCCACTCTGCTGGCTGCAGCTTGATCTTTTCCCATTGAAATCCTTGTGATTCTTCCCTTGGCTTTAATAAGAGCAGAACCTTTCTATGCCAGAGGTGTTTGCCAGGCTCTGGGTTAGTGGCCATCAGGGACAGGAGCGCTCTGTGTGTCCTGCTCCTCAGCTTTCTGGGGATCTTGGAAGGTTTCAATTGTTATGAGTCTAAAATAGCACATTTAGGCTGAAGGATGGGTTTTCTTCTTGCTGTTCTGGTCTCCATGTGGAAGTGCTGGAAGAGTTCCCAGGTCTGCTTGGAGAAGCAGCTGCTGCAGCCCCTGTGCTGCTCTGGGCTGGTGTGGGGTGAGGGAGGGGCAGGGAGAGGGGCAGGGAGAGGGGCTGACTCCTCAGGGTGCTGGGGTGGGTCACACTGGAGGGCAGAACCAGCCACTGGGACCTGGAAAAGCACCCAGTCAAAATCCTTGGCAAAGGGCCCTGCAGTGTGTGCAGGGGAGGAGCAGCAGCAGCACCCCAAGGACCCAGGGCTCTGTTTGGAGAGTTTATTCTCTGAGGTTGGGCTGCTTCTTGAAGGAAGTACACATCCAGTTAAGGGAATCATGCCTGCTCCCCTTCCAGCTTTTCCTTTTCCTTTTCCTTTTCCTTTTTTTTCTCCCCTTTCCTTTTTTCTCTCCTTTCCCCTTTCATTTTTTCTCCCCTTTCCTTTTTTCTCCCCTTTCCCCTTTCATTTTTTTCTACCCTTTCCTTTTTCTTCTCTTTCCTTTTTCTTCTCTTTTCCCTTTCCTTTTTTTCTCCTTTTCCCCCTTACCCCCTTTTCCCTTTCCTTTTCTCTTCCCCTTTACATTTTCTTCCCTCTCCCCTTCCCTTCTTCTTCCCTTCCCCATTCCCTTTTTCTTCCCTTCTTCTTGCCTTCTCCCTTCCCTTCTTCTTCCTCTCCCCCTTCCCTTCTTCTTCTCTCCCCCTTCCCTTTTTCTTCCCTTCTTCTTTCCTTCCCCCTTCCCTTCTTCCTTTCTTCTTCCCTTCCTCCCTCCCTTCTTCTTCCTTTCTTCTTCCCTTCTCCCTTCTCCCTTCTCCTTCTCCTTCTCTTTCTCCTTCTCCTTCTCCTTCTCCTTCTCCTTCTCCTTCTCCTTCTCCTTCTCCTTCTCCTTCTCCTTCTCCTTCCCTTCCCTCCTTCTCTTTTCTTTTCTCCCTTCTCCCCTTTCCCTTTTCTCTTTTCTCTTCTCTCTTTACCCTTTCCCTTTCCTTTTTCTTCCGTTTCCTTCCCCCTTCCCTGACTGCATCCTTGCTCCCTCTCTGCAGATGTTGAACCTGTTTGTGGCTGTGATCATGGACAACTTTGAATACCTGACAAGGGACTCCTCCATCCTGGGGCCTCACCACTTGGATGAGTTTGTCCGTGTGTGGGCTGAGTACGACCCCGCTGCCTGGTACGTACACACTGACCCTGCTGGGGGACAGACAGACACACTGGGGTGTAAATATTGTACCTGTACACACACACAGCCTCTTTTAAGGAGTTACAGCTCCGGAAGGAAACAACTCCAAGGTGACACTGGTGGTAAAAGCTTCAACTGCAGTGGAGATGAACAAACCTGATGTTGTTAAAAGGGAGTTTCCTTCAAACAGACACAACCCAACAAACCATGAGAGCAAAACCCACCCCCTCCCCACACAGCCAAAAATTACCAGGGGAAATCCAAATGACCAAGTAGAAAAGCTGTTCATTCATTGCCTTTGGTTTCTGCACCCCAGTTTGGAGATCACGCAGATCTCTGCGCTTTGAGGTGGTGGGGGAAGCTCTGCCCCGTCACCCCTCATTTGTGCAGGGGTTCTCTGGCTCAGAACCACCTTAATGGTTTCCCAAACCCTGTGCAGATCCCTCAGGCCACGGCAGAGGATGTGTCACATCTGAGTCAAGTCCTGCAGGCTCCGACTCCGTCACCTGCCTCTGCCCACCCACTCCCCAGCAGGGTGTTCCTGCTGAAAACATGGCATTTTTTTAAAGCAGCCATTTCTCATTAATCCCAACGTTTCTGCCCTTGGAAGCCCCCTTCTAATGACATCGAACTTTACGAGGCAACTTTGATCTTCTAAATGATATTTCAGCTTTTAGACTCGCAGTTGAAACATGAGATGTGAAATAATCAGAAGGAAACGAGCCAAAGTTTGGAAGCATTTTCGGTTCCCAACGAGCCTCTGAGAAAATTCCTGATGTTTGGGTGTGTTCAAGGAGGGGCATGGTTCCTGCACACAGGGGAGGGTTTAGTTTGTGGGTATTATCTCTTTGCTTTCCTTACTCAAAGGGAAAGTTTCACACCCGTGGCACAGGTTTGGGATGGATCCCAGGGTTAACAAAGAAAGGATTTTAAGGAATTTTTTAAATTTGAGGGAATGGCCCTGACCTGTGACCACTTCTAGAGCAAGACTGACTTAATATATTGCTTGATTTAATATATTGCTTTTCTGCACTGCCCACAAGGAGCTGCTGCCCATCAGCCCTGGGGACTGTGGTATTCTCATTTCTAGATGCTCTGTCACAGGAATTTCCTTGATATTCTGCACCCAGAGAATTTGCCTGTTGGGAGACTTTTATTTTTTAATTTAAACCTCTACTAATTTTTCTCCATTTGCCTCCCCATGAGCTACTTTGCAATGAATCTCCTCTGTATTTTGAATTCCTCCAGCTCCTCCAATCTTTCCCCTCCTCTTTTTTTTTCCCCCTTCAGCTGAGACAGATGCAGAAAAGTGTTTGTATAATCAGCAGCTCAAACTCCCTGCTAGGATGCAATTAAACTGCTTCAAAACCTCAGTTTAAATGATTTAGGGCAACTTTAAATGCAAACCTGCCCCAAAATGCCTGCATTTCTCTGAGCTGTGGGTGATTTTAACCACCTCAAAGCCATCCCTGCTCCCAGCCTGAATATACCCCACATTTACTCACAGCTTGTCATCTCCAAGCAGGTTTTCACCAGCACGTGCTCTGGAACACAGACAATCCTTTGTGGGTATTTGGCAGGCACTAAAAAGGAGGGGGGTTTTTCCTCCTTTTTTAAATCCAATCCTGTCTCTTAATGAGACTGAAAACTTGGGAGTGCCTGTTTGCTCCTTAAGAAATAGCCTTGGCTCTGCCGAAGGTCTGTGGGAGGAGTAACACACCTGCAAGGGAAAAAATGAGAGTAAATGTGGGGTTTTTTTAATGTTTCTGTGTTCAGGAACTTTCCACCCATCAGAGGCACAAATATGAAGTTTACAGAGAGATTTCTCGCTCCATTAACTCCGAGCAGAGACTTCACATTTTGTGAGTCACTCAGGGGCCAAACCTTTTCACTTGCCGAGCTGTTAATGCAGAATATGTCATTTATTAACATCCAATTTTCTGCTTTTCTCTAACCTTGTTCCCTTTAATGCTCTGCTGGGATGTTATTGATGCTGGCAGAGTGTGAACAGTTCCACTGAAATCACTGACATTTTCAGAAGTGGGACTAAAATTCCCACAATTTAAAAGCCCTTCGCAGTTTAAGGCCAGAATTAATTTTTTCACCATTCTGATCTAAGATCTTCCTGATCTTTCTGATCTCAGAGGGTTTTTTTCCCAACTTATATCATTCTGTGGTTTGATGATTCTGTGATTTGGGCTGAATTGGTCACTCACTGATCACCTCTCTCAATGTTTCCTCTTTGTCCCAAAAAAAAGGGAATTACAGTGTTTCTCCACTTCCCACAGATTAAGATCCTTCCATGAAAGATGCTGCATGGTTAAAAAGCACAAGTGTTGTTATATTTTTGTTATAGAGATAATATTTTAAACATAGACTTAATGCGTATTTACAGCTCTATTTCTCGTATCACCTTTGGTTTTGTTACAAATTCCAACTTTCTGTAAACTTTTCTGGGGAAAAGCATTCAAAAGGAATTTTAAAAGGCATTTAGCAGCTGTTTTTCCAGATGTGTCACACTCTGGAGGGGTAAGTATGGGGAAACTGTTGGATTTAGGGGTGGTAAAAGCCTTGGGCTCAAAGAAAAGGAGAGAGAGAGAGAAATAAGGGAATCCAGGGTGGTTTGGGGGGGCTGAGAGTTAATCAGGAAAGGAGTGAAAACACAGGATTTAAGCATGAACTGGGCAAAACCAAAGGAAATTGGATTTCTAAGAGCTTTAATGTGTTCAATGTATATAAAGTGAGCACTTTATCTCTCTTAAACCTTCCCAGTGCACACCCCTTAGAGATACTGGGAATACTGGTCTGGCCATCCCATTCCCAGGAGTTGTCCCAAAGAGGGAGATGCTGCTGGAAGCACCTTCAGTGGGGAGGAGGAGGTGCAGGGGCTGCCAAGGGAGAGCTTTCTCTTGGCTTCCTGGGATAAAAGGATGCTGAGGAAAATAAACAAAATCAGATTTAAACAAGAGGCTGTGGCTGCCCCAGCCCTGGAAGTGTCCAAGGCCAGGTCGGAGCAACCTGGGATCGTGGCAGGTTGGGGGGCTGGAATGAGATGGGCTTTGAGGTCCCTTCCACCCCAAACCATTCCATGATTCCACAGACCTGGGAAAGAATCCCGGATTGTCCTCATTTTGTGCTTTCCAATGCAAAACATCTGCTGGTTTTCAAGCCTTGCAGGAGCTCTCAGAGAGCTCAGGGAACGGGGCAGACGTCATTTCTACACCCTGACTTTACAAAATCGTTCCAAAATTGGAGGTAAAGTCAACTCAACTTCTTGACTCGGTTAAGCCAATATACTTTTTATAACCACGTTTAGGCCTCCAGCCAAGACTTGCACAGTTCCATTTGCTCTGTTCCTGAATTAATAGTTTTGAGTGGCTTGGGAAGGCTTTGAATAGACCTTAATTTTTCCCCGTCCAGAAAAGCTGTAATACTGAAGGAGATATTCCAAAATATTCCAGCCCTCTTTATATGAAGTACCAAAATAAACACAGCGAAGCCAAATCATCTCAGTTTTCCTTCAGAGGTAATTGGGAGGCTCAGCTCCTTTTGCCTGTGGTTTGGTTACTTGCAAAAGGTGAAGAAATCGAATCCTGCCGTTAAATTAGCTGGAAATATTGTTGGGAGTTAATGAGAGTGACCAGAAAGCTACTGTGAGGTGTCTGATTCCACCTGCTGGGAACAATATTGGGATTTTCCCAGTGCAAATGGCCAAGTCAACCTTTGAGAGGAGAATTTCTGGACTTGCAGTGATTTGCTCAGTGCCCCTGAAGCAGAGAACAGCCTTGCTGGGGTTGTGTGGGAGGGAACAGTGGAAGGGAAAGCTTCCCAAGCTCTTCTGAATCCCAGGAATAACCCATTGAAGAGGTTCTTTGGGTGCTGCAGGCTCTGGGTTGGCTGGGGGGTGGTGAGGAGAGGCTGGAGGGAGATGCTCAGGCACAGGGAACTAAAGCATTAAATAAAGGGAACCAGAACATTAGTGATAAAGGGAACCAAAACATTAGTGACAAAGGGAACCAAAACATTAGTGATAAAGGGAACCAAAACATTAGTGATAAAGGGAACCAAAACATTAGTGATAAAGGGAACCAAAACATTAGTGATAAGGGGAACCAAGTGGTTGGAAAGCCCTGCACGGAAGAAAATCCAAGGATATAAAGTTTGATGAGCAGCTGGAAGTTCTCTCTCTCTCTCTCTCTGTGTTAAAGTTGCTCCTTCCTCACAAGCCCAGTTTTTGCTGGACTAACCTTCCTTTACAGCAGGTTTTGCCCTTCCAACTCCTCCTGTTTTCCCGGGGAAAAGCTGATTGCTCCTGGTTTTTGCTGTCCTAACCTGTGACGTTTCCCTTCCAGTTGCCGGATTCATTATAAGGATATGTACAATTTGTTACGTGTAATTGCTCCACCCCTGGGCTTAGGAAAGAAGTGCCCTCATAGGGTGGCATACAAGGTTTGGAACTTCAGAGACTCCCTGAGGCATCTTTAGTCCTGGTTTTGTTTCTTTTTATCTCCCCTTCCGAGTGCAAATGCAGTAGAGAAAAGAAACTGTCCCATAACTAACCCCTTGCCTGAAAAAAGGAATGATTGACTGCCTCCTTTGTCCTCGATGCATCTCTTCCCTGTCTACTCCCACACCCCAACTGGCTGGAGACAGGCAGCTTTATGAGACAGTGAACCCTCCAGCTCCCATCCTGAAGGCTCTGGGGGGAAGTGTTGGGGAAAAGCATCCCAGCACTTTATATATATATGTATATATATGTATATATATTCACACCCCGGAGAGAAATGGCACCCCAAGGAGTGGCAATTCCACTTTGTCTGGGTTTTGTAGCATTGTCACTCCAGCTGAGTGACCAACCTTCCCTCTCCTGAGCCCAAAAGACATTGGATCTGGACACTGGTTGCCTGGGCAGCACAGCAGGGTGGTTACCTGGGCTGGGGAGAGGTGAGGGATGAGCTTCTCACAGGCTGCCTTGGTGGCTAAATTATGTCCCCAAACTCTGATGGACACCCAGGGAAACCTCCTGTTCATGGCACAGGGAAGCTGTACCACGCCTGGGAGCTGAGAGGGGGGGAATTAAGGACAAATCTGGCCAAGAAATCAGCCCAGGAGAAGGAGAAGCACAGGGGATCTCCTGCAGTGATGGAGAGCAGAGGATGAAGGAGGGAGGAAGCAGCCAGCAGGGATTTTCTCTTCCACTTCAGCCCAGGTGTTTTCCACACCTGCCTGGGGATTAAGAGCTCCCAAGCTTTGCAGAGGAGGCAGGAGACCCCCCAGCCCAGGAGCAGGAAAGGAGCCAGGGGGAAGACATTGGCTCCAATTAGAATTTGTGTCTCTCAGCAGCCTTTAAATGAGCTCTGGGCTATAAAAGCTGGGTGGTATTTTAACTGCATCAGTTACCAAGGACAGGAATAGATGTTTTTGGCCGGGTAGGTTCTCTCTTCCACCCCCTCCTCCTCATACAGGAATTGAGACCCACGTCAGGACACTGGGCTGGTCTGCAGGTTCTGCCTCTGTAGCTGTCCTGCTTGGAAAAGGGGATTTATAGGGCTGCTTAGGTCTTGGTTGCCCTTCTGAGATAGAGGAGATGATAGTCCTGCTTTTCCAGGGGTTAAACTTTAATTAATAACATGTTGCAGTATCCTTGGATCTCCTCAGCTGACAGGCAGCACAGATTTGCACATTATAATAAGCAGGCAGCTCGCTGGGAAAACCAAATGAGATTGTCAGAGTCATGTTCCCAATTTTAACACTTAGAAAAAGGTGAAAGAGGAGAATTCCTTGCTGCTTCTGCACCCCTTGGTTTTCAGGGCAGGGTTCTATTCCACCACCACCATGTGCTGAAGGTAGATGACCTCAGTAAAGAGGTGGTCTAAGGGCCTTTTCCCAAATCTCTGCCATTCCCAGCCCCTGGGACTGGGAACAGGACAGCTGCCCTTGGTGGTGGAGACAACCAGTTGTCTGGCCAAGAAATGAGCCCAGGAGAAGCACAGGGAATTTCCTGCAGTGATGGAGAGCAGAGGATGAAGGAGGGTGGAAGGAGCCAGCAGGGATTTTGATGAGAGAGGTTGGCTTGATGAGAGAGGGGCCCCACAGAATGTAAGGGAGAAAAATAGGTCCCCCTCCTGAAAATTGAGTGCTGGGCTCTGGTTTTGCCAAAGCTGAGCTCAGGCTGGAGCAGAAATCCCACCTGGCTCAGGGTTGGCAGAGTCACACCCTGGGCTTGGCCCTCCCAGTCTGTCCCCGAGCAAACACACCAGGATTGGCTTTTTGCTTCCCTCCTAACCCACTGGCTTCCCTAAAAACCCCAAGTCCTCGTTCCCAGAAGGCAAGCTGCCCCTTTTATCCCAGAGCTGAGCGTGTTGGGTGCCCTGTCTCTCTCCCTGTCCCATAACTCTGCCTGCCAGCCCTCCCTGGCATGGTGAACTCCAGCCTCTGGATTGCCTGGGGTGGGGGGCGAGAAGGGGGAGCCTCCCCCAGCCCTCCAGCCAACCCCCAGCCCTCCCCACCGCCTGTCCCAGAGCAGAGCCATCAATCATTCCCCCGAGGGACCCCCGTGCCCTGCCGGGGGCTGTCCCTGCCGCCAGGAGCACACGTTGGGCGCTGGAACAACAGCAACGGAAGAAAACCTTCCTCTTCACCCTCCTCTTCGTTTTGGTTCTGTTCTCCTGAGAAATCTGATTAACCAGATCTCTGTTCTCTTGTCTGCTTTCCCTTCTCTCTCTCCTCCTTTTCATTTGCTCCACTGTGTTGCCTTTTCCCCCCACCCCTTTCCCCCTTTTTTTTCCCCCTCTCTCCTCCACCGGGTCTGCTTTGATTCCCGTGTCCTGCTGTCGCCTCCCTCCCCGTGGCTCCCAGCGGTCGCATCAGTTACACAGACATGTATGAGATGCTGAGACACATGTCCCCACCTCTAGGCCTTGGAAAGAAATGCCCTGCTCGTGTTGCCTATAAGGTAGACCAACCTCCCCACCAACCCCTGCCAAACCACCAGCTTTTCGTGCCGTGGCTGAAGTGGCTGCTGGTTTTCTGTGCCATTGGTGTTGTTCTTCTGGACTTTTCTGGTGCTTCCTCTGCTTTTCCAAGCAGACTGGATTTGGGATCTCCTGCTTTTTATTATTATTATTATTATTTTTAATATATATATATTATTTTTGTAACCTTTTTCTGGTCTTTGAAACTATGGCACATCAGTTTGTCTTTCTAAGTACGTCTCTGCTCTCTCTCTCTCAGTGTTTCTCTCTCTTCTCTCTCATTCTGCTTCCATTTAGGCTAATTTTGGGAAAGGAGGGTGCTAACGAGCAAATTACCCCGCCAATAGATCCCCATTTATCTTCCTGCAGCTCTTTTGTCTCTCTAACCCTTCAGTAGTATGTTGTTTGTTCCTCCTCTTAATTAGATTGGAGTAATTAGAGTAGGCAGTGCTGCAGGAGTGAACAAGCCATTAAACAGAGACGACACCAGAAGGGCTCCTTAAACACCCTCGTGGAAGAAATTACTGTAACAGCAAACATTTCAGACAGTCAGATGAAGAAATCACTCCGACTTATTGTCTGTTTGGGAGAAACTTTTTTAATTGGCCCCCAAAAATGCTTTTCTATCCCCGAAGTGCTGCCTGTCAGACACTGCCTGGGTGGGAACACGGTGGAAAAGTGGAGACACTTGGAGCCAAAGTTATGGAGCAGACCCAGTTTAGGCTCGTGCAGCCCTCCCCAAAAACTCACAGGGTGGCTGGAAATTTGCATTTTTAGGGTGATTCTTTGGAAGCTTTTAACATTGAACCTCCCAGTTTCAGAAGGGGAGGTTGATTATAACCACCTCACATTGGTGGAATTGAGAATCCATCCAACTCAATGGGGTTTTTTTTCACTGTTTCCATCATTCCACCACCACCAAATCCAATCCCTGCACCCCACTGTGGTTGGTTCAATGGATCCAAATCCCAACAGCTCCTTCTGTGCTGTGTTTTTGAACTGTGACCACATAAAAGTCGGATTTTTTTTTTAAAGAGGCTCAAGCTAAACCCAAATCTGGCTCTGCCTTTATGTAGCAGCAAGAATTCAGATACAGCTTCCTAAAAGATCCTCCCTCAGTGTGCTGGGATTTAAAATGAAAGGAAAATTAAACATACCCTTAAAATGAGGCAGCTGTGGCTTTTCTCTATTTCCTTTGATTTGTTTCTGGCCACTGAACTCAGCTTAAGGAACCCAACTAGATCAGGTTCCAGCTACTTCAGATCGATGAGTAGATACATGAACATCTGTCTGGAGACACCAATTATCCACAGAAATCCAATTATTCAGCCCCTGGGAGTTTCCACTGACTTAGAATGGAGCTGAAAGCAGCAGGAGGTGTTTGCAGGTGGGCACCCAGCTCTGCTCTGTGGTACCAGAAACATAAAGTTCTCCTTATTTCCCCCCCCCCCCCCCTCAAATCTTGTACAATTAAAAAAAACCAAAAGAGGCTAAAAAGATCATGTGTTAAAATAGGCATTTTGAATAAGGTTTTGGCTGGTTTTCAGTGTGGTGTCCCTGTTCTAAAGCACCAGAGCAGACAGACCCTTCCCCAGCCTCTGAGCTTCCTGGTATCTCATTTAATTTGTCTGATTTACAGAACAAATCCGCAGAACTTTGGCTACATGGGAATGGATTCTTCTTAAAAGGCTTTTTTAAAGACATCTTTAATTTTTGCCCGTGGGTTCGAGTCAAACAGCTCAAACCCAGACTGAACACCACATTTCTCTGAGCTTGGAGAGGATCACATTCCTCTTACACGTTACCAAAGAGCCCTGAACTACAGAAATACAAACTTCAGACCAGACCAGAGTTTTTTTCCCCATGGTGCAAGGCTGCACTTTGTGCTGCCCCCTTCCTTCCAGCTGATGATAAAACCAAACCCTCATGGGGACACAGAGCTGGTTTTTGCTCCTTCCCTGCTCCACTTCCACGTGCAGCACATCCCTGGAGCCACGCTGGAGCATCAATCCCTGGGACACTGTGTGTGGCTCGTGGCATCCCCTGCCCTGCTCCTGCCAGGTGCCCCCCACCAGTGTCACCCCTGTTGTCCTCCCACAGCTCAAGGGAGGCTTGGGGAGGGCAGTGCAGGGTCAGACCCCCCACCCAGAGCCAGCACAGGGACAGCAGTGTCACCAGCAGCCAGGGCTTTGTCTCTGCCCTGTTTTTCCTCTCTCCCTCTGAACCAAAAGGTTTTTATAAAAACCTCACTGTCCTGTCCAGCAAAAGCTCTTCTGCCCCACGTACCCACCCTTTTTCCTTCCATATCTACTTTTCCCAGTGCTCTTTGAAGGTTTTGTGTGTTTTCCCTCCCTGTCTTCGTCCGTGTTGCCTTCTCAGTCCGTGCACACCGTGGTTTTGGTTGGATTTTCCCCTCTTGGCAGCCTCCTTGGCTGCTTTCCTTCCTTTCTGCTGTTTTCTGGCTCCCCTTTCTCAACTGTTCTCCTTGGTCAGCCCGACCAGCCTCTGCAGTTCTGTGGGCTTGGCTTGCTGCTTGCTGGAGGTGCATGGCTGGGATGCTCTGGATGTGCTTCTCGGGCACCAGGAGAGCTCTATCCTGCACTGGGGTGGGGGAAAAAAGGGGAAGGGACTCAGTTTGCTGTGTTCTGTTCTGGCCACTCACTACAAGGAGGACATCGAGGGGCTGGAGCGTGTCTAGGGAAGGGGCTGGAGCAGCAGGAGCAGCTGAGGGAGCTGGGGGGGCTCAGCCTGAGAAAAGGAGGCTCAGGGGGGACCTTCTGGCTCTGCAACTCCCTGACAGGAGGGGGGAGCCGGGTGTGTGTGTGTGTGTGTGTGTCTTTTTTCCAGTTAACAAGGGACAGGAGGAGAGGAAACAGCCTCAGGTTGTTCCAGGGGAGGTTCAGGTTGGACATCAGGAAAAATTTCTTAACCAAAAGGCTTGTCAAGCACTGGCACAGCAGCCCCAGTCAGCCCCCATCCCTGGAGGGATTTAAAAACCTTACAGGTATAGACGTGGCACTTGGGGACATGGCTTAGACGTGGCTTGGCAGTGCTGGGTCAGGGGTTGGACTCAATGATCTTACAGCTCTCCATCCTAAAGGATTCTGTAGTCCTATGAATTTAAAAGTCTCTTCTACCCAGCCAGATGGAAAGAGGGAAGAAAATCACTCTGACTTCACTCTGGTGTCTTGAGATTTGCTCGTTTGCCCATTTTCAGACGAGGGTGTTTTTTCCCCCCTTTTATACTCATGTTTGAGACTTTGAGGCCTCTCAGACAGACTCAGCCTGTCAGAGAGAAGGCTCCAGGGGTTTGTGTGCCCTCAGGAGTAGCAGGGAGGGCAGATGGCAGCCAGCTCTGCTGTCACCTGGAATGACTCCAGCCTTGGCACCACAGAGCCTCTTCCTTCTCTTTTGGGAGACTGAAAAGCCCACGATGCCATGGAATCTCTGTGGCACTGCAGTGCCAGAGAGATCCAGGTATTTCCAGGAGGGGGGTTGAAGGATGGGTTTTTTGAGAGCCTGGAGTGACAGTCTTTGGAATGGTGTGGTGCTAGGAGAGGGAATGACCCAACCCTTGCCCCTCTGCTCTTCAGGGTCCTCTTCTTCCCAGGAGAGGATGACACTGCCAGCAGACACATCTCCCCCTCTGTCCAAGTGCAGCTCCAGGTGAAGCCCTGGTGAGGCTGCAGGGCAGTGCTGGCACAGCCCAACAGGGCTCTTGGCTTTGTTTTGGGGTTCTCTCAGTGCTGTCAAACGTGGCTTTGCACACCCTGTTTCAGGAGTGATTCATTGCAGGGATTGGGAGGGCTCTGCTTTTCCCTTCAGCACCTCCTGACACGGCCAAGGCTCCAGGGCTGATCCCCCAGCGTGGGCAGCAGGGCAGGGGGGGATTCTGCCCCTCTGCCCCTCAGGTGAGACCCCCCTGCAGAGCTGCCTCCAGCCCTGGGGAACAGCACAGCAAGGACATGGAGCTGCTGGAGAGAGTCCAGAGGAGGCCCCAGGATGATCAGAGGGCTGGAGCAGCTCTGCTGGGAGGGAAGGCTGGGAGAGTTGGGATTGTTCAGCCTGGAGAAGAGAAGGCTCCAGGGAGACCTGAGAGCCCCTTCCAGTGCCTAAAGGGGCTCCAGGAGAGCTGGAGAAGGACTTTGGACAAGGGCCTGGAGTGACAGGACAAGGGAGAATGGCTTCCCACTGCCAAAAGGCAGAGTTAGATGGGATATTGGGAAGGAATTGTTGGCTGGGAGGGTGGTGAGGCCCTGGCACAGGTTGCCCAGAGAAGCTGTGGCTGCCCCATCCCTGGGAGTGTCCAAGGCCAGGTTGGATGGGGCTTGGAGCAACCTGGGCTAGTGGAAGGTGTCCCTGCCCATGGCAGGGGGTGGGATGAGAGGAGCTTTAAGGTCCCTTCCAGCCCAAACCAGTCTGGGATTCTGTGGGGAGATCTCAGAGCTGGACTGGCTCCTCACCCACCCCAGGATGCAGCAGGAGGGAAGAAGCCCATGAGCAGCCTCTCTGAAGCCAAGAGAAGAGTTAAATAAGAGCAGAATATTTACAACTAGGTCGGGGTGAATTATTCATAGCCAATAATTTATTCACCAAACTCAGCCTCATTTCCCACAGCAGCTCTCTCACTGTCCCGAATTTATTCACGTCTGGGGATCGTTCCCAGGGCAGTTCTTGTCCCAGAGGCTGCTCAGGAGCTGCTGATGGGGTGCTCTTAATAATTCAAATCCGTCGGGGTGCCAGCCACTTTTCCAGGCATTCCTAGCTCAGTGTTCTCCTCTCCCTGCTGGGGTTGGAGAAATATGTCAGTGAACAGAATTTAGGGTGCAGATACTTCTCTTCAGTGCTGCTTTCTGTGTCAGCAGGAGACTTTTTATCCCAGCTTTTGACACCGGGATGAATTTCCCTTGCATTTCCTACTCGGACATTGCCCGAGAAGTTTCTGAGCAGAAGATCCGCAAAAAAAATTAAAAAAGGGCATTTATCGTGTCGGTTGACACAAAGGTTTTGGTGCCTCGTTAGCGACGTGTTTGTTTATTGGCAATTAAATCCCTCCCGGGAGCCGGGGGGGGGGGTGTCTGGAGCCTCCTGACCGCGCCGGGAACCCGAGCGGAGCCTCCGCTCCTCGGTTCCCTCGTTATCTGCTCACAGTTAATTAGGAGGCTCCGGAGACAAGATCCCAGCTCCCGCCTCTGGGGCCCTCTGCCGCAGAATTAACGAGCTCGGCAGGGGGAGGATTCCAAATCCTGCTAATTAAAGCCGAGGGCTGGAGGAGGGTTCCCCACGCGCGGCCGCGAAACCGGAGCGGGGACTCCATCTGGTGCCCGCGGCTCCTCCTCGCCCGTCCCGGGGAGGAAATCGGCTGGGACCCCCCAAATCAGCCCTGAACCCCCCAAAATCGGCTGGGACACACCCCGGCATCACCCCCAGAATCGGCTGGGACCCCCAAAATCAGCCCTAACTCCCCCTCCCTCCCAAAATCCCCCTTGCTCTGTCAGACTCCCCCGGGCCCCTTTCGACCCTGCAGGACCCCCAAAATCAGCCCTGAACACCCCCCCCCTTGCTCTTCAGGACCCCCAAAATCGGCCTTAACTCCCCCTCCCCGCCAAAATCCCCCTTGCTCTGTCAGACTCCCCAAAATCAGCCTGGGACCACCCCCCTGGACCCCTTTTGACCCTGCAGGACTCCCAAAATCGTCCCTGAACACCCCTCCCCCCCCTTGCTCTTCAGGACCCCCAAAATCAGTCCTGAACACCCCCCCTTGCTCTTCAGGACCACTAGAATCGGTGGAACCCCTTCCAAAACCCCCTCATTGCTCTATGGGACTCCCAAAATTAGCTGGGATCCCCAAAATCAGCCCTGACCCCCCAAAATCAGCTGGGACCCCCAAAATCCTCCTTGAGCTGCCAAACCCCCCCAGTCAGCGTGGGACACCCCTCAAACTCCCTCCTTGCTCTACAGGACCTCCAAAATTATCTGGGACCCCCGAAATCAGCCATGACCCCCCAAATTGGCTGTGAACCCCTGGCACGACCCCTTGCTCTGCAAGACCCCCAAAATCAACCCTAACCCCCCCCACCCCCCCAGAACCCCCCCCTTGCTCTGCAGGACCCCCAAAATCAGCCTGGGACCCCCCAGAGGACCCAACTTCCCCCAAAGGTGCCCCCTTTTTGCTCCCTAAAAAACACCCCTTTAGGATCCCCCATTTTTGTGGGTTTTTAGTTGGTTTTGGGGTTTTTTGGGTGGAATTTTTTTGTTTGTTTGTTTGTTTTCCTTTGGTTTTTTTTGTCGTTGGGATTTTTTGGTTGGTTGTTGTTTCATCTTGGATTTTTTCTGTTTTATTTTGGTTTTTTAAGTATTGTTTTTAATTTTTTTTTTTAAATTTTTCTTTTTAAATTACGTTTTTGTATCCCATTCCAAAACATGAGACACAGCCTGGAAGCACAACTTCAAACAGAAAAAAAAGCAAAAACTGAGGGAGAAGTTAATTTTTTTAAAAAAACTTAGTACAGTCTAAACATCTAGTTCAGGTTTTTTTAACCCTTTTGTTGTCCCTACTGTATAAGCAAGACTGGGATTTTTTCTCTGCTGGTTAAGGATGAAAATCAAAAGTTCTTGATGAATTTTCCAAAGAGAAACTTTTGGGTCAAGCAAAATATTTGAGAAATTTCCCCACTTTTCAGTTGGATTCCAGTTCCTTTATGGGTCCTGTAGGGTATTAAAATACAGGTAAAATTAGCAAGTGATTTGGAAAGGATTGGAATTTTCTCCTTTGCACAAGGAGATATTTTTATGTATGGGGTTGTTTTGTAATAATGGAGGAAAAAAAAAAAGAAGATACCAACTCGTTTGAGCCTTTCAGCTGCATTTCTGGAATTAGGAAAACACCCCAGGGAATGGTCAGGGATGTTCAGGGATCCAGTCCCTCCTCAGGGGTGGCTGTGCCAGTGTCTGGCTGATTCCTTGGCACCCCTGGGTGCCCAGGGGAGTTTGGGTTTGGGCTCAGGTCTCACCAACCTCCTCCCTCCCCTCCCACCCATCCTGGTGGCAGAGCTATTTTGAATCCAAGATGAATCAACTCCTTTCCCCCAACTGCTTCATCTCCCAGAAATGTCATATATTTATTTAAGCAACGTTATTTTCTCGACTCAGAGGCTTCCAAGGAAGCGGATTTCCCTGATTTTGGGAAGGATTTTGTGGCTGAGGCCTGCAGGGCTTGGCTGCAAAAGGTTTTAGGCACTTTTAGCTCATTTTATGGGCTTTTTTTTTGGGTAAAAAATGGGTGGATGCTCTGCCCTGGGAGGTGCAACTTGCAGCTGACCTTGAGCAAGTTCTCCTCGATTGGTTGTCAGGGAAGGATGGGGAGATGTATCCCAGTTTTCCACCCTGATGGAGAGAGGGACACATCCCATCCCTGCCTGGGGGGCTGGGAGATGCCTGAGGAGCAGCACAAAGCCACTTTTTCTGCTCATTTCTGGCTTGTCAGGTTGGAAATCTCAGTGACCTGAAGGTCTGTGAGTTGACCAGTTGGACCAGTTTGCACAGTTGGGATGGAAAAAATGCTGCTGGAGACCAGGAAGTGTGTGGAGGGAATGACAGGGAGAGGAGGGAAAGGAGGTGCTTTTTGGGAAGAGCCTCTCCCAGGTGCCTGTTCATGGCACCTCTGCCTGGAATTTCTCCTTGGGTTTGGCTCAGCATGTAAAAAAAATCCCCCTGGAAAACCTTTCCCTAAATGCTCCTGGTTAAAATTAAGGAGGAAAAGCCTTTGTACAGGAGGGGTGTGACGTGCCCTGTGTTCTGCCTCCGTGTCCTTTGGGAATTCAGTCTGGAAAATCAGCTGAGGAGACCTGGAATGTGTCAGTGCCAGTTTTTGGGGCTAGTTTTTGTGAGGATAGAGCTCTCCTGTGGGGAATTATTTCTCATCTGCTTGTTCTTCACTTCCATGCATCTTCTCTCTCTCTCTCTTTCCATCCCTTTACTCTCTCCCACTGAAGTGGGACCCAGTGGGACTCTCCAAGTGGTAACTCTGAACTCTCATGGATGGATTTTTTGCAACTTTTTGTGTGCTGAGGGCAGAAATTTCAATTGAAATCCTGTTTCATTGACACAAGTGAACAGAAACCCAAACCTGTGGTGTTGACAGCATTTGATACTGTCAATGAATTACAAAGGGACAGAAGCCTTGGCTTTGATTTTCCTGTCTCTGAGGCTGGATAGACATGGAAAATGACCTTGGGCATGCTGGAAGGAACATCTTGGAGATTCCAGTGGTTTGTCTCAGAATTTAGGAGATGAGAGAGGTTGTTACACCGGTCTCTTGTCTCTCCAGCATGGAATGAGAGCCCAAGATGTGTGAAAAGATAAATAATGGAAGTGTCCAAGGCCAGGTTGGACGGGGCTTGGAGCAACCTGGGCTAGTGGAAGGTGTCCCTGCCCATGGCAGGGGGTGGAAGAAGATGATCTTTAAGGTTTGTCTCAGAGATGACAATAAAATGACCTTAAAGGTCCCTTCCAAGCCAGAGCAGGTTGTGATTCTGAGGCAGCTCAGTTCAGACCTCTGGGAAGTTGTGTGTCAGACATTGCTCCAAGCAGGGAGGCTAAACCAGGGATGGAAAGGGTGACCAAGGCTTGGCTTGGGTTGGGTGAAGCACAGGAGCAAGAATCAGGGCTCACAGGGACCACTCTGCCTCTCACCTCACCTGAGGCTCCAGCAGGTCCCTGCACTCACCCACAGCCTGTTTCCCTTCCCCAAAAATGTGCCCATGAGCAGAGGTGCTCCTGCCACACATTCTCCCTGTGCCAGCCAGGAGGGTGAGTGGGGCTGCACCGGCAGCTGCAGCTCTGGAAAACACTGCCAGCCCTGTGCCCAGAGCCAGGGGAGGGTCTGCAGCCCACGGACAGCCCTCTGACAGCACTTGGGGCTGCTGGGAAACAAAGACAGGGTTTCTGTGCAGAGCTAGAGATAAAAAAAAAAACCAGCTTAAGGAGCTCTCAGATGGGGATGAAATTCCCTCCCAGGGAGGGGCCCTGGCCAAGCTGCCCCTGGGGGTTACAGCTGAGGCAGCTCAACCCTCAGTGACCTCCTCAGGCTCCACATTCCCTTGGAGAGTGGAAACTCTGAGATTTGGCTGATATGGCTCCAGGTTTGGCTGATATGGCTCTGGACAAGGACATTTTCAAAGAGCTGGTGAGAGCTGAGGAGCTGATAAATCATCAGGTTGCTGAAGGAGAAGAAACCCATCCTTTAAATGTGTGGCTCAGGTTATCAGCAAGGCTTGGAGAGTCCTTCCCCCTGTCAACACGTCCATGCTCTGCTGCCAGAGGTGTTCAGGGGAGCCCCAGCTTTCCAAAGCAATTCCTTGCTTACCAGAATGATGAATTTGCCCTGGATGATGATGGGGAAGGAGTAGCTGCCAGGTCTGCAAATCTTGGAAGATGCTGATCCTGAGGGACTGTTCCACATGGTGGCCATCACAGTTCTGCTCATGTTAATCCATGGGGAAGGTCTGGATGGGGCTGTGTAGCTCATTGACTGGAAGGGAAGGAGGAGACAAGGATGCCCACAGGGCAAGGAGGGAAGAGCCAGAACTCAGGGATCTCCAGTGGGAAGGATGTGGACACCTTTACCTTCTAGCACCCAGTCCCAAACTGCCCCAGGTGCTTGAGCCACATCACAGGGCTCAGCAGCCTTGTTTCCAAGGTGGTCCAACCATGGGCCCACTCAGGGACTGCACATCTCCTGTACAAAGCCCTCCTTGTCACTGGAAGTGCCTCCCTCACATCCCACTCCCCAGCCAGGCCGCCTGCACAGCTGGAAGGGGCACAGCTGGAAGGGGCACAGCCACGTTCAGGATAGAGCTGCAGATGCAAACTCTCCTTCAGCTTCCCTCCTTCAGCACTGCCAGCTCCCATTTGTTGCTGTTTCTCCTGTTGTAAAACCAAAATTTAGGTGAAGGCAACTGGTGTAGGAAAGGGTGGAGGAGGTGGAGTTGTGGTTTATCGCTGCTTTGGGTACCAGCCACACTTCTGGAGCTGCAGCATCACTGGAGACTGTCAGGAGCAGGGCAGCAGGCTGGGAAATGGGTTCAGAGCATCCCAACTGGCTGCTTTTGGCAGAACTCCCTGTAGGATTGCAGTGCAGTGCTGGCAACCCCCTTGTTTAACCACTGGAGCCACTGTGGTGTCTCAGCCCTGCTCCTGGACAGGAGCTGAGATCGAGGAGCTGCATTTCAGCACACAAAAAGTTCCCCCATGTCTCAGTCTGGGTGTTTGAAGGGCTGGCAGAGGGGAGGGCGGGGTGGGGGGAGGAATCCTGAGCCACCCTCACGGCGAGTGTTTCCCTCCCCAGCGCCTGGTGAGGATGAACATGCCCATCTCCCCCGAGGACCTGACCGTGCACTTCACATCCACGCTGATGGCCCTGATCAGGACTGCCCTGGAGATCAAACTGGCCTCAGGTGAGAGGGAGGGGATGGCACAGTCATCTGGAGGGCACAGCAAAGGAAACAAGGGCAGTTCAGCTCCTTGGCACCCTCTGTGCCGTGCCATGGTCACACAGGGATCAGGGAAGCTGGAGCCACATCTGGACTTGGACTTCATTATAGTACAGTAGATTCCTTCTATACAGGAAAAACCCAACCAAACCCAGTGCCCTGTGTAGCCTCTTCCAGAGCTTTTCCGTGGCTTTGTCAGCCTCCAACCTGTGTTTTCAGGATGAGAACAATTTTTATCATCTGAGCTCTGGAAAACCAGAAAACAATTCCAGTTTGCTGAGAGCACATGTGGCTCAACCCCCAGCTCATCTGCTGGCTTGGTGTCCTCTCAAAACCACAGGAATTCTGCTCCAGGTGGAAATCCTCTTTTCCTATTGCCAGCACCCAAGGGCAAGGGAGCTTTGGGGCAGGGACAGAGGGATCCTGAGCTCCTCTGCCTTTGGGGTGGCTGCATCCCTGGGGATCTTTGGCCATCCCAGTGGAGAGCTCTCAAAGGAGAAGAATCCTTGTGTGTGCTCATTGCTGTCAAACAGAAATGAGAATTTCCACCCCCCTTAACTATTCCAGCACAGGGGAAAACCAGCCCTTCCTTCCCAATTGCTCTCTGCTGGCAGCCAGGCACTGACTCCAAGTGCCCTGAACCACATTCTGCCTTGAGATAAAATTATTTAAGTGTTTAATCAGGCGTTTACTTGACTTCCCAATTAAACTTTGTAATGTAATAAAACACACTGGCCTTTTCTCTGGGTCACTACAGCATTTAATCAGCCTGGCTGGGGTCACAATCAAGGCATGCCTGGCCCCAGCACTTTTATGCCTAATTTAAAAGTTAACAGGAGGTAACAATGCTCTTATGAGCACAGGGCAAGGCAGGGGTGGGTTTTGTGCTTTCCTAAGCAGTTTTAGGCCAGCAGTGCAACCTCCCTGGGTTAATCACCTCCCTCACGTGTTGCTGAAACTCGGATGCTTTGGGTTGGCACTGCTGGAAGGAGAAAAACTTTGGAGGTCACTGGGGCTCCCTAAGGGAATGAAACTTGGGGAGTGATGCTGAGCATCAGACACTCGTTTCTAAGGATGCCTTTAGGATTTCCTGGGACTTTAAGGGCCAGCACCTTATTTCAGGAGTAACTTCTAGCTGAGGATGCTGAGAGTTTGTGTTATTTTCAGCTTCTGGTTACCTGGTAACTCAATGGTAACTCAAAAAGCCTTTTTAACTGGAAAAGGCTCTCCTCTCCCCCCCTCCCTTTTTTTTTGGGTCTACCCTGGAAGGAACCAGAGAAGAGAGCTCAGCTGATAGCACTGGATTCTTTCTCTGCTTTCTCTCTGCTGTGGGGTGTGAGGTTTTGACCTGTTGTGTTGTTATGAGCTCGTTTGAATGGGTTTCATGTGCTACATTTAATTGAGTCTTTAGTAGGACTAACAGGCCCTTAATAAACCCTCCCTAATGAGCTGCTGTGTGGGAGTTCAAACCACCGTGTAACAGAGTACCCAGAGCCTCCTCCCAGTACTTTTCTCTTAGAAAAATAATCTCTGTCATTCAGATGAACTAGTTAATTGGCTCCTGTGCAGAGCATTCAGCTGGGAGCTGCCCTGTTGGCTCACACAGCCTTTAATCACTTCCCACTGCTGCATTAAGGCCTCCCTTTGCCCCTTTGAACAGCTCAGCTCTGTTTTACCTTGAGATGGAGCTGCTGGTACAGAACAACCTGCAGTGTCTCACTGCCGGAGATTTTGGGAAGAGTTGGTGGCAGAGGGGGTTTATAACCCCTCATGGCATTGCTCAGTGGAAGGTGTCCCTGCCCACGGAGCTGGAGGATCTTTAAGGTGCTTTCTGACCCAAATCATTCCATGATTCAAGTCCAACACCTCCTTTGAATCCCACCTGGGAGGTGCTGCTGCTTCCTGGGGGCGCTTCCCAGCGTCCCAAAGCAGGAGGCACCTGCAGTCAGGTGGAGCAAGTCTGAGCTTAAGTTTAAGCCCCAGGTAAGAGCAGAGAGTCAGCAGGTTGAGGTGATGATGGTCCTGGTAAATTCACACACTGTTTTCATGGAGGGAGCCACCAATTCCCTCCTCCACATCTGCTGCAGCTGTGCTGGCTCCCCCTTCTCAAGGAATGGAAGGATGAGGATGCAAATGCTGGGATGTGCTGCCAGGATAAGGGTTTTCACTCTCCCTCCTGTGTCTCTCCCTCTCCCCTCCCTCTCTGCAGGTGGAGTTAAACAGCACCAGTGTGATGCTGAGCTGAGAAAGGAGATCTCCCTGGTTTGGCCCAACCTGTCCCAGAAGACTCTGGATTTGCTGGTGCCTCCTCACAAACGTAAGTGGTTCAACAGCAAGCACTGGATCCATCCCAGGCACTCAAGAAGCCCAGAAAAGGTTTCCCCCTCCTTGCCTGAGCTGTCCCAAGCCCCATCTGGGCACACAGTCATGTGGAATCAGCTTCTTGGCACCCTCTGTGCTGCCATGCCATGGGCACATAGGGATCAGAGAAGCTGAGATCACGTCTAGGCATGGACTTCACGATGCTACAGGGGATTTTCTGTTCTCAGGGGAAAAGAACCCCAAAACAGTGGCAAAAAAGCCAAGAGTGTGGCCTTTTGCAGGGCTTTTCCATGGCTTTGTCAGCCTCCAGCCTGTACCTTGCAGGATAGGAGAGCTATTTCTCCCATCTGAGCTCCAGAAAACCAGGAGAAGAAAATCGCAGTTTGCTGAGAACTCAGAGAATCAGAAGTGAAGTGTTTGGGGGCTAAAGGCCCTTGGGTTGATGATGCCCTGGGAGAATGTGCTGAGAAAATGGAAAGTTTGCCCATTCAAGGCTTCTGGGTTCCTGATTAATGAGGAGCAGTGCAGAGCAATAAGGGCACTGTTAATTAAGATAAATGAGGTTGCTGAGGAGGTGCCAATCAGTGGGGAGTGACTGCTTAAGTCTTTCCCTGCCCTCTGTACCTGCTGCCCCAAATCCCTGCTCCATGGTGAGTGCTCCAATGCTGTGTTGGGAAGGGCTGGTTCTGGCTCTCTGAGGGTGGAAAAAGACATCTGGAAAAATGAAATGCTCTTTAAATGTTTATTTAGCCCCTTATGCCCAGGTTGACTGTAATTCAAACAAAGAGGAATAAGGCTTTTTTTCTTGATAACAAGCAGGCTGTGGATCTGGCATGAATTTAGCAGTTCTCTCAGCGGTGCTTAAAATGCCACAGAGGTTTCCTGCCTGGTTTTTGCTGCGTGATCTCTGTGTTTGATCTCAGATGGGAGAGGCAGCAAGAGGGAAAGAGCTGAAGAAGTTTGTTGTAACCTTCTCCTCATCATTATCTTCTTTCCCCTGTTTTCTGTGTCTGTTTTGCCTCATTATTCTGATGTTTCTTCTCTCCTCTCCTTGTTTTTTGTACCCATTTGCTGTTATTTTTTGTGTTTTTTGACTTATCTTGTGCTTCTCATCCTTGAAATTTTTTCATGTTTCAATGTCTCACCCTCCTCTGGCAGCTGATGAAATGACTGTGGGGAAGGTCTACGCAGCACTGATGATATTTGACTTCTACAAGCAGAATAAGAACAGCAGGGAACAAGTCCAACCCCCCGGAGGCCTCTGCCAGGTACCCACCAAAAAGGTGTTTTACTCCATCCTCCCTCTTGGGCAGCCCCTTTTCCAGCATTGAGCAGCTCTCACCAGCAAGTTTCATCCAGAAACTCTGCATTCGTCTCCAGGCAGGGTTGGAAAATGCTGTCTCAAAAATCAAAACCCCTCCTGAAAGTCTGTCTGAAAAACTATTTAAAAAAAATTGTTACAGTCGCCTTTTCTGGGAGATCCAGAAAGACTTTTTCCAAAAAATGTCAGCTGATGTTTGACAGTCTAAATCCTATTTTCAGAAGTGGCCCAGGGACTGGGGAACACCAGAAGATTTCTTTGGGGGCATGAAAGAATTAATGAAAGCTGCTAATAGTTTGGCTGTAAAATGTTGTGAGTTGCTTTTGAAAATGGGAATTATCGAAAATCGTTTGGGCTCTAGTGGGAATTATTCCAAAACATTTTGTCTCTAATAGATTTTAAGTTTTTTTGCAATTTCTTGGAATTATTTCTTGAAAGTATTTCCACCATGAGTTTAGCTCAGTTGGTTATGCCAAGATCATGGACCATTTATTTAAGAGTTGGACTTGATAATCCTTGGGGGTCTCTTCCAACTCTGAATATTCTGTGATATTTCCACACAAATGGCTTGGGATTGAAACCCCAGTGGTTTCCAGTAGGACAAATAGCTACTGTTTTTAGGGTGATCATCCAGCTGAGCTCCAGCAGGGCACAGAGATCTGTCCTGCATGTGGGTGGCTGCAGCAGAGCCCATGTCACAACCTGAGGGAAATCCCATCCCTGAGGGAAATCCCAGTCTGGGAGAACACTTAGAGGGATGGGGGATTGCAGTACAACGACTTGACTTGTACAAAGCTGAGGGCAGCAGGTCCTTCAGAGCCCCTCCCAGCCGTGGTTGGGCCGGGCTGGGCTTTGTGCTGGGCTGGGCTTTGTGCTGGGCTCATCTCCCAGCGTGGCAAAGTGGACTTTTGTTGAAAGCCCTTCAGCCCACACCAGCTGTGCCTCTGACACCCTTCCCTTGTGCTTGGCAGCCTGGCCCAGTGTCCCTGTTCCACCCCTTGAAGGCCACCCTGGAGCAGACCCAGCCCACAGCGTTCAACAACGCCAAGGCCTTCCTGCGCCAGAAGAGCTCGGCCTCCCTCAACAACGGGGGGGCTCTGTGAGTATCCCCTGACCCACCCCAAAGCCCTCACTGGGTGTGTCCACTGGGTTCAGTGGCTCTGGAAGTGGGAACACCAAGACCAGCAGCCCCATCAATCCATGGCTGGGATGATTCCCGTTGGTGGCTTCCAAAACCTCTCTGTCTGTCTCTGCTTCCCGCTGCTGCCTGGGGTGGGACACTGGGCTCTCCAGACCTTTGTGTTTCCTCAATGGTCTCCCTTGAATCTCCATGGCAGAACTTTCCACTGTGGGTGGTTGTGAGCGTGAGTTTCCTCGCAGGAATTTGGGATCGTTGCAAAACAACCAAACAAACCCCAGTCCACCAAGGAGTTCCTGGGAGTCCAGGGGGTCCTTGGGAACAAGGTCATCCCTGGAGCTCAGGGCACTTGGTAACAGCAAGGGCTTCTTTAGTCTTGCCATGACAGAATGTGTCTCTTTGGGCTAAATAATCCTTCCCCAAAGAGCTTTCCAAACAGTTCTAGGAACAGAATTCCCTAAGGAATTCTCAATTTCCTGCTCTCCAGGTGACTTGTGTGGGTCACACAACTGCTGTGGATTTTTAGGGATAGACATCTGAGGTTTAAACATCCCAAACAACCCTGATGGGGGCATTTGGGAAGCCACCAGTGGCTCAGCAGTGAAACCTGTGGGTGCCACTGGACTTTGAGTGAATGTCCTTTAGTTTTGGTGTTTGACCACTGTCCAACTGTCCTGCTCACAGAATTGGCCCGAGCTCCAACATTCTTCGTTCTTCTTCATCAGGAATTAAGTCACAGAAATTGCTTTTCTCAGTTACTGGGGAAAAAAAAAAAAAAAGAAAATACGGCTGTTGTGATTTCCTTGTTCTCGTGGGATCTTCAGGCTCTGTAGGATGTGATCCTGGAAAAACCCAGGGGACCTGATAGTTTCACCAGCAGCTCTGGTTTCCCAAGTTTGCCACACTGCGAGTTCAGCAAAATCATCTTTGCGAAGGAGTGACTGTTTTTCCTTCCCACTTTTCCTTCTGGCAGCCCAGCCCCAGAGGGGGGGATCAAAGAGTCCAGCTCCTGGGGGACCCAGCGCACCCAGGACGTGTTTTATGAAACCAGGACCCCGGCTTTTGAGAGAGGCCACTCCGAGGAGATCCCCATCGAACGGGTGAGCACGCGGGGGGCAGGTGGGAGGGCAGGGCATGGTGAGGGGCAGGAGATTCCACAACTGTGGTAGGACTTTAGATATTGTAGAAAATGTTCAGGAAACCAGGTGAAGAGAGGGAGACACGCATGAAATGGTAGATCTGCCCCGTGAGGCAAGTGTTGCTCTTACAACCCCAAATTTGCTTAGGGGGGAAGACCAAATCCCAACAGCTTCCACGGCCTGATAGCTGTGATGGGGACACCCTTTCCATGGAATTCTGTCTTGCTGCAATAGGCTACCTAAGGTTATCTCTTCCCATTATCTCAGTCCCAGTGCCATCAGTGTCCTAGCTCGGGTCAGGGGTTTCACAGGTCACACCTGGGGCTCGTGGCTGGTGGAAGAGCCCGGCCCAGTGCTGTCCTTGCTGCAGAAAGCCCAGCAGACAGAGAGTAACCTTCTCCACAGCTCTTCATTTACTCTCTGTCCCATCCCACCATTTCCTCACGACAACATCCAACCTAGCAAAGCATGCTCAGGTGACGGCTTCAAAGCTCAGGTGATGGCTTCAAAGCTGATGTTCATGTTCTTGCTACTGAAAACATGTCATGTTTCCATCAGGTGGTAGAAATGAGGGAAATCAGCCCCACAGTTGCCAATGGAGAGCCCCAGCCAGGCCTGGAGAGCCAGGGCCGGGCGGCCTCCATGCCACGCCTGGCTGCCGAAACCAAGGTGAGCGGGGGAGTCCTCACTGCTGGAGGGGGCCAGGAACTCAGGGGCTGCTCTCTCTGCTTGTTGTGTTGCTTGTGGATGTTTGTTTTAGGAGACGTTTGCTGATCTGGAGGCAGGAAACCTTTATTCCAGCAGGTATTGGTGTGTAGTCACAGCGCTGTCCCAGGTTTTACTCACCCCTGGTTGCAGCAAAAAGCAGCCCAGTGGGATCCCTCTGGCTGGGGCTGAGGGCTGCCCACCCAAGGGTGTCCTCACTGACTGGGGGCAATGCCACTTGCCAGAGAAAGACATGTATTTCCCATTGCCAACTGTGTGTCACCATCAGACAGCCCAGCAGGACATGCTCACATGCCTTGACCTTGAAAAAATCAGGAGATGTGCTGTGACTGTCTTAGATGAATGTAGGACAGAATAGTAGGGAGCCTGTGCCTGGAATGCTGCATTTGGACACCGAGCCTCCTCCTGGTTTTTCCTCTTCCCACCATACTCAGCACGTTCTCTACTGTTCTTGTCCAGTGAAATGGTGTCCAGGAGATCCCTTGGGTGGCTTTTCCAAAAGAAATCCCATTGTAGAGTTATTCTCCAGCCATTTGTGGACACTGCTTAGTGTGTAGGATGTCAGAGACCATTTCTGACCATTCCACATGTTCATTGCTGACTGTTTGTCCCAAACACTCTCCAGTCACTGTCCTGCCTCCCACGTGTCAGAACATCTCACACTCATGTCGTGCCTCATTCCAAGGGCCTGATTCCTGATCAGGAGGGAGCAGCCTGGGTTTGGGGGCTGTTCCCATTGCTCTCCATGGGAAGCAGAACATAAAAGAGCTGCTGCACCCTAAACTCAAAGCCTGTGCTCTGCACACACAGCAGCAGCTCCAGCCCATGGAATCTTTG
>NW_020884901.1:9072925-9088665 GCF_003945725.1 Corapipo altera | reverse complement strand
CTGATTCCTGATCAGGAGGGAGCAGCCTGGGTTTGGGGGCTGTTTCCATGGCTCTCCGTGGAGAGAAGTGGAAGAATGCAGCATGAAAGAGCTGCTGCACCCTAAAACTCAAAGCCTGTGCTCTGCACACACAGCAGCAGCTCCAGCACATGGAATCTTTGTGCCAGCGTGCCGGGGCTGGCACAGGCTGCCCCTCAGCAGGGAATCTCCCAGCTGGCTTCAGAAGCTGAGCCTTTGTGTGAGCTGGGATTCACTGCATTCTCAGGAGCACTCCTCAACATGCTTAAAGAAGCACCAGACCCCAAAGCAAACCCATCCTCCTTGCCTTCCCCCTTCCCAGAGCAAAGTTATCCTTTATCCTGCAGCACCAGTAGCATCTTCCCGTGCAGGGGGATGTGGTTGGCAGCAGCAAGGCCAGCAGCACGAGCCTTTCCTTGGGAAACTCCTCTCCGTGGCAGTCAGGTTTTGCAGAAGGGAGTGTCCCTGGCAGAAGCGTGTGGTTTGTGTCCCCCAGGGCGTCGCTGCCCCTCGTGGAAGTGCCTCATCTGGTTGTGAATCAGGCCGGGAATCCCCGAGCAGATCTAACCTCATTTAATAATACACGTGTAAATAATACTGGACGTGGCTTTGGGTGAATAACTGACGTACTTTCTGTGTGTGTCTCCCCCGTCCCCCCTCTCTCTCACGTGCTGCTCTGCCCCTCCCCAAACTTTTGAGTTCTTTCTAACTCTCCTTTGCGACGCTTTCTGTTTCTGGCTGTCTCCCTTTGTGTTCGCCCGCCGTCCCTCTGTCTTTTTTACGTTCCACTTTTTTTTAAAAAATACACCTTCCCCGTGTTTTCAACCTCCCCGTCTGCTGTCCTGCCCCCATCCCCTCCCTCCCTGGTCGTCATGGTGTCTGCTGCCCATCTGCCGTGATGTCTGACAATGGCTGTACTGTGGGGCTGCTTCCAATAATGTCTCTCATCTTGTCCGAATTGTTTGCAGAGGAGCAAAGCACGGTCGCCTGGGAGTTACCTGGCAGTATGTAGTTTGCACTAAGTTGTATATCCTCTTAAATTCATGCTAAGAAATGATTAACCTGCCTTTGAACCCTCTACTTTTTTTCCCCCCCTTCTCATCTGGAGCCCAATGCAGCCGCTCCCTCTTCCCCACTTTGCTGTTCCCTCGACCCACGGTTGCACGTCGCACGCTCTGGTAGCTGGGGGGGGGGGGAGGGTGTTATTTGGTTGTTTTATTTATTTTATTTGTTTTATTTATTTTATTTGTTTTATTTATTTTATTTGTTCGTTTTGCTTTTTGTTTGATTCCATATGCCTCGTTGCACGGGAATTTAGGGAGTGAAACCAATGGGTTTGGTAATGAAGAAGCAATTAGTGACGCTCAGTGTAGCCTCCTGAGGTTTTTTGGGAGCCTGTGCGTGCCCTGTTGCCCTAAGGAGGGCATTGCCAGGATTTATGAAAGGGGATTCATTGCTTTGCCACTTCCCTTGGTGTCAGTGGGGACTTCTGTCCCTGGAATAAGCACAGAATTCCAGATTCCCTGGCAGAAGCACAGAAGCAGGACCAAACCCGAAGAGAAATGTTCATTTGTCACCAGTTTGGCTGTCTTGTTGTTGGGAATTTTCTGGTACCTTCCTCCTGGCAGCTCCTGTGTGGATTTTGAAAATCTGGAGAAGTGTATTTAGTGGGAAGGACTTCCACTTGTCCCTTTTTTTGCCCATCAGACCATCCAGTTTGCAGAACTCCCTGCCTTCCTTCAGCTTCAGGCTCAGCAGGACAAACATGAAACTCCTCGGTATAATTTAATGCCCACACAGTGAGAGCCACAAGAGGTGACAAAAACAACTGCCCTTCAGTGGGAAGCACCAAAATTTGGGTAACTGCCCAGATTGCACCTTTAGAGCCAGGATAATCTGGCTGTGATGGGAGGGAGGGTGGCTCTTTCCACTGAAAATAAGGAGCAGAGCTGTGAAACAACTGGCTTGGCACTGGGTAAATATCACAGGATATTCAGAGAGCTGAGTTTCAGGATAAGCAAACAAAACAGAACAGACAGTAAAAATAATACAGGGCTCTTTGGAAAAGGTTACAGTGAGCAAAGTAAATGTTCTGTGAGGAGTGTTGTTGGAGGCACTTATTGGACTGTGAATTCAAACAAGTGTGAGGCTGAGGGAACAGAGAACATCCTGAACTCCTTCCCTCTCAGACTGGACCACCGTGCTCTGGGGTCTCTCCTCAGAGCCAGGGAAGCCTCCAGAGGGTGGCTGAAGCATTGTCTCCACACAGAGCCAGCAGAGAAGGAGGCATGGGAATGCTCCTCTTTTTCTGAGCTTTCTACCTGGTGGCTGAGCAGTGGGAATACCTGTCCTGCCACCTTGTCTTGGGTTCTGCAGAGCATCTTTGTAAGGTTTTGAACCCCCAGGGAAGGGAGCAGAGTCTGGAGCTGCCCCTGGCACAGGGAGGGGCAGTGCCATAGAAGGCAGGTTACTGCGCTCGGTGTCCAGAGGTTTGGCCACAAATGATTGGAAAATGGGAATGCCAAACCCAAGTATTCATTTCTAGAGTTGTCCTGGTAGAATTGCAGGACATGCACACTGCTTGTCCCAGCCACAAGGAGTGATGGTGGGACAAGAGAGGTTGGAATGTTGGATGGGATTGTCTTATCTGCAGGGAGGCAGAATTAATTTCTCAGTGGCTTGGCCTGTCCCTTGCCCACTTATCCCTGATCTTTCTCCCTCTCCACGTGATGCTCAGCAGTGCTTTCATGCTTTGGGATGGCCACAAAGGCCCTGAAGCAGCTTTGGGTGAAACTAGTCTTGGAGGATTCTCTCTGTGAGGCGCTTGGCTACTGCGCTGTCCCCTTGTCCCTGCTGCCCTCCCGTGTCCCTGCTGCCCTCCTGGTGACCCTGTGCCGCTGTGTGTGCTGTGAAGTGCTACCTGTGGCTCGTGGTACCCGGGGGTTGGCACTCTGCTGAAGTAAAGCCCATCTCAGCCATCCGAGCTCACACCTGCCCCTCGATTCAGCGCTCGATCCCCCGTCCCACGAGTCCTCCTGCCCGCCGTTCCTCTTATATCCAATTAACCATTTCTCTCCTCGTCCCTTTCTCTCACTGACCCTGCCCACGGTGGGTGCCAGGCAGTGGGGCAGGGGCAGCCCTGCCCTCACCCTGCTCCGTGTGCCTCCCTCTGCCTTGCAGCCCATCCCGGACACGAGTCCCATGAAACGCTCCGTGTCCACGCTGACCCCGCAGCGCCCTCATGCCATGCACCTCTACGAGTACTCCCTGGAGAGGATGCCCCCGGAGCAGGGGCACCACCACCACCACCACCGCTGCCACCGCAGGAAAGAGAAGAAGCAGAAGTCCCTGGACAGGGCCGCCCATCACTTGGCCGATGGACAGGCTGGTGAGTGTCTCCTGGCTTTGTGTGTGATCCCATGGGCCTCGTGTCACAGGAATTTAGGGAGTGAAACCAATGGGTTTGGTAATGAAGAAGCAATTAGTGACTCTCAGTGTAGCCTCCCGAGGTTTTTTGGGAGCCTGTGCGTGCCCTGTTACCCTAAGGAGGGCATTGCCAGGATTTATGGAAAGGGGATTTATTGCTTTGCCACTTCCCTTGGTGTCAGTGGGGACTTCTGTCCCTGGAATAAGGCAGGAAGATGATCAAACCCAAAGTGAAATGTTCATTTTTCATCAATTAACCGAAAGAGAAGTGTTCATTTTTCATCAATTAACCCAAAGAGAAATGTTCAATTGTCACCAGTTCGACTGCCTTGTTGTTGGGCATTTTCTGTTACCTCCCTCCTGGCAGCGCCTGTGTGGATTTTAAAAGTCTACAGAAGTGTATTTAGTGGGAAGGACTTGACACTTTTTTTGCCCATCCAGTTTGCAGAACTCCCTGCCTTCCTCCAGCATCAGGCTCAGCAGGACACACATGGAGCTCCTCAGTATAGTTTAGTGCCCACACAGTGAGGGCCACAGGAGGTGACAAAATCAGCACAACAGGGTCCTGTTGATGGAGCTGGTGCAGCCCCCAGGTCAGACCTCACCAGGGTCTGCAGCTTCTCCCGAGGGGCAGCTCCAATCTCTGCTCTGTGTGAGCAGGGACAGGACCCAGGGAATGGCTGGAGCTGTGTCAGGGCAGGGTCAGGTTGGATCTCAGGGAAAGGTTCTTCCCCCAGAGGGTGGTTGGGCACTGACCAGGCTCCCCAGGGACAGGGTGGGATTGTTGGGGTGAACTGTGCAGGGCCAAGAGTTGGATGGAATGATCCTTATGGATCTCTTCCAGCTCAGGATCTTACTGTTCCAAATTGAATGCTGTGCTGGGCTCCCCCACCCCACCGTTGTGCCTCTGACAAACTTTCCAGCTCCTCTACTAACACGAAGCTCCTCAGTGTAATTTAATGCCAACACAGTGAGGGGCCACTTGTCCTCCTCCCTGCACCAGCTGGTGGGTGGGATTTGGGGTCCTACCTGAACACAGGGACCTCCCTGCTGCACACTAAGGAGCCCCTCACGCTGGTGACCCCTAACCAACGTTCTTCTTTCAGTAGCCCAGGCCGGTGAGTCTTCTGCCAAGGACAAGAAGGAGCGTGGGCGGTCCCAGGAGAGGAAGCAGCACTCCTCCTCCTCCTCTGAGAAGCAGCGCTTCTACTCCTGCGACCGCTACGGCAGCCGGGAGCGCTCCCAGCCCAAGTCTGCTGAGCAGAGCAGGCCCACCTCCCCCAACGGGGGCCCAGAGCAAGGTCCACACAGACAGGTGAGGAGAGGCAGGGTGGGACAGCAGCCCTGAGGTCTCCCAGGGGTTTGTTTGTGCGCCTTTTCCGTGTTTTGCTCAAATGAACGGAGACGGAACGGGGAGGGGAGGCCAGGCAGGGGTGGATTGGGGTCTGCATCGGGGTCCTGCTTGGTGCTTCACACCTAAAACAGGCATGGAAATGTCACTTGATGGCTTTTGAGCGGCCACCTGCAGAGTGAGGGACTCGAGGCTTCTCAGAGACAGAATCACAGAATGTGCCAAAGTGGAAGGGACCCAAAATATCATCGAGTCCAACTCCTGGCCCTCCATCCCCAGGAGTCACACCATGTGCCCAAGGCCCCACTGCCAAGGGCATCCTTGCTAACACAACACAGCAGCCCGGGGGACCCCACAACTGGCAGCTCTTGTCTTGGAAGTTCAGAATATTTCAGCAGAAAGTGGTTTGTTGGACGTTTTGAACAAAGACCTCGCCATTTTTTTTACTATCGAGACCATTTCCTGGATTAAAAAAAAGTTTGAAAATGCCTTAAAAAAAATTTAGGCAGCTCAGTACTTATCAAAACAATGTGGAATCACATTAAGGTTGGAAAAGCCCTCCCAGACCATCAAGTCCAAGCTGTGCCCGATGCCCACCTTGTCCCCCAGCCCATCCAGTCCTTCCTTGGACACCTCCAGGGATGGGGACTCCAGCAGCTCCCTGGGCAGCCCCTTCCAGTGCTTAACAACCCTTTCCATGAGGAAATTCCTCCTGATGTCCAACCTGAACCTTCCCTGGCACAACTTGAGGCCATTCCTTCTGCTGTCCCTTGTTCCCTGGGAGCAGAGCCCGAAACCCCCCCGAATCCCCCCTCCTGTCAGGGAGTTGCAGAGAGCCAGAAGGTCCCCTCTGAACCTCCTTTTCTCCAGGCAGCCTCCAGCACTGCTGGATTTGCCAGGAAAACCACACGGGAAAAACCCCAGGCAGAGCAGAACAAGCACTGATTGACAGCCCAACAAGCAACAACCCGATTGTTTGATAGGAAGGAAAACTGCTCTTTAAAAATTAAAGGTCTGGTCTCAAAATGTTAGGTCACAAAAGGCTGAGGGATTTTTAAAACACTCTCACAGGGCTGGTCATGTACTGCCCCGGGAGAATGTAAACTCAAATGCCAAAACAAGGGCCTGTTTCTCTCACTCATGGCATTTTTTTAAATTACTGCAGCTTAGGTCACTCTCACATGTCATTATTAGTAACCCAGGAAAGCTGCCAGGCTGTTCTACCACTCAAAAATCAAATGTGTAATATAAAAGAGGAGAAGGTGACACATTTCTGTTAAAGGAAATTGTTAGTTCAAGCCTGCCCAAAAAGCTTTTCGTTGTTATTTTTTCAGAAAATGGCTATTTAATCAAAATACATGTAATTTCCAATGTACAAAAAACCCCAGTCCCCCAGATCCTCCTCCCACACCATCCAGTTCTGACCACAGAAACAGAATCACAGAACCCCAAAACTGTTTGAGCTGGAGCTTAAAGCTCATCTCGTTCCATCCCCCTGCCACGGGCAGGGACCCCTCCCGCTAGACCAGCCCGACCCTTGGGTGAAGTTCTGCACAAACCCACCCCAAAGCAGATTTGGTTTTGTCTAAAATGCCCCGAACGAAGCAGGGTTTTGAGCTGCTCCTGCCCAGTCCAGGTAAGGCGCATGTGGAGCCTGTGTATGCTGTGGGTCCTTCCCCCCGGGCAGTGTCCCCTCCTGTCGGAGCCGTGTCCCAGTTTGCGTCCTACCGATGCTCTGCCCCTCCCTGTCCTTACTCACCGCTCGCAGAACTTTGAACTCTCCAGCTCTTTTACATCTCGTGTTGAATTATTTCTGGAGAACCTCCTCCCCCTGACCGTGCTTGTCTAAACTCTCTCTTTTTTGCTTCTCTTCCCTCTTGTGACTTGTCTCTCCCTTCTGTTGCTTCTCCTTCTGTTTTACACCTGCCTGCCTTTGTGTTTGTCCGGTGTTTCCCCCTTTTTTATTTTTTGATTTGCTTTGTTCCAATTTTTATGTAGGGCAGTGGTTCAGTTAATGGGAGCCCCTTGCTGTCGACATCTGGTGCTAGTACCCCATGCCGGGGTCGGAGGCAGCTCCCACAGACTCCACTGACCCCACGCCCCAGCATCACTTACAAGACCGCTAACTCCTCGCCCGTGCACTTCACCAGTATCCAACCCGGCCTCCCCACCTTCTCCCCGGGACGCCTGAGCCGCGGTTTGTCGGAGCACAACGCGCTGCTCCGCGGGGAGCACCAGCCACCCCCGCCGCCCGTGGCCCGCACCGGCTCCGACCCCTACCTGGGGCCCCGCGACGACGCCGACAGCCCCTCGCGCGCCGCGCCCGAGGACACGCTCACCTTCGAGGAGGCCGTGGCCACCAACTCGGGGCGCTCCTCAAGGACTTCCTACGTCTCCTCCCTGACCTCCCAGTCGCACCAAATCCGCCGCGTGCCCAACGGCTACCACTACACGCTGGGGCTCAACACGGGCCCCGGCGCCGGCACCAGAGGACGTAGCTACTACCACGAAGCCGATGAGGACGACTGGTGCTAGCGGCCTGGCAGAGCCCTCCGCGGCGGGCGGGTTTAATTATGATGAGTTTTATCATCTGGAAGGCCGGCGGGGCAGCCCCTGCCACGAGAACTGCTCTGCGCCCCCAGGGCCGGAGACGCTCCTGCAGCCTCTCTCCTCTCTTTGTTCTTTATTTATTTTTCTTTTTTTTCTTTTTTAATTTTTTTTTTTTTTTTTGCACTAGACAAACGGAGGAAGAAGGCTCCCTCCTTTGGGGGAAGGCAGCACATCTCTCTGTCCCCCCTGGCCCGCCTCCCCACTGCCCTGTCTAGTCACAGACACGCACCAGGTGCCAAATTGGCGACAGAGGCGAGAAGCCGAGCGAAGAGGGATCCTCACCTTCGGTGGTGGAAGAGCAGACTGTCCATCCTTCCCGAGATCGGCGCAGTTTTTGTTGGGCTATTTCTCAGTTAGTTTATCAGCATCATTTTTTCCCCTCCCCGGTCAGGGTGGGAGCGGGGGGTCGCAAAGGACACGCGGGGACAAGGATCACGCCCGCGCTCGGCCTTGTCGGCCGCTCCGAAGGGAGAGATGTACCCGAGCAACTGGGAGAGGAGGAACACAGCCCGGAACAAAGGACAGTCCGTTGGGACTTGATGTTCAGCCACAGGGATTCCTTTTTGGCAGAGCTGGTGCCACCCCCCTCCAGAGGTGACCCCGGCAGCTGGGACCCCGCTGTGACAGCGCTGCCGTGGGGGTCCCTCTTACCCCACCCACCACATCGGGTCCTTCACACTGACACACCACAAAGCCACAGGAGAGCTACTTTGTAAGGACTGTTTTCCTTGCTGCTGAGACTTTCCACTCCGCCCCTCTCTGCGACACGCCCCTCACTGTTTTGTCTTGTTTACAATATAAGCTTGATTTAGCAAAAAAAACAAAAAAAACCACCACAACTTAAAAAAAAAAAAATTATCCTGAAGGAAAAAAAAGGGAAAAAAAAAAAACAAACAAAAAAAGAGGAAAAAGCGTAGGGGTGAGAAGAAGAAATGTTATTGGTTTTATATCAAGCTATTAGATAGAACTTTAACTTTTCATTGTGTGCATTTTTGTAAATTGTACAGTAAAAAAAAAAAGAAAAAAAAAGAGAAAAAAAAAATTTACTCTTTATGTAGAGAATTAGTCCAATTGTCATTCCAGGTCCCACCGTTTCTACCGAATGCTCCAGTTGTTCACTACTAAGTGCCTAACCTTTGAAATCTTTCACAGTGACGATGCAACCTCTTTGCTTCGATGCATCAGACCTTGGGCGAGCGTGGGGAGGGCAGGAGGGGCAGGAGGGAGGGCAGAGCCCGGAGAGCCCCTCGCCCTGGAGGGTCCACGGGGCTCCCACCGCCCCAAGAGTGCACTCGAGTGCCAGGTTGGAAGCTTCCAGCGGGGAAGGCAGACACGCTTTGGGGTTGGTTTGGGTTTTGTTGGCCTTTATTTTTTTATTATTTAGTATTCGATTTGATTTGATTTGGTTTGGTTTTATCGGTGGGAGGGGAGTGATTGCAGCAAACAAACCCGGCCTTTTCTCATTGACTAGCGCTGAGGGAGGGATGCAGGTGGAAAAGCCCAGCATCTGCAGGGATGCTCCTGCAGGAGGAGCAGCGTCTCACCCGGACTGTGAGAGCTCTGGCCGTGCTCCGTGGGGCATCATCCGTGTGGAGGACAGTTGGAGTGAGCCTTGGTTTTATTGCCTGTTAAGAGAAGGTCAAAAGAATAATAATAATAATAATCAAAACCTCTAACTCTGATTCTCAGGGATGAGATTTCTGTGTTCTTGCAACGACTCTTGCGTTGGATGATTTCTTTCTTCTGTGCCCCTGTGGATTTCTGCACTGTGAGCCTGGCAAAGGGGCAAACACGCTGTGCTGGCAGGGAGGGAGGCTGGAAGCAAAGCTTGGGCAGGACCTCCCATCCCTGGCTCTGCTGAGCTGTTGTAGGGCTGCTTTGGGGCACAGGGTGACCAGAGAACACAAGGAATAAAGGTGGAAGGAAGAAGGGTGGGAGGTGCCAGACGAGCACATCCTGATAGGAAAGAGGAGAGGGTTGCACAGA
This sequence comes from Corapipo altera, assembly GCF_003945725.1. NCBI lineage: Eukaryota > Metazoa > Chordata > Aves > Passeriformes > Pipridae > Corapipo > Corapipo altera. The sequence continues at coordinate 9,079,274 of NW_020884901.1, read as the reverse complement.
GGAATTTTTTCAGAGGATCTCCCAAGCCCCAGAACTGTGAAGCTTCTCCAGATGAAATGGTTGCTTAGGACGGGGAGAGATCCCGCTGGATCCCGGTGATCCCGTTTGGCACTGGGGAGGTTGGAGGGTATTGGATGCTACCAAAATGCTCAGGAGGTCTCTCGTGCTCTCAGCAAAAGCCTTTCAGCCTCAGGCAGGGAGCAGTTTGCTGTAGGGTGGTTCTTCACGTCTCCTGTAGCTCTTCCGTTGAGGAAATTCAACCTGTTTTTGGTTTGTTGGGTTTTTTTTTTTCCGTTTCCTTCTGTGTTTGTTTTTTTTTTTTTTCCTTTCGTTCCGTTAATAACAACCTCTGGCCGATCTCATCCCTGGATTCTGCTGAAGGAGAACTCCTGTCTGTATCTCTGTCTCTGTATTTTTTCTGTGCACTTCCAATCACGGCAGTGTGGCAGCCGGAGCTCCCCGTGGGCCGGGCTGGGATTCCCAAAAGGAGGGCTATGCAACAAGATGACACGTTCGGACACACATCCAAACCACCCACAGTCAGAAAGACCTTCATCCATCCCATAGCTTTATCTGCTGGATTTTCCTGTTTCAGGCTTCAGCATGATTGTGACCAAATGTTTGATACGTTTATTTATTTTTTTTTTTCCTCCCTTAAACGAAGGCACAAACACTTTGTTTGAAAAGTTTTAAAGAAAACGTTCCTCTTTTACTCCAGGAGGTTGAAGTGGGAGGGGAAACACAAAATCTCTCTGCCCGTGCATGCGAACGTTGTAAAAAAAAATGGGAAGCAAAAGAGATGCCTTTCTGTACGGAATAATTCTGTCTTTTCCCCCCTTCCTCTTCCATTTTAGACCCCCCAAAACCCCCAGCCCTGCACTAAAACACGGCCTTGGGTCACCCCCAATTCTTAGGCAGAACATGAAGAAGAATTTTAAGTTGTCTAAATCCTCCACCCGCCTCGCAGGGGTCGATGGCAGTGACAGCCAAGCCTGACCACAACTGTTCATAACCCTTCCCTGGCCTTTTTTTGCAGCCTCTCTGCTGTCTCTTCGACGCATCCATAATATTTCCAAGATTCCTCATAGTGAGTTGCCAAACTTGAATTGCACCGATCAGTTTTCTGCATCCAGAACCAGTCTCGTAGTGGCTGTACTTTGAATTAAGTAATGTTTGCATGTAAAATATATACATATATACATATATATAAAACGAAACGAGAAAAAAAAAAAAAGTATGTGCATGGAAAAAAAATGTTTATCTTCGTACTTTTTTGATACAATGTATTCATCAGTTGTTAATTTTTAATTATATTTGATATAAATTGGGGGTTTGTTGCAAAAACTTTATATTTCAAAAAAACAGTGTTAAAAATGAACGAAGTTCCGACCATGCAACACAAGCGGAGCTTTACCCAAAAAAATAAAAAGGAGGGAACAAAAAAAAAAAAAACCAAAAATGCAAGGAAAAAAAAAAAAAAAAAAAAAAAGGTTGTGATTGCCTAGTTTGCTGCCTGAGTAATATTTATCAGCCAAACTTTGAATTCTGCAGTTGTTTCTACAATTAACATTTTGTATGAAGCAAAGTCCTTGAATTAAAAATAAAAACTTAGCAAAAAAAAAAAAAAAAAAAAGGAAAAAAACCTGACAAATTCCCAGCCGGTGTGTGCAGTGTGCCTGGTGACTGGGGAGAGCCGTGGAGGGACAGCCTGGGCCAGCCAGTGTGGAACTGAGCTCAGTTCTGCCCAAATTGGGATGTTGTCAAGGAATTGGCCACTTTTGGTGTTTGTTTCTGTAGAGGCTTCACAGAGGCTCAGTTTGAGTAGGGAGCTCTTTGCAAATTTGCCTTCCCAGTGTGGATCCAATTGGAGGTTCCTGGAGTCCAACAAGCAGCAAAAGTGTAGGATTTAAGCTTAATCACCCCAGCAGTGATTGATTCCTTCCAGGGTTTCAGCAGAGGGATTTTATCTTGTAGAACACTCTCCCAGGTTGCCCATCCCTGGAGACATTCCAGGTCAGGTTGGATCTGAGCAGCCTGATCTAGGGGAAGATGTCCCTGTTCACCCCAAAAGGGTTGGACTGGATGGCCTTTAAAGGTCCCTTCCACCCCAAACTGTTCTGTGTGCAAAAATGTGGCTCCATGTGGCTTTAACCCTGATTCAACCCTAAGCCCACTCCCAGCAGATGTTCTTGGTGCCTCAGGTAGCCATAAAATCATGGATTGGTGTCAGGAGTCTGTCACGTGTCCAGGCCGTGCTGTAGCACTTGTACAAAAAAGAATTAATAATAGTAATAATAATAATACTTGTGGAGTTCACCTTGAAGTTCCTTCTCCCAAGACTTGCACTGAGCAGAAGAACAACCCGAGGGCTCTTGGTACACAAGGAAGGAACTTCTCGTTTCTTTGGATAACTGGAGAACCACCCTCATTCCCTCTTGGGGGAGAAATCCACTGTGTTTCTCCTTCCTCAGTGTCTGCTGGTGTCACACTTCTGACAATGCCAAGGACTCTCCAAAAATTCTCCAATGAATAGCAGCAGGACCGTTGCATTTTCGCACTTTTCAGAGCACAGGGTCTGTTTTAATGTTTGATTCTTCTTCTCTCTTGTTGCATCATTTCTGTGATGAGACCACCCAAGGTGCCACCTGAGATTCGGTGTGGAATGAAAGGAAAAGGTCCTGAAATCCCTGATGACCAGGTCAGGCTGTAGCTTTGGAAGAAAAGGGGTCATTCAGGACGTGATTAGGGGAGTTTGGAGCAGATCATCTCAACCTGTGATCTGTTTTGGGGTTCCTGGGCAGGACAACAGTGGAGCAGAAGGGAGGAGAGTAGGATTTTTATTACTTTTAAGAGCATTACTTTTGAGATATCCCAAAGAAAGTGGAGGGTTCTGAGCAGTGTCCAAGGGAAGGTTTGCAAAGGTTTGCACAAGATTTGAGGATCAGGATCAATGTGCACCCCCACCTCAGAGGGGACCCCCACGGCATTTGCTCCACCACACCCACCTGGGAGCTGGAACCTGCCTGGAGGACTGGATGAACCCCCTTTCCCCTCCAGATGTGTGTCACAGAGAACCTCCACAACCTTTAAAATCCTAAAAGCCCTTTAGTGACTTTCTGCGCTTTTAAAGTATTTTTTGTTTCTTTTTTTTCTTTCTCCCTCCTGATTTCAGTTGTATCCTTTTGGTCTGAGGCATCAACGCACCATCAACTTCTCCAGGGACTGCCTGAGTCCTGAAGGAGCTGGAGCAGGCAGGATCCCCACTGCCACACTCAAAGCATCTCCCACATCCCAGACACTGGATGTGGAACCCTCGGGTTTGTTTTGTTCCGGTTTGATTTCAGCCGAATTCCACAAAATGGCTCTATTTTTACACCATTCCTGCTATAACTCCAGGCACAGCTGCTGTCAAGGGGTTTCACAAGTTCTCCTCCTCCCAGGGGCACATCTTACCAGCAGAGACTGCTGTATTTCCATTCCCTGTATTTCCATTCCCTGTATCTCCACTCCCAGCCCTGTGGGTAAAATCCAGATCAGTGTTTCCCAGGCCAGCACCCCACACCCGGTTGTGCCATTAGGGGGTAGCATTTTCAGGCTTTTCCTACTTTCTAGGGAAACAAGAACATAAAGGGAAAAAGCCTGATTCATCTTGCCACTCTTTGAGGGTCGTTCCCTGAAATATTTGTCCTAGGATGCAGAAAACTCAGGGTGAGACACCGAGTCCAAGGTGCTCAGGTAATTTGGCCTTTTGTATTCCCTGAAGCTGATTTCCCATTCCAGCCACGTCTGCAGACAGTGCCTGCAGATTCCTGCCTGCCCTCCAAGGTGATGAATTATTTCTCCCAGAGTATCTCATCCCTCTTTATCAATTCTAAGTAGATCACCTGATGTTTTCCGGGCTGCGAAAACACCGTTTGCAGAAAGTGCCTGATCACAATAAGGAGCCTCAACTCAACGCTGTCCCTCAGCACATTCCAAAATATTTTTGCAGAAGAGGCGAGTTTTGCATTTTTATGTGATAAAAAAGAGTAAACTGAGATACTTGGAGGGGACTGAATTGCCCAGGGTCACTCGGCAAGGACAAGGTTGGGGTTGCTTTGCCTCCTTTGTGTCTCCGTGTGTCAGATCACCGGCGTGTCCGTGATTTTTTTGCATCCACAGGTTTGTAGCAGGATCCCAGTGAAGTGTCACTGGGAATTGGGCATCTCCCTGGGAGATGTGTTGGTTGACTGGGGGGAATTCAAAGCGAAGGGGAATTCAAGGAAGCAGTAAGAGAAGTGCTGGTGATGGTGACAGGGCTGAGGAGCTCTGTGGTGACGCTGAGGGGTCTCAAATATTTGTGGGGCTGAAGTCCTGGGGGGGGTGAGGGAACTGCTGAGGGTGTTTGAAAAGGAAGGTCTGAGCAAACCAACCCCCAGTGAGGGGATGGAAACACCAGAACAGAGCCCCTCCACCCACCTGGGACATGCTGGTGGAGCAGAGCTGTGTTAATTCAAAGCAAACAGTATCAATAACCGTAGTTTATTCATTTTATCCTCATCTCCACTTTCTGTCATTGCTCTGAAACAGAATATCCCAGCACTGGCTTTGTCTGTGTCTGTTTTTATTATTTCTCTGTGGCAGCCTTTTCTCTGCCCAGCACGGCACAAACAGAGGAGGAGGAGGAGGAGAAGGAGGCAGGTCCTTGTCCAGCTACTCCTGCACAAAAGTCTGACATACCCACAGGGGTGTAAACCCGAATTTTCTCACAGAAGGCTGAGGAGGGGAGTGGATGTGGTTGTGTTACTGGATACAGCAAATGGTAGTGTGTACAAAAAAAGGATGCTGAGCTGAGCAACAGGACTGTGGCAGAATAATTCTGTGAATTTTACAAGAGTTTTTTCCTCCTCATGGATTGGAGAGTGTTTAAAAGACTGGGTTTTACCTGTGATCCTAAAAAAAACCTCTCCTGCAGTGGGGTGGTGGGATGTGCCCGGAGCTGAGGGCAGAGCCCCCAGGTGCCACAGCAGAGATGCCAAGGGATGGGATGGGGGATGTGCTGCTGGGACAGATGGTCACAGCTTGGGAATCAATGGGATTCAGAAAGGAAAGGCAAACCCGTGTCACATGTTCTTGACAAATAAAGTCCATGGCAAAGCAAAAGACTCCAGGAGTGTCTCTGACCTTCATTTCCTTCACAAGCTGAGTCAGTGTGTGACAGGGGAAAGGCCTGGAAATGGGGACAGAGGGGTGACTGTGGCACATTTTGCTCCTAAATTGGCTCCTACCTCAAGCAGCATTTGGGATTTAAGGGGAGGATCTCACAGAATCCTCATTTCCCAGTGCCATGGTGTGGCCTGTCATCAAAGTGACCCTCAGGTGACACACTGGGCATCTGAGCATCTCCTGCTCTCTGCCAGGGCTGCCCACCCGAAGGCAGGGGTGTCTGGCTGCCCCTTGCTGAAGGTTCCCATATTTTGGGGATCTCTGGGTGATGGTGCAGAGAGGGTTGGGAGTGAGCCTGGCTCCTCCTCGGGCCTGAGCCAAAACCCCCACAGGGCATCTGTGGCTTTGTGGGAGGTAGTGTGGCCTCAGGAGTGATACTGGTGGCACTGGAGAGCTGAGTGTGGGGCACAGAGCGGGGGCTGCAGTGGGCCACTGCAGGGCATGGTGCAGGTGTGGGGTGGAGAGCAGGGAAACTCACTTTAGGGGTGCCAGTCTGCCATGGTGGCATGGCTGGGGAGGACCCTGCCATGGTGTGAGGGTTGGGCAGGACCTGGGCTGGGTCAGGTGTACCCCAGTAATCCCAGGAAGGGGGTGAACTGGCCCAGACTCTGCAGAAAGGGGGGGTTATACCCAGTGCAGCTCTCACTGGAGAACTGGGGTTGTCTCACTGTCACACTCACTCACCCCAAAATGCCCCAGTGGGAAGCTGCCCTGTCCTGCCCCCCTGCAGGAGCAGGGTCGGGGCACAGTTTGGGGAGGTGAGACCCCCTGAGAAACACTCACAGCAAGTTTTATTTGGGGAGGGTGCAGGATGTCCCCTTTAGCTATAGAGGGCAGACTGGGGGGTGCCACCAACCCCTGCAGCAACCGCAGGACAAACAACCCTGTGTGTGTGTGGGGGGGTGTCTGTCGGTCAGTCCGTCTGTCTGTCTGTCTGTGTGCTACCCCGCGTAGCCCCGCATTCGGGGGGAAAGGGGACTCCCATCCCCAGGCTCTGAACCCCCGGGGGGCTCTGGAAACGTGTCTGATTTTGGGATGGGGGGAAGATGGGAGGATGATGGGGGTTAATACCCCTGAGCGCCAGGGGGCCCTGGAAGCGCGTGTGTTTTTGGGAAGGTGGGTGATGGGGGGCATTAACCCCTGC
>NW_020884901.1:9061725-9072525 GCF_003945725.1 Corapipo altera | reverse complement strand
GGGCGGGGGCCGGGGCCGTCCTGCCCCGGCGGCGGCGGCGGGGCCGGGCGGGGATGCGGCGGGGCCGGGGCCGGGCACGATGCTCGGCGGGGCGCTGGTGCTGGCGCTGCTCTGTGCCCTGCCCCTGTGCCCGGCGGGGCTGGAGCCCCCCGAGACGGGCTCCGGGCTGGACACAGGTACGAACGGCGGCGGGACGGGATGGGGGGGCCGGGGAGCTGCGGGGGCATCCCGGGCCGGGGGGATATCCTATCCCCGCTGGGATGCACCGGGAGCCCGGGCACCGGGAGCGGGGAGAGGGGGTTGAGCGGCCGGGACCCCTCGGCGGTGGCCGCGGCTCTGCAGGGATGCGGTTCCCGGGGATGGGGGCGCTGGGGGTGCATCCCGGCCGTGCTCTGGGATTCCCGGCTTTCTTGGGATTCCATGGGGTAAACGTGACCCAGCCCAGGTCCTGCCCAGCCCTCACACCGTGACAGCGTCCTCCCCAGCCTCGCCACCGTCGCGGTGGGAGGTGTTTGCAGACGGGCACCCCAAAAGGGAGTTTCTCCACCCCACATCTGCCCTGGGGGCAGAAAGGCTTCCCCCAGTGCGAGGGGCTGCTGGGGGGTGCTGGGGGGGCAGGCAGGGTAGGGCTGTCTTTGGGGGTGTCACTGTGGCACAAGGGTCCCGTTGGCACAGCCATCCCTGGAGCGGGGCTGGGTCCCTCTCCCTGCGGGTGCCGGGATTGCTGGGATTTGTGTGTGTGGCTTCTTGGATGCCTAAAATCATGGAATCATGGAATGGTTTGAGTTGGAAGGGATCTTAAAGCTCATCCAGTTCCACCCCCTGCCATGGGCAGGGACACCTTCCACCAGCCCAGGTTGCTCCAAGCCCCATCCAACCTGGCCTTGGACCCTTCCAGGGATGGGGCAGCCACAGCTTCTCTGGGCAACCTGTGCCGGGGCCTCCCCACCCTCTCATTTGACTGAACATCATCCAGGGGTGTGGATTTACCCTTTGATCACTGCTACCCAGGCTGGGGAAGATCCTGAGCTCAGGAATGTTTTCAGGTTTTATCATAGTTCCAACTGGTGCGTGGGGCAGAGCCCTCCAAAAGTTCAAGTTTCTCAGGCTTTGGCCTCAAACAAGACACTTCTTTGGTGCTGAGGCTCCTGCTTTCCAGCCAGTCCCTACTGATGGAGCAGTTCTGCTCCAAGGAAAGCTTGTGTAGCACAGACACAAGAAATATCCTCAAGGAGCAGGATGGGGAGTGAGGGGCAGCCACTGCAGAGCTTGGCTGGCCTTCCTGACCTCGGAGCTGGGATTGGCTCCCTGAGCCAGAGCAGGGACCTGTGGCATTCCCGGGGCTGGCTGGGGGCTTTGTGCACTGATCCCAAGTCCAGTGGGGAATACTGAGGTGTGGAGGGAGTGCCAGAGCAGAGCAGCTCCTCACTGGAGCTGGGACTTGGTGTTCAAAGCTGGTGAGACCTTGCTGAGGTTCCACATTCCCTTTGCTCCACGCAAAGAGGACACGGCATGTGGCAGTTGTGACACTTTCGGGTTGGGAGGAAATTAGGATCCATTTCTTAGGTGGATTCATTAGGAAATAAGGATCCCTGTCTTTCCTCACTCCAGCTCAGTCAGGATATGGATATTTCTTGATGCCTCCTGCTTGGGTTGGGGCAGCCAGCACTTGGTATCCCTGCAGCATCCCTGCCATGGAGGTGGCACCATCCCCTCCCTGGAGTCCAGGTGGAAGGGTGGTTTGCATGGATGGTACTTGGGAGAGGTCAACATCTGGGTACCTGAGCCCCAGCTGGGGCTTTGGGCTGTAAAAGAAGGAGTTTAATCCATCTGGGAGAGAAACTGGGCTGAGGCCATTTGTTGTGTTTGTAGCCATCACCAAAAGGATGTTCCCTGAGGGGCTCAGGAGGGCTCAGGGTGCCAGAAATGGGTGGGAAGAGACTCCAGTGTGCTGGGAATGGGGATGCCTGGTGTCCAGTCCCCTGGGAGCACTGTTCCCCTGGAGCACAGCTATGCTCTCTGAGCAAACAGTGAGGGTGAGCTCTCTGAGCTCAAATCCATCCCTTGAGCTCTAATCCACATTACCTGGAGCAGCAGGTCGGCCTGGAGATGGTGGAGGGGTTGATTTTCAGGGGAGCAATTCTTGAACTTGCACCTCTTTTGTGTGATTTCATAGAATCCCAGAATGGTTTGGGTTGGAAGGGACCTTAAAGCTCCTCTCATCCCACCCCCTGCCATGGGCAGGGACACCTTCCACTAGCCCAGGTTGCTCCAAGCCCTGTCCAACCTGGCCTTGGACACTTCCAGGGATGGGGCAGCCACAGCTTCTCTGGGCAACCTGGGCCAGGGCCTCCCCACCCTCCCAGCCAACAATTCCTTCCCAATATCCCATCTAACCCTGCCTTTTGGCAGTGGGAAGCCCTTCCCCCTTGTCCTGTCCCTCCATCCCTTGTCCCAGGTCCCTCTCCAGCTCTCCTGGAGCCCCTTCAGGCACTGGAAGGGGCTCTCAGGTCTCCCTGGAGCCTTCCCTTCGCCAGGTGAACCCTGCCAGCTCTCCCAGCCTGGCTCCAGAGCAGAGGGGCTCCAGCCCTTGGAGCATCTTTGTGGTCTCCTCTTGTTCTTTTTATTCTGGGAGCTGCAACAGTTCCCGAGTGAGGCCCCTGCAGTGCTGTGGGTCCGTGATGGGGAGGGAAAGGTGGCACTGGCAGATCTTTGCTGGATTTGGGATGTTCTGGGGCTGCCTCTGGGGCACAACATGAGGGTCTGCAGGGCTTTGCTGAGTTCACCCCCCCCCACTCAGAGGTGCTGTGTTCGAGGAGGACAAAGTGGGAAAACTCCTCAATCCGTTGGCTCTGGGGCTCCCGGGAGCTGCTTTTCCCTCCTGAAGTGCCATAAATAAAAATTGCAACCCTGCCCTGCGAAACACAAAACTTCCCCAAACCACCCCAGGAACATCCCGCCCGGGAACGGGACCCAGAAATGAAAGCGCACGAACAATTTGCCGTTAATTAAAGCTTAGAGTCGTCCAATTAGGATCTGCTTAATTAAGGAGCTCGTCTGAAAACGAACCACTTGGCTCCTGCAGATGGGGATTTCTTGCTGGAGGGTGGGTGAAAATAGTCTTTCAGGAAATTATCCTGCTGGAGGCCTGATGCTGTGAAATGTGGGATCCAGAGCTGTGCAGCCAAGCCCCTCAAATCTGGGATGTTTGGGATCCATGTGCTTGTGTTGAGGATGTTTACATGGACCTGGTAAAATTACATTGAATCTCCTGCAAACACACAAAATCAGGTGTAAATTGTGATGTGTTTGTGCTGTGTGTGGGTGTCTGGTTGCATGTATTTGATATATACTTATATATATAAATTATATAAATATATATATAAATATATATATTTATATATTATATATTATATATTATTTTATATTATAGTATATATTATAGTATAGTATATATTATTATACTTTTTTATATAGTATATGTAGTATATAATATAAAATAATATATAATATATAAATATTTTATATACATAATATATACATATTTTATATAATTCTATATATTCTATTCTATTATAGTATTAGATTGTTATATGTTATATTATATATATGTATATTATATATATGTATATTGTATACAGTATATATAATATAATATAAAAATATGCATTTTTATAGAGAGAGAAATATATATTTTTATATATCATGTTGGTCTCTGTGCCTGTGTAAAGCTTCACAAAACGATGATAACTTTAACCAGTTTCAAGTCAAGGTTCTTAAAACTCCAGAAATACCAGAAATGGGTTCTTCATGTCACCTCCATGTGACCTTCCCCTCTGGAGGGTCATGGAGTCCTCCAGCAGGCAATTATATGGGATTGTTAATTTTTTTCCCCCTGACAAGACCCTAAATTGTGCATTTAAAGAGGCACAAATGCAGGGGTCACTGCCTCTCCCCCGTCACCCAGAGCATCTGTGAGCCTGTTCTGGGAGGGAGAGCAGGAAGGACTGAACTTTTGGGGCTCTCAGGAGTTGTGAGAAGCCCAGACAGACCCCACGAGGGTATTTTGACAGCACAGCTTTTATCCCCAAGGTCCTCTGGGGGCTCCTCTCCAAGGATTTGAGCACCAGAGGGTGGAGGGAAGAGCCCACCTGGGTTTGCTGTGCTTTGGCTCCATTTGAAGAACCCCTTTATCTGAAATCTGAATTTCCTGAGAATCCATTTCCAGGGTTACCTGCTGGATGAAAAAGAGCCCTTTTCCACCCTAAAATCCCCCAATCTTTTTGTCCAGGAGTTGTTGCTTCTTTCCCTCAGACAAAGGCACAAACAGCCCCTATTGCACTTGATAATTTGGGGTTGTTTGCTTGTTCCCCCCCTTGCACTGAGCTGGGGGCAGGAGGTGCCTCTGGCTTGGGTGCTTTGGGAACTCAACCTGGAAGTGGCTCCAATTTCCTCTGGAGGAGAAGGCCCTGCCCCTGAGGTGACACTGCCTTCAGGAGTGGCATGAGGGGGACATTTTCATTTTCTTCCCAAGGTGATGGGAGACACCTGACACTTATGGTAAAGCCATAAGGGATGGGGACATGGGGACACTGGGGAACAGGGACACTGGTGGGATTGGTTCATACCCAGAGCTGGCACCACTCCAGGGTACCATGTCCAGCTGCCTTCTGCTGTGCTGTTTAACTTTGCCAAACCTGAGCTGTTTGCCTTGGAAAGTCTCTCTGTTACACGTCTGTCCCACGCTGAATTATTTGAAAACTTCCAGCCCAAACTGCCCAACCATTCCCAGGATCCCCAGCCATTCCCAGGATCCCCAGTCATTCCCAGGATCCCCAGCCATTCCCAGGATCCCCAGCCATTCCCAGGATCCTCAACCATTCCCAGGATCCCCAGACATTCCCAGGATCCCCAGCCATTCCCAGGATCCTTGTCTTCAGCACAGATTGGTATTTCTGGAAGCTGAAGTTTGGCAACATGCCCACGAGATCCTTCCAGATTAGACCAAGTTGTAAAATCTTACATTTTTTTCAGCAAGACCCTTCCAGATTAGACCAAGTTATAAAATCTTATGCCTTTTTTTCACCAAGTTATAAAATTCTAAACTTTTCCACAGGCCTCATTTCCTAAAACCTTCCTCTCCCTCTGGATCCAGGTGTGGATCCTGCCCTGAGCCAGCTCTGGCATTCCCAGCCCATATCCCCTTCTGTGCCACCACGGAGCACAAAAGGATGCTAGTGCTGCTTCCACTCTATTTTTTTTTTCCATGTTAGTAGGTGGGAATCATCCCATTTAAATTCTGGGAAAGGTTTTCAAGGGTGAGTAAGTGCTGTTCCTCAGGGGGAGATTTTCTAGAGGAGAAGCATAATGGATAAGCCACATGCTGCAGGTTTGTGATCAGATCAGCTTACCAGGAGCTGAGCCAGAGGATACAAGCATCATTCCCATGGAAAAATGAACAGCCTGAGCATGTGCTGTTAGACCTAAACCAGAGCCTGCCCTTGTTGGAGCACTGACAGGACCCTCCAGCTCCCAGCACTCAAGCCCAAGCTAAGCCAGGCTTGTTTTAGGTTTGCCTCCAGAGAGGTGGAAGATTCCAGGGGCAGACGCAGGGTTTGGTGTGAGGAGCAGCTCGGAGTGGCTGCCCACACCCCCTTCCTTGGGCAGGCTCCCAAAAAGCTCCTAATTTCTTGCAGGAGGAGCCACCATCTGCTCCTGGTTGAGGTCCTGGCCGTGGGGGCTGATGTAACGTCGTTCCACCCTCGGCTGAGGAAGCTGGAGCTCGTTGTGTATGTTCAGTGTGACATATATATATAAATATATATATACATATATATGCCAGGAATCTTGGCTCTCTCAGCCCTGCAGTCAGTGCAGGACCAGGGGGGTGGCACTGCCTGTGTGGGCAAGGGGTGCTGGCTGTGGGAGCACTGGCAGGAGCTGGGAATGGCTCAGCTCTGAGGAGAGGAGCCCATCCCTGGACACTGTGGTGTATGGGGTCGTTTGCTCCTCAGGGGGTTGGTTTGGGGCTTGTCTGGGAAGGAAAACCCTTTGGAGAGCTGGTGGATATCAATGGATTTTTGGGTGCTGGGCTCAGCCCTCGTGGCCCTGGCTGGGTGCAGGCTCAGGGCTCAGCTCCACAGGGAGGGAGGGAGGATCCCTCCTCCACAGGGATGCTCTGGCACCTGGCAGGGTTTGCTGCTGTTGCAGCTCTTGCCCAGGCAGGTGGGCAAAGGGGCAAAGGGGCTCTCCCTGGTCCTTCCTGTCGGTCCTGGCAGTGTGTTGGGGGACAGATGTGAGCACAGAAATTCCTTCCCCTAAAAATTCATTTCCTTCCCCTAAAAAGAGAGCAGATGGATGTTCACCCAACCTACCTCCCATATAAAGATTTTTTATATTTTTTTCGTGCTTTTCTCCCTATTTTTAACCAAACCAGGCTGGTCAGGCTGGCTCTGTCCCCTTCCTTCCCATCACACTGAGCATGGGAGAGCTCAGGGGGAGTCTGAGCATCCCTGGCCCTGGGGCTGCTCCATGGGGTGGAGCAGCACGGTGGGACCCGGTGCTGCCCTGGCCTCTGCTTTCCTTTGGGGTAAGTCAGGAATTCTGGCAGAGGGAAGTGCTTCCTGATTGCCAGCTGGTGGCAGAGGGATTCCTTGTCCCACTGTTCCTTCATTGTGCAAGGGCTCCATTCAACCTGTGACGCTGAAAAGCTTTGCTCTCTTCTGGTCGTCAATTAAGGAAAAAATACCACTTGAAGACTTAAGCGCCCTCCTCCCCTGCCCTCCCCGCTCCAAGAACTCGGGAGAGCAACAAAGTGACAAAAATCAGCTTCTGTTTAGGGCACATCAACCTTGACGGTGGGTCTCTGCCCACAATGCCGGTAATTAGTGCAGCACTAATTGCCCACGTGGAGCTTTGCCTCTGCCCGGGTCCCTCCCGGCGGGGGAATTCCTGCGGGGGTTAAAGGGCAGCTCAGGTCACAGCCAGCTCATCCTGCTGCTGCTGGGGACCAGGGTGCCCTGGGACCCGGCTGTGGGTGCTGGGGGGTGATGGGAGGTGGGTGGCAGAGGGGAGAGACAGGTGGGATGGAGGGGTGCAGCAGGACAGAGGGAGGGGTCAGGATGGAGGGACACAACAGGCCAGAAGGACATGTCAAGATGGAAGGACACAACAGGCTGGAAGGACAGGCCAGGATGGAGGGACGCAGTGGGACAGAGGGACACAACAGGACAGAAAGATACTTCAGGACAGAGGGACACAACAGTCCAGGAGGACGTGTCAGGATGGAAGGACACACCAGCCCCTCCCCCTGTGGCCACAAGTGTCTTTATCTCCTCAGCTTGGCCACGGTGACTTTACAGAGGCTGCAGTGGCTCCAGGGGAAGGAGAGCCAGGCTTGGCTGTGCTGGGTTGTTCTTCTGGTTGTTCTTCTCCCTGATTTCCTCTCCCCTCTTCTCCCTGCCCCTGGTGCCTGGAGGGGGCAGGGACACCTGAGGTGCCAGGATGGCTCTCTGGGTGGCTGCAGGGTGTTGGAACCCGGGCTGCTCAGCAGCCTGACCCCCAGCAAACCAAATCCTGGGACCATGGGATGACCCAGGTTGGGAGGAACCTCAGGAGATCATCTGGTCCAAGCTCTGTGGGTGAGGGAGCCCAGAGGAGATGGTGCAGCACTCTGTCCATTGTGTCCTGAACATCTCCAGCCATGGGGAGTCCACCCCGTCCCTGGGGAGGTTCTGAGACTGATTGTTCTCCCCGAAAGAATTCCTTCTTGCATCACTAGCCCAGGGTGCTCCAAGCCCCATCCAACCTGGCCTTGGACACTTCCAGGGATGGGGCAGCCACAGTTTCTCTGGGCAACCTGTGCCAGGGCCTCCCCACCCTCACAGGGAGGAATTCCTTCCCAATATCCCATCTAAACTCATCCCCTTGATGAGAGTGAGCAACACATCCCCTGTAGGGAAGGGCCAAACCTCCTGTAGCTTGTGTAGCTCTCACAGCTTCCTGGCCCCACTTTGGGGAGTTCCTGTGAGTGCTTTTCCCAGAGCCTGGACATTTTCCCCTCAATGGCACAGGAACCTGTGCCACCATAAAAACAGGTTGGCAGGAGCTGCTGCTGCCAAGAGCAGAGTAGTGGGGTGAGGCTGAATCCCATTGCCATGGAGGATCAGCCCATTCCCAGGGTGGTGGGAACCTCTGTGTAGCCTTTTTTCGTGCTCTAAGGAGCCCCATAATCTGCATTTATGTCCTCTTGAGAGCTCTGTTTGGCAGTGGGAACCCAGCACTAGGGATGTGACCTCAGTTCATGCCCTTCTGAACCTGCTGCAGGGAAACTGGGCACAACTCAAACAGATTTAGCCCAGGGAAAAACACTTGATTTTTGTTGCTTTCACCAGAGCGTGAATGAAGTCATTTTTAAAAAAATATTTTTGGTCTTTTTAAATCATCCAAATAGCAGTTTCTATTTTCTTAAAGGGGAAAAAAAATGTAGGAAGGTGATTAACTTTTATGTGTTGGAAGCTGCCTGCCCTCCTGACTGGCACTACCAGAGATCCACCTCCCCACTCCCAGATGTATCCTAAACAAGACATTGAGATGAGGCATAAAATATTTCCATGGGCACTTGGAGAAATAGGAGAAGGAGGGAGGTAATACATGGCAGAGGCATCTTAAAGCACTTCAGTCCCAAACTCATCCATGACACGTGCAGGGATAATCCCTCCTGCTGCTCTGCAGGGAGGAGGATGCAGCTGATGCTCCTCCCCAGAGCTGGCAGGGGAAACCTGGAGAGTGTGGGGGGAAAGCAGGGAAGGGCCTGGGATCTTCCACACTGGATGGTTTGGATGGGATAAGCCCAGTATCCCTGGTTATTTTAATTTTTTTGGGGTGGGGAAAGGTCTGGTTGCTGGATACCCAAAGGCCTGGCTCAGAGAGAGGATGGAATGGGGTTTGAACAGGATGATCTTTAAGGTTCCTTCCAATCAAAACCATCTTTAGGGTTCCTTCCAACCCAAACCATCCTGGGATTCTGTGATTCCATGGCTGGGGATGAGCCAAGGACCCCAAGGGTCCCAAGAGCCCCTTTGAGGGGCTCCATAAATGTCAGTGCAACAACCAATGTCATGTGGGCGATTCCTGGGAAATGGAGCATCCCTTCAAAGTGTCCCTCTGAAGCTGGGACCAAGCTGGGCAGCAGTGGGATGGGGTGGCTGTGGCACAGAGCAGGGCTGTGACTCCCTGATTTTTGGCCCTGGGGTTTTTTGGTTGTTTCTCTGCCCGTGGTTTCCAGGGATTGATGCCAGACAGACACCTTCCCTCCTCCTGCAGGGATCCGAGCTGGGATCTCTGCAAGACAAAACACAGCCAGGCAGTCAGCTCTGTTCCACCAGCTCCTCTCCTTCTGGCTTTTTTTTTAAATTTTTAGCCTGCTAGACATGATGTTTGAAAGAAGGGCTGATATTTTGCCAGCTTTCTCTGTCTTACACTTCAGCATTCCCTCTCTCCCAGCCCTGGCACTACCAGGTTTGTGCCACTGCAGTTTGAGCAGAGAGCTCTGGATTCCAGTGGAGAGCTGCAGGAGGTGGTGGGCTTGGAGCAGATCCCACCAGCTGGGGAAAACTGCTGTGCTGCTGGTCAGGAGCTGAGGGGGACAGGACTTGTCCCTGGAAGGTGTAAATCAGAGGAGATGGAAGAAATCTCAGTCTGAAAATCAGAGAGGAGTAAGGAGAATTTATTGGGATATTCTCTCTGTGGGACTCAGAGCTGATGTGTCTGGGGGAATGGGAGAGCTGGGGGTGTTCACCTGGAGAAGGGAAGGCTCCAGGGAGACCTTGGAGCTCCTTTCAGTGCCCAGAGGGGCTCCAGGAAAGCTGGAGAGGGACTTTGGACAAAGGATGGAGGGACAGGACAAGTGGAATGGCTTCCCACTGCCAGAGGGCAGGGTTAGATGGGATACTGGGAAGAAGTTTTTTATTAGGAGGGTGATAAAACACTGGCACAGGTTGCCCAGAGAAGCTGTGGCTGCCCCTGGATCCCTGGAAGTGTCCAAGGCCAGGTTGGACAGGGCTTGGAGCAACCTGGGCTGGTGGAAGGTGTCCCTGCCCATGGCAGGGGGTGGAACTGGATGATCTTTAAGGTCCTTTCCAACCCAAACCAGTCTGTCATTCCATGATTTCTATCCCTCTACTAACAATAAAGTGTGTTTATACAGAACATTACGAGTACATGTGACAGGTTGTGGCTGTTCAGAGCGAAAGACATACATTTTATTATTATTTTTCCTGCTTTCCTGCTGCTGAGCCTTTGTTCCTAAGCCACATTTTCCATGGCAGCTTCCTCTGGGAGTGGGAAATGCTTGATTAAAGAGGCAGGTTAAACGAGTTGCCATCCAACAAAGGCATCTGTGCCCGGGAGTGAAACCTTTCCTTTGACAGAGCTGCATTATTAATGGTTTTTTGAAGTCCTTGAATGGATCAATTAAACAGCTGGGCTTTGCCCGTGGAAATGCTGGGCTTTGTTTTGGCGGGGGGGGGGGGGGGGGGGGGGGGGGGGGGGGGGGATGTCGCGGGGCTGAGTGAGATGTTCTGTAATGAGAGCCATTAAAAGGTCATTAGCGATGCGCGGGGGTTTGGAAGGCAGCTCTCGCTTTCTGGCAGCGAGTTTTGTGTGAGCAGATTGTTAAACAACTCCTGGGCTTCTTCTCTTTTTTTTTCCCTTCCCTTCCCTTCCCAAACCTTCCCAAACCTTCCCAAACCTTCCCTTCCCAAACCTTCCCTTCCCTTCCCAAACCTTCCCTTCCCAACC